>NW_003852461.1:10449025-10450891 GCF_000181295.1 Otolemur garnettii | reverse complement strand
ATACAGCAGTAAGTTATAACATCAATGCCCATTTTATAATTGGATATTTACATAGAAGCATTTTGAGCAATATAAGTGAAAATAATTGTTTTTCTTTTTTACTTTTCTGCTCTTTTTACATTTTCTACAACAAACACATAAGTTTCAATTTTTCATAACAAAAAGGATTAAAGACACCCCAATAAAACTGATGACTCCAGGATACTTGAACAAGTGGAATAAAGGAATTACCTAAAATAATTAATGATCTGTCGCTCATTATTATTAATTAATAATCAATTCACTCAAACGAACTAGGTTGTGAGCTCTTATGTACACAGACCTGTACTAGCTCATTCAACAATCCACCAATTGCCATACACTGTTCCATGCTATGGTGTCATCAGAAAACAAAACAGACAGCCCTGCCTTCAGGGAGCTTCCATCTAGGCTCCAGCACATCTCAGACCTCTGCACTCCCATGTGAGGCTGTCCTGCCAAAAGGATTCACTGGCAAGCTCCTCAGTAAACTTACCAAGTGCTTTTACAATCACATGCACCACAACTATGAGCTAAGTACAGCTTCTCACAAAAGTGCCTAGTGTACAAAGTGGGGTAAATCTGTAATACCAAAATCCAGAATGAGAACACAGGTTCCTGGGACCATTCTGATCCAGTCCTCAGCCACATTGGCGGGGGGGCAGGGGTAAGCTGCCAGATAATATTTCTCGAATACCTGAGCTTCAGTTACTTGAACCAGCTGGGATTTTTCTTAAGCTACATTTTCCTTTGGCAAAACTTCCTCGCAGCTGAAGCTGCCTGTTCAGTATCACGCCATAGAGAAATGGGTCTTTCTGTTTTCCTCATAACTGCAGACGCTGCTGCTTTTTCAGGCCAGGGAAACCCAGGGCCTGGTATTCAGCTTATGTAATAACTGGCTCCCCGCTGAGGTAAGCCACTAAGAGACCCGCACTCAGTTTCAGAAGACATATTCTTCTCTTTTTGGACCAGAGTTGTTCATAAAGTACTGACTCAAAACAAGTACACAGGGGTGCTTTTGGTCTCCCAGAAGTCCTGAATAACTAAATACATCAACTCACTACGATTTTTTTTTCCAAATGCAGCAGTGAAAAGTTTTGGCAGTTTCCAATGGATACCAAATACTATCAACCATTAGCAAAAATAAGGGTCTTTGAAATGAAAGCCACAAACATTCTCCGTGCCTGTCAGGCAGAAATCATTGGAAACAACAGGGGTGCACAAAGTGGGTGTACTCATTCGGTGTTCAGACCTCACCACCAGCACTGCCTCCCCGGGTGAACCTGAAGGACAAGGAACTTGACTTTGTGAAGTCCATCAAAAAAATAAGGTTGATGATACCACGGTTAAGTGTAAGGACTGTGCAGAGCTCCCTGCTCTGATCCAGACACAATCTAAGTTCTTAACACAAGGCACTTCCAGTGCTATTCACCCACCTCCCCCCACCTCCCCCCACCTCCCCTACCTCCCCACCTTATAATCTTAGCAAAAAAACGCCCACTTGGATGGAAAGTGAACACAGGTTTTGCCCATCCCCTGCTCCCAGTGGCTCCTCATGGACCACCAGCAAGCTTAGCTTTCTGGAAAGGAGAAACATGTAACGGAGAGAGTGTTTCTTCCCACAATTTGGAGAAAGAGCTTAGGTGCCAGAGATCTGAATTCAAGCCCCGTCTCTGCTACTTCCTAGCTACACCACTCACACCAATATCTTCATTCCTCATCTGTTGCCCCATCTGTGTAACAGGTATAAAAACAACATCTATCCTACATCAAAGGCTCCTTGTAAGGACCATCACCACACAGACACTGGGAACAGGGGGAGCAGGCAGACCCTCACCTGGCCTTTGC
>NW_003852461.1:10438836-10448448 GCF_000181295.1 Otolemur garnettii | reverse complement strand
GAACTTTCGGCTTAGTAAGTTTACTGTCTTTGCCTTATTAAGAGGAAGATGAGTTTTAGGTTTCAACCATGCATCTACATGCCTACATCACGTTTGTAAGATGCTTTCTGAACTGGATCATTTCGTGTGTCCAAATCCTACTCAGATTTTAAGGTCTGCCTCAGTTACCCCATTCCCTACTTATAAGAGATAACTTTTATTGCCAGCTACTAGGAATTACTATGTTAGGAGAACTGTGTATGTTATGAAAACATCATCCTCACAAGGAAACTCGATGCAGGTATTAATAACCCCACTTTTCAATGAAAATATGAGGACCAAAGAGGTCGTGGCACACAGGGCTGAGTGCAGCAGTGATACGGGGGCCTGGCAGCAAGCCCAGGCACCTTCTACTCCCCAACTCAGCTCTTCCAAAAGGATTCTCCTCCTGCTGATCTCTCTAGTGGCTCCATCTATGCCATGTCTTGGTTCTCAGCAGGTCCTCTTCATGTGACATGCCTTGACCACTTAAAAAGATTAAACTCTGCCCGTGCCTTTTCTCCTTGACCTTCACAGTGACTGCTGCAGGAAGGCCCAGCATTTAGGATGCTTGTAGGGCTTGCTCAGAGTCACCTCCAACACTGAAGCAGGTTTAAGCACAAATGTGCCAAAAAGCATATTGGCCTATTGATCCCTTACAAAAGGAAGGCACCTGTGCCTTCCCCCAAATATCACTTTCTTTGCCAGAAAGAAAAGGTGTCATGTTTAGAGGTCTAAGAAGAGTGTAGGTGATCCGAACATTAAAAAAGTAACAACCCAAAGTTTGTGTGTATGTGTGTATATGTGTATTTTCTTTTTAATGCTGTAAAAAGATGTGAATCCATCATGAGAAACTTCAAAAGCTACAGGAACGTTCTATGACAATCTGGAAAGAGCAGAACTCCTCCCCCTGCCCTGCAGACTGTGTGAAAAGGATCCTCAGGAGAAAGATCTAATCTCAGACAATCTTTGGAAGCTCCTGAAAGCCTGCAACTTCTGGGACTTTAGCAATTTTGTCTTATTAGTAACTTTCTGGGATCTCCCATCTAGACCCTGGAACAGAAATACAAGAAAACATAAATGGAAGTGCAGAGAAATCACACCAGGGTCTCCACACGCCAGTGAAAATCCCAGCTCAGGCAGCTAACCTCCCTGAGACTTAGTTTGCTCATCTATAAATTGGGAATGTTGAAAGATAGTGAGATAAAGTTAATAAAGCAGTCAGCACTGTGCCTGCCACAGACAAGTGTGTATGACTAATAAATAGGCTATTCCTGATATATTCACCATCAGCACCACCACCATTATTTCCATCAGATCCTTCATACAGCTTGATATGGGGAGGGGGGGAAATGCTCATTTGGGGCTGTAACCAAATAAAAGCAATTTTCCCTTTTTCCTAGAAACACAGTACTTTCTCTCTGGTTTTATAAATTACTTCTAGTCAGGCTGCCACCATCAGTCAAAGGAACAAAGAGCCAGAGGAGAAGGGTGTCCTGCCAAATACAAACAGATCTTGGGGGACAGACGGGGACATAGGGGATAAAGCAAATAGAATAAGAGATGATGGTTGGATAAATGAGTTTTCACCATACAGTTCCTTTAACTTTTCCATCTGCCTGATATTTTTGTGATACAGTATCTGGAGGACAAAGGTTCAGTTCTGTGCCGATTCCACTAAAAAGCCAACCCTATGGAGACCCCCTGTAAAGAAAGGCGGGTCTGATTTGCTAAGAAACCTCTAGAAACAACCCTGCAAGTTTCATTTTAGGCAAATTTTCAAACTTCTCTTCAAATACTCAAATCCTTTCCCTCCCCAGACCTCTATTTGGGTATAGATATAACAGGGAAAGGGAAAGAACCGTTCCAAACAACACACCTGGGTTCTAACCCCAGCTCAGATACTCACTGGCTGCAAGTAACTTAATCTCTTTGCACCGTAGTAACCTCATCCTCAAAACAGCAAGAATCATACAAGCTCGTGGGGCTACAGTAAAGATGAGGACAATCACATACAAAGGGCCTCACCCACAACCTAGGAAGTGCTATAATAGAACACAACAGCACTGCAGTCACCGAGTGAGCTCTGTGAAGACCTCTGTGATTCTCCACAGGCCTCCGGGGGAGGTGGCTCCCAATATTGCCAAGAGGGAGAAAGTCGGACGCACCAGGCTATAGACCAGGACATCCCACCCACCAGCCAGCCTCAGCCTCCAAAACTGTCTTAAGTCTAGAGAAAAGTAACCCAAACAAATGAAACTGAGACAAGAAAACAGAGCTCTGCCCTCCTGCTAACCCTTCTCCGGTGTGAAGCCCAGCAACTGTTCTTGGATTTTGGTGAGAAAGCTCCGCCGTGCTCCCTGCAGCCGCCCAAGCTCCATTCTAAACAGGGATGGCCTCTTAAACGCAGTCTTGCTTTAATCTCTACACCAGAGCACGCTAATGACACTGTACTGACTTTGGTCCTTTGCCAAAGAGCACATGGTGCCAACACTTGTGGAACTTCCAACAGGAAATTAAGTAACTGCCCTGCTGGAAATAGGAACCAATTTACAGTGGTCAAAACTGAATCTTCCAAAACACAGGCACAGTCGATATGCATCAAGCACCAGGAATATTTAAGGAAGGAGATGGGGGTAAATTTAAGTTAAAACTCAAAAAAGTCTTCAAGAGAAACTTTGAAAATGGTCCTTTCTCCCCTCGGCCCAGGTACATGCTCCTGTAGACAGCAACCCCAGGGTGTTTACGTGGCCCTGCCCTGGGAAACATTAACTGCCGGAACCTCAGACAGAGCAGCATTACAGCCAAAAATTCAAAAGCACAAGCCAGCAGGAAATGCAAAAACTCTGGTTTCCTCCCGAAAGAGACGCTCTGCATTCTACCCACCATGTTATAAAATGAGTATCTAGAAGGCATCTTATAGTTTAGAGCTTTCCTCTTACACACGCAGAGAAGAGCGAAGCTTAGTGAAGTCAAGGACACATCCATCCGTCCCCCACTTTGTACTCAGTGCCCAGCACATTGCCCGGCACACATTGGACTCGGTTGGTGAGGCCAGCACAGCACCTGGCACATGGCGGACTCGGTCGGGAAGGCCAGAGCAGACGTGGTCAGTGAGGCCAGCACAGCGCCCGGCACACAGCGGACTTGGTCAGTGAGGCCAGCACAGCACCTGGCACACGGCGGACTCGGTCAGCGAGGCCAGCACAGTGCCCAGCACACAGCGGATTCGGTGGGGGAGGCCAGAGCAGACGCGGTCAGTGAGACTAGCACAGCGCCCGGCACACAGCGGACTTGGTCTGTGAGGCCAGCACAGCACCTGGCACATGGCGGACTCAGTCAGGGAGGCCAACAGGGCACCCGGCACACAGCGGATGTGGTCAGTGAGGCCAATGCAGTGCCCGGCACACAGGACGTGGTCAGTGAGGCCAGAGCGGTGGACTCGGTTGGTGAGGTCAGTGCAGCACGGGACAAAGAGCAGACTTAAGTCAGCAAGGTCAGCACAGTGCGTAGCAAACGGCAGACTCAGTCAATGAGGTTCCTTTTACAGTCAAGATGGCCGTCACATGCTGTGCAGGGCACTAAACAGAACCTTCCAGGACCACAGCTACACAGAACACCCCCTGCCGTCCACGCAGGGCAGCAGAGAGACGCCTGCTGTGGACTGAGTCTGTGCCCTCAGCAGGTGCGAGTTTCTTCCTTAGATCACCACGCGCAGCCCTCACAACAAGGCCCTAGGGACTCTACTCTCATCCTCATCTGGACAACGATGTGGATGCTCAGGGACGTTCGTAAGGTCAGTGAGACCGAGGTCGCCGTGTGTCCATCTCGCTCTGCCCCCCTCTCCTCCTGCTCCTCTCCTCCTCAATTCATGAGCCCCAAGCCACTGACAGGGAAACCCAGGGGGGTGAAGCCCATTAAATCACTCTCCTCAGACCCGAAATCCACTTGAAGGCCTGTTTTCTTCTCAGAGGCCGGGAACACATCTCCCTGGTGATGGAAGTGATTTAAGTGACGTCCAGCAGCAATGGGTGCAGTACAAATATTTAGTTCTTGTCAAAATAGCTAATAAAGTGCAGTGTGGGGCCAGCTTCACAGAGAGCCTTTGTGGACTCTGCCCAGGCCCCAGGTTGGTAATCACTCTCCAGGAACCCCAATATAGATGGTGTGGCAGCCCCGTCCAGCCAGGTGACTACAGTGCACATCCACAGTCCCTGGATGGTGCAGTCGAGGGAGGCCCAGGAAGCTTTTCCAAATGGGCAGGTCTCCCCACCCCAGGAAGAGCTGTCTGTGCCGGTAGGACCTGGGCAGGGCTTGGTACTGGTGACTACAACAGGAGGTCCCCAGGGGATTCCATGCTCACTGCTGGGTAAGAACCACTGGTGTGGAGTCTCAAATTCACCCTCAGACAAGTTCTGGCATTCCACCCGCACTCAGAGAGGGGCTGAGACCACCCTTCTTTGTCCCAAAGCAGGCCCATAAAAGGAACTGCTTTGAACGTTTAAGGCATCTCACCACTGAAGGTAGTGTTAGCAGAACTGGTTTCATTATCATACGCCAAGTATATTATTAGACACACACATTCTCCTGTTTTTCTTTCATGAACACTCAAAAGAAAACAGAAAAAAAACAAAATCCTAGCACTGTGTTCCACAGGGAGACAGTAAGCAAGGGTTAGGTATTTTTCCTTAATACAAAATTGCAAGCCACCATCCAAAATACAAAAGACAACCAAACTTCAAAAATGACAGAACTGCTTATCCAAAAATGTATATTTGAAGATCTAATGCTCTCAGATTAGCATAATTACTGGTATCCCCAGCTCCCCTTTTCTCCATATCCAGAAAGCACTCCTCACTCAGAGGCTCTCACCAGCATGAATTAAAGAAAGGAGCACACTTTTCATCTCCCACACACAGACTGAGCTGCAGGAGCAGGGCTGCTGAAGGTCGGGTGGTCTCAGCCAAAGGACCAGCCACCAACTCCACCACATCTGCACCAGCAAACAACGTAGGCAGTCAGAGCATGCCAGTGCCCAGTGCTTTTCTCCAAAAAGATCAAACCTGTAGGTAAAAACAAATTAAGTGAAACGAAAAAGACAGGCAGAGAGGGGACCTGGGCAGAACAGATCCAAACCCCCAGCTAGGGGGGAATGAGGCATTCCAGAAAAATCTAGACGCATGAGGAGGTGGTGTCCAGGTGCCACTCCTATCCCTGGGCAGCCTGAACAGCTGCCCTCAGCTAGCCGAGTTAAGGGTCACCTGGTCTGAGACTGGGATGCCCGACTTTGCTTTTCCTGTTATCAGAGGGTGTGGAAGGTACCTGTGCCTGGCTGGCACTCCCCACTAACTTCTTCCATAAAAACAAAAGTAGATGGATGTTTCTTACCCTGCAGGCCCCGGGGCCTGACTCCTCATAGCAGAAATGTTCACAGAAGCTAATTTATTCAGGTGCTACTACCCAGCAATCCAGAGGCACATGCAAAGAGCAGGTCCAACACAAAACACAGAGGAGATAAACAGCTAATTGGTGACAGAATGGGGGTGGGGGTGCTGATTCTGGCTGCTGAGATGATGAACCAACCCACTGAGGGACAACTAAGTAGGACAGAAAAAATAGCTTACGTGAATATATTTTCCAGAACAAAAGATACAAATACGATTTTTATCTAAAGCAACAAATACGTTTTCCTTTGTTTTTGTTGGACTTTTCCACCATCAATATAATTAATTGTAGGTCTCGCTTAGTCCCCTGATAAAGAGAGAAGTGTGTCTAATCTTCATGCTGCAAGGTGTCCCAAAGGTCACCGAAACAATTGCCATAGGTGGGGAAAATGGGAAATTGTAGCTAAATGTACCTTTATTTACAAAATATTCATTACAAAATTATGCAAAATATTTACAAAATATTCTCTACGTGTTGGCCACCTCTTTGAAAAATTTTGTAATGAGTATTTC
Organism: Otolemur garnettii; assembly: GCF_000181295.1. NCBI lineage: Eukaryota > Metazoa > Chordata > Mammalia > Primates > Galagidae > Otolemur > Otolemur garnettii. The sequence continues at coordinate 10,442,473 of NW_003852461.1, read as the reverse complement.
ATAAATAAAGGTACATTCAGCTAACACTTCCCTTTTTCCCTGTACATGGCAGCTTCATAGGCAACATTTGGGATACTGTATTATTTCCAGTGAGCCATTCACTTGATCCACAAAGCTTTGGGGGCCCCAGATGGTCCATCAGTAAAATTCCACAAATACTTATTGAGCACCCACTCAGGGGCAGGCCCTGTGCTAGGTAGGGCCCATGGGGTGCAAAGAGGTGCCATCAGCAGCCTTCTGGTGTCTGTCCTGTGATAGCGACTTCCAGCCAGTGTGCCCTGAGAGGATCATAGGTATGCCACAAGAATTTTTAAAGATCATTAACTGAATTTTTTTCAGAAGAAGTTTAAAGCACAGTAAGTATATTCTTTTTTTTTTATTCTTTTTTTGGTCCACATAATTTAAGTGTGCCATGGAAGTTTAACTATTAGTTCAAGTGTACTGTGAGATGAAAAAGGTTAAAAAACACTGCTGTAACAGGTAAGGGCACCCACGCACGACCAACCACGCTGGGTGGCTGTCTGTGTGAATCGATACGGTATTCATTCATGGATCTGGTATTCACTGGGTGTCTACTAGTACTGGGCACATGATTCTGAGTTAGGTGCTTTCAGCTGGGGAGAAGGTTCCTGGGGAGGGCAGCATTTAAATGTGTATTATCATTTCATATGATATTGATTAACAAATGAAAATTTTCCAACTCCCTAAAACATACCCAAATTTGTCTTTCCAAAAGAAAAACATGCCCCTTCACTTAGCTTTTCTCATAAAGCACAACTGAGTTGAATTTTAATGAGAGATTTTTTACGTTACGCTTTCAATGATTAGTAACTTCATAGCTTCCAAAATTATGTAAATGGTTAGAAAAATATCAGAACCAATCTCTTTTTTTCCCCTCATTTTACTATTCTGTACCTTGAGACTCTCCCTCAAGATTAATATCTGCCTCTCTTATTTAAAAGGGGGCTGGGGGCACTTAACAGTTCTCAGAGGCAGTGAAAGGCTTTGCAACTGGAAACCCTGGCTTGGGCTCCCAGCTCAATCCCTTACCAGCTGTGTGACCTGGACAAGTGACTCAGACTCTCTGGGCTCAGTTCCCTCATCTACAAACTAGGGTCAATAATTTCTCCCTCACAGTGGCTGGCTATGAGAACCAAATGAGGTAATAAAAATAAAGCACTTAATAGAGTGCTCGACACATATAAAGCTTCATAGACGGTAGTTATATCGTTAATAGCATTTTAAACACTCAAAGTTGTATTATGGGACATAATCCTTGTAAGTAACCCCTTAGATGGGGTCTGTAAGTACCACTATTCCTGCTTTATTTAAAGGAAAATTGGGACCTGAAATGTGTCCCCAAAAGTTGGTTGTCAAATTATATATGCTAAATAAAGATTTCCTGTTCATTCATTCACCCATTCATTCATTCATTCATTCACCCAAAACTTACTGAGCACCGCCAATGTCTCCAGCCCTCCTGGAGTTTATGATCTAGAATAGGGCTAATCAAACTGCTTCTATAAAAGGCCAGACAGTAAACATTTTAGCCTTGCAGGCCATATGGTCTCTGCTGCAACTACTCAGCTCTGGGCACTGCAGCAGGGAGCAGTCCCAAACAGCATGCAGATGAACACGAGTGGACGTGGTCAGCAATACTTCTCCAGGCCAGATTTGGCTGCTAGGACTTAGTTTGCCAACTCCTGCTCTAAAAGACCCTGGTTTTACTTTCTGAAAGAATTCTTTAGCTTATGAGAGTTGATCCCAACTTATACTTAACACGGTTCTCCTTCCCACATCCACTGCCTGGGCCACACAGACCCTTCCAGATCGCGTGTCTGTCGCTGAGTATGGAGAAGGACCCACTCAGGCCAGAGGGGAACAGAGCCGCAGTGGTCAGCGCCATGAGAAACATTATCTCTAAGCCTTCACCTCACAGATGAGAGGACTGCAACCCAAAGAAAAGCAGTGTCATCCTGCATCCCCGTTCACCAGGGAAAATCAGCAGAATGAGGGTTAAAAACACACCTCAGTCCCAAAGACCAGGGTCCTTCCCACCACACCAGTGTCCCTCTCTAGACAGAAATATGGAGGGAGGGACTTCCAGTAAGGCCTATCAAAAGCTTCTGTCCACAGAAGCCTGCAGGATTTTGGCAAAAAAGACAGAACACCAGCATCTCCTTGGCCAAATGGGGTTGTAACAACTCAGTCCCCTGAGAAGACACAAAATCCTGATTTATTCATTTATTTACTTTTTGAGACTGGGTCTCTCTCCGTTACCCAAGCTGGAGTGCAGTGGCCTTGTCTCAGCTTGCTGCAACCTTAAACTCATGGGCCTAAGTGATCCTTTCACCTCAGCCTCCTGAGTAGCTAGGACTATAGGTACATGTCACCATGACTGGATAATTTTATTACTTTTTTGAAGAGATGGGGTCTTGCTATGTTGTCCAGGCTGGTCTTAAATGCCTAGGCTCAAACAATCTATCCTCTCACTTTAGCCACCTGAAGTGCTGAGATTACAGGCATGAGCACCACACCTTGACAAAAATTTTGACTTTAAAGTAACCTAACCAGCTGTTCTGCTTTCTCACAGTTAACTACATGACAATTTTAGAGTCATTGATCATTAACTCCTCTCTTGGCGGAGCTGAGTTCCTGGCCACTCTGAGTCTGGGCTTTTCCGGCACTGCCCCGGCTATGAAAGGATGTTCACGTCCTTCCATGTGCAGCCCATTTTAAAGGAAAAGGTGCTCGGAGCACATTCATAATCAGATGAGCATAGACTTATCTTTTTGCCACTCTCTCTACCCCATATCCACCCAAGTTAAGCCAAACTATATACATTAACCTCAATCCCAGTTGCCTACAGCTGGTGGATCTGCAGCTCCTCAGCACTGCCTGTCTCTCCTAGGGTCAGATTCCAGACACAACCAGGTCTCTGACACCCTGTGGGACCAGGGAGACCCCACACAATCCTGTGAGCCTGTGAGGTCCCATCCAGGAGCTCTGGCCTTTCCACCGAGCATGTATTTCTCTACTGTTCTCAGTTATTTTCCTGCAGAGAGGTCATTTACTTCCCAAAAGACTGCGTTTAGGATCTGCAGACTAGCAGGTACATTAAGCCATTTGTGGTCCATTATTATTCCCCAAAACAGCCTCCATGGGCCCCCCGAAACCCTTTCTCCAGCAAAATGACCCCCCAAGGGCACCATCTGCTCCACGCCTCTGCACCTCTGTATATGCTGCTCCCCTCCCTGCCTTGCCCTTTTTCCTCCTCTTTCTGGCAATCACATTCAAAGCCCTTCAGTATGCAACTCCAATATCATCTTCTCTCCACAGTGCTCAAGACGGCTAATCAGTCCCTCTTCTCCAAAACCACAACACTTTATACCATTATGGCAACACATTACTTTATTTATTCTAAATGTTTATCCCCTTCGCATCTATCAGTTCTTTAGAGGATGAAGTGTGTCTTTTCAAATCCAGAACTCTGCACTGGGTCTGGACACGTGGCTAAGTGGAGACATGAAGCATGTCTTCTACATAAGAGACTCGGCTAGACAAGGAGGAAGGCATCTATAAAAAAGAGAAAAGAGGGCTCGGCGCCGATAGCTCAACCGGCTAAGGCGCCAGCCAC
>NW_003852461.1:10435661-10438611 GCF_000181295.1 Otolemur garnettii | reverse complement strand
AAAAAAAAAAAAAAAAGAGAAAGCTTTAGAATATCCCCCAAAGTATCTCCTGCGGTTATTTCCCAAGAAGTAAGAATCTTTCCCCATATCAACCCAAAGACTTTGTGACCAGATCCATTCACGTGCTGGCAATTTCCCAACACACCTATAAAATGAACACATGCACTAAATTCTCGAAATAAGTTTCTCCTTACTTGAATATGCTCTTCCTGAGCGGAATGACACTTTCCTTCCCTGGCACAACAAACGCCTGGGACCTGGGCACACTGCCCACATCCAGCCTGCTTGCAAGGGATGGTAATTTGAACCACTGATGCATTTTCTTTGTTTTATGAAAGTTCCCTGATAAAATGACTAGAATTGAACTCTGTGTACCTTCTTTGTCAGCAGCTCAGAACACCTTCTTTGATCTTCCTGTGTGCCTCGTGTTAAGAAAACCAAAAGTCTGAAAAGTTAAATGCCCAAAGTATTCTCAACTTCAGAAAGCTGAAGATGACTTTAGTTTACAAAGGTTTTCTTACACAGATACTTTCAAGATCCCATATACACTGTCTCAAAAGGAGAAAGACTTGTGATGAAATCTGGTCCGTCCACAGGCCAGACGGAGACAACCCATACCAGAGACAAGCTCAAGTCTTCCTACAGTTCTTCCCTAGACACTGACAAGGGGATGCCTCAACCCTAGAATTCTTTGAAACTCCCATTCCTTAGGGTAACAAGTGTAATGCATGCATCCTACACAAAATGCTAATTCAAGCACAATTTGCACGCAAAGCAGGTATTTCAGACTCATAGTCTTAGACTTTCTTTAGCTAAGAAATACAGAAGCTTTCCCTCAAGACATCTCCTCTTTGTTGCTCTTCCAGGAAGACCTTTTGTCTTGTCCTCCGGCTTTGTTCCCAAGACTGACCAGAGACATTCTATGTGGCACTCCTCACACTGTGAAACACTCACAAGTTCACCTATCCATTTTTCTCTTGAGGGCTGAGGGTTCAATGAGGAACCCATGGTACCTGGTTTGGCTCATACACAGAAGCACGTAGTATGTGCTGGAGCAGGGATTCTCAACCTTCCTAATGCCTTGGCCCTTTAATACAGTTCCTGTGAGTCGCAACCCACAGGTTGAGAACCACTGTGCTGGAGGCTTCTGACTGTCCTGACACCACCTTTTCAAGATCACCTGCAGATGCCAGGACATCTGCGCCTTGCCTGGAATCAACTTGCCTGAGAGAAAACATTTCAGACACTGAAGCAGCAGGTGGCCTCAGCATCAACATCCCTTTGTAGTGGGCTCCAGGTGGCTATGGTTCAAGTTGTGTGACAAGATAACTACATCTAGCCCCGGGGTCCCTACTGATAATTATCTGTATTCTTTGAAAACATCTTGTCTTCCCAGAATCTGGTTCAACCAGGGTAAGAACTACATCTCTTCTTGACAATACTCAAGTTAGGTGGCATGTATTCCTAAAAAACAGAAAAGCTAAACATAAATCAAAGCTAGTTTTCCTATATGTGACTGCTGACAGGTGCTGTAGACTGGTTTGCTCATTCTTTCTGTTTCTCACTTTTTTCTACTTTGCTCAACTACAGAGGCTAGAAAATTAAACACTAATTCACAGCCTCCTTGCAGCAAGCGAAAGCCACACAACACAGTTCCGTCCAGTGAAACAGAAGTAAAAGTCACTCCCTTTCCCAGTATAAATGTGTGTGCTGACTACTGTTAAAGCTGTAAGATAACAAGGTAAGGCAGACAGTCATTCATCCATATAACAGACATTTCCCAAACGCTTCTCAAGTTAATTAGAACACAGACAACTAAAAAAGAAAGTCAAAGGTAAAAGTTTTATTATAGATTAAAAACAGTTTGGGTATTCAGTCCAGGGTCCAGATGACAGCTCAATGATGGCGAGGACCCAGGCTCCTTCCACTCTGTTGCTCTGCCATCCCCCAAATGTTACCTTTATTCATAGGGCTAAAGATGGTTCATCTGCACTCCAGCCCAAGAGAAGGAGAAAATACAGATGCTCACCCTCCTCCTTTTAGAAGCACAACTTTAGAAAATACAGGAGATGCTCACCACCCTCCTTTTAGAAGCACAACTTGGAAGTTACACTTATTATGCCTATTCATGTCCCTTTGACCAGAACTTCACATGAACATATTCAGCTGCAAGGAAGGCTGGAAAATGTGCACAGCTAACGCTCTTATGATTACAGAAGAAGGAGGAGGGCAGGGCACAATGGCTCCCGCCTGTAATCCCGCACTCTAGGAGGCCGAGGCAGGTGGCTCACCTGAGCTCAACAATTTAAGACCAGCCTGAGCAAGAGCGAGACCCTGTCTCTACTAAAAATAGAAAAATTAGCTGGGCATTGTGGGGGCACCTGTAGTCCCAGCTACTCAGGAGGCTGAAGCAAGAGGATCACTTGAGCCCAGGAGTTTGAGGTTGCTGTAAGGTGTGATGCCTCGGCCCTCCAACCTGGGCAACACAGTGGGACTATCTCCAAAAAAAAAAAGAAAGGAAGGAAGAAAGAAAAAAAGAAGAGGAGGAGGAGGAAAAAGAAGAAACAGGGGAGAAGAATAGAAGAAGGAGGGTGCTGAAGGAAGAAGAAAAAGAGGAGTAAAGAAAGGAAGAGGAGAGGAAAACAACCGTGACTGCTACTAACAACACTGACAATGACCCTGGGAAGAGCAGGAGCAGCCCTGCCACCCTCCCATAGCCAGGCACTGTGCGGTGTGCTGAGGAGAGAGGTGAGCAAATCTCAGTCACTCCCCTCCGGAAGCTCAGAGATAGTATTACAAGCTGAAAAGTGTCCATGCATCATCTTTGCACCACCAGAGACCACCACAGGTCCCCACACTCTATTGATATGTAGCAAATACTTATTGATGCCAATTAGTAGCAACAGTAACTAGTCCTCCTAGGACCAGTCTGCACCTGGTACTTAACTGG
>NW_003852461.1:10423069-10435641 GCF_000181295.1 Otolemur garnettii | reverse complement strand
CACTCTATTGATATGTAGCAAATACTTATTGATGCCAATTAGTAGCAACAGTAACTAGTCCTCCTAGGACCAGTCTGCACCTGGTACTTAACTGGGACTTGAGAAACCACCATGGAGAGGGCAACATTCCCACCATCAGGAATGCCCAGGCTAGACAAGGAGACAACACAGGCCACATGCATGGAAAAATGAAACAACAAAATTTGCAAGCCCACCATCAGGAATGCCCAGGCTAGACAAGGAGACAACACAGGCCATATGCATGGAAAAATGAAACAGCAAAATCTGCAAAGCACAGTGCCATGTGAGGGAAAGCTCTCTGAGGCCGGGAAGAGCCAGCCAGAAATGGCTGTGGATGAGGAAGAATGACATCTGGTGACTCATATCAGCAGGACAGACCTTATCAGAGATGCTGGGGTAGGAGAAGACAAGGAGGCTCAAAGACAGACACTAGGACCAACTCAGCTCATGGGAGAGCCCTGCTTAGCCCCACTGAGTGTCGGAAAGCATTCCCCCTCCTTTCAGCAGGGAGAAACCGTCCTAAGTGGTCCCAGCACTCGGCTGCTGCTCCCTCAAGAGAGACAGGCACAGAACCTTTATTTCCAAACACAAGCCAGCCACCCCCACCTTGCCCATCATTAATGATTTCATGGTTCCAGTTAAAACAGCATTTCCCCAAAGCAATTTTCCCAGAAGTGGCAGAAGGGCAGAGATTAGCTCAGGTTGCCATGGAGAGCCTCAGAAGACCATCTGTCCTGGCTGGTTTAGACTTTCATCTCCCTCAAGGTTATTTCTTAGGGTCAGATGCTCTCAAAAGTCCCTCCCAGTTGTAAGATTCTGAGAAACTAAATTGGAACCCTGAGATCTAAAACTTCCCAGGATAAAAGTGAGGAAGACTTTGATCAAATTAAGGAAAAGTCATTTATGCAAAGGATCTAGTACTGTGTCAGATGGACGTATTACAGGCCCTCGAAACAGAGCTGTTACTGTCATTTTTATTAGTTTGTGTTTGTTTCTCTGTCTATATTCATAGGCCATCTCAATCCAGAGAGATTTTCAAGTGACTTAAGAAACAATAAACAATATACTAACAAGAATTTTTGAGTCAGAGCCAGGGAATTTATCTATAAGACAAGGGAAAAAACGAGAAAAACAGTACAAGATACCAAGGTCACGGCATTCTAAAGTGGAAACTAACCCTAAATTACAAATTCTCCTGGAGTTTCCTTGAGACAAAAGAAAAAAGGAAGAAAAAAAAACTAAATTATTTACAAAATTTAAACTGTCTGAAAGGCACTAACAAGACAACAACAAAATCCAGAGAATTCAGTCCAAAATTTTGCTAAGTGGTACCCTACTTCCAGGGACTTAATCTCAGGCTACGTGATGAGTTAAGAGAAAGTAACTGGGTTAGGGAATGTATAAATCCAAGCAGTAAAGTGTGCTTTACTTACACAGTCAAGGAGCACTATTATTTTTATTTTATTTACTTATTTATTTTTTTATTTGAGACAGACTCTCACTTGTCGTCACCCTCGGTACCGTGCTGTGGCGTCACAGCTCACAGCAATCTCAAACTCTTAGGCTCAAGCAAGTCTCTGTCCCCCATAACAGCCGGCTATTTTTAGAGACCAGATCTCACTCTGGCTCAGGCTGGTCTCAAACTCATGAGCCTCAGGCAAGCCACCCAGAATGGAGGCCCACTTGGCCTCCCAGAGTGCTGGGATTAAAGGCCTGAGTCACTGTGCCCGGTCTTTGGAGCACTCCCTTAAATAATGCATCTTCTTTCTACATTGGTTGCTTGGAACCCAAGTGGACAAATGGACAGTCACCACTAAAAGTTCTTGTTATTGTGATAAGACAGGTCAAGCTACTATTCTTCACCAAGAGGTCATCATTTTGTGCTTTTCTTAAAGAAACAAGAACAGAGTTCTACATCTCCCCCCTTCCCTCTCTTACCCTGGCTGGCCAGTGTGGTTCTAGGTGAGTGCCGTTAGCAGTCAGAACAAACCGCAAAGCAGGGCCTTTTACACTTTTCAAAGGACCCTCCCCCCTTTCTGTTACCTACACACTTCTGGAGTTAGGAAGGATCCATAATTATCATCTCTATCGTAAAAGGATGGGAAAATGGATCCCAGCGGCTGAGCTTCAGGGTCACGTTGAGTCCATGGTTGAGCTGGGCTTCCCAGCTCTGGGCTACAACCTTGGCAAAGCCTGTCCCTCTCCCTTTGGGGTCCTCCCCCTCCTAGTCAGGTGCTGCTTTTATCTTATGTCTACAGGTGGGTGGCAATGCCGCTGACACTCTCCTGGCTCCATTTGGGCCCTTTTCTTTCATCCATTAATTAAATCATGCTCTTATCTTATAGTGGAGCAGAATTTTCAAAAGAGGAAAAGGCACCCCCCATCTCAGAGCATGCAGAGACTACAAACTTCATCTGCTAAGGAACACTGACCAGGGACCAAATACATTGCTGAGAGGCAACTGCTAAAAGCCCGGAGACACATTAACATGAAAATATGAAGAGCAAGTGACAAGAGTACAGGCTGTGTCCTAGAGTACACTCAGTCACATCTCAGAGAAGTCGCTCAGCATACCCCTGTCCTGTCCACCTCCCCACGTGCTGGCTCTCAGAAGATGCTGAGTGGGTAAAAGCTCCGGGAATCACATCTCCCAAGGGCCTGCTCTGTAAAGAAGAGGACCAGGAGGCTCAGTGCCTGTGGCTCAAGCGGCTAAGGCGCCAGCCACATACACCTAGGGTGGCGGGTTCGAATCCCCAGCCCGGGCCCGCCCAACAACAATGATGGCTGCAACCAAAAAATGGCCAGGCGCTGTGGCGGGCGCCTGTGGTCCCAGCTACTTGGGAGGTGGAGGCAGGAGACTCACTTGAGCCCAGGAGTTGGAGGTTGCTGTGAGCAGTGATGCCACGGCACTCTACTCAGGGAGACAGCTTGAGGCTCTGTCTCAAAAAAAAAAAAAAAGAAGAGGACCAGGAAGAATGAGAGAAAGATGCACACTTCTTGGGGCTTTTTTCTCACATACAGAACCTACTCCTGAAAAGACACCATTGTAATGAATTCACAAGCCATAGTAATTCATATGTAACAGAGCAAATTCATCTCAAAGGAGCTGATGCCGTCACCAGAGTATCTTAAAGGAGTTAACACTCTCCATATTTTCAACATCCATGAGGGGACCCCAGGTAAACCCAGGGCTCGGCCCTCTTAACCTTCTCATCTGTCTGCAGTGTCCCTGTCTCTGATCCTGGCTGCCTGCCCATTTCCTGAGCTGTAAAGGAAAATATTCACAATCCTGCCTTCATTACTATGAGAAACACTGGCTTCTGCTTTTAATTAAGCATTTTATACTGATTTTCTTCTTTGACGATAAAAGATATCCAACTGCATATTTTCTAAATGATCCACACAGATCTAATAATGTTTTTCCAGTAAGAAGGCAGCTCCCACTGTCTCCCTTCTCTGCCATAAAAACTTGAGCCTTGTAATATTCACTGATTTGACAAATATTTAATGAATGTCTCTTTCATTCATGCCAGACTCAATACGCTGCATCCTCCTGAAGACACACAGCAGAGTAAAACATCTTTCTTCCCATCTAGATCTCAGAGTCCAGAGGAAGAAATAAACATATAAACAATAAAGAATCCCAAAATACAGGCCAGGCGCAGTGGCTCACACCTGTAATCCTACCACTCTGGGAGGCTGAGGCAGGTGAATTGCCTGAGCTCATGGGTTCAAGACCAGCAGAAGAGAGACCTTGTCTCTAAAAATAGCCGGGTACTGTGGTGGGCACCTGTAGTCCCAGCTACTCGCGGGGCTGAGGCAAGAGAACTGCCTGAACCCAAGAGTTTGAGGTCACTGTAAGCTGTGAAGCCACAGCACTCTACTGAGGGCAACCAAGTAAGGCTCTGTCTCCAAAAAAAAAAAAAAAAATCTCAAAAGAGAGTGACAGTGACTATTTTTAAAAAGTCAGAGAAGAGGAAGGATGGATGTTTTTTTCCTTCTCCTAATTCAAATGCCAAACCATAATCCATTTCCATTTGAAGGAGCTAAGAAGTATAAACAGATGGAAAACAAGCAGAATTGTGAAATATTCCAGAAATACACTGCGGTTAGCAACCAACAACCACACCGACACCATATGCCAGGCACTGTCCTAGGCACTCAAAGGATGACTCAGATCCCAGCCAGGAGTTTCCAAGGCCCTTGGGAAACAAGATAAAGAGAAATTAAAAATAACAACCACGGTGGTGCCTGTGGCTCAGTAAGTAGGGGGGCGTCCCCATATACCAAGGGTGGTGGGTTCGAACCTGGCCCCGGCCAGACTGCAACAAAAAAATAGCCAGGCAGGCACCTGCAGACCCAGCTACTTGGGAGGCTGAAGTAAGAGAATCACCTAAGCCCAAGAGCTGGAGGTTGCTGTGAGCTGTGATGCCACGGCACTCTACTGAGGGTGACAAAGTGAGACTCAGTCTCTAAAAAAAAAAACAACCACAACAAGCATTCTGGAAGATTTTTAAGCACCAAGGAAGCCAATGAAGGTTGTTCTTTGCGGAAGGGAATTGGCACGATGAAAACTGTATCTCGACTTTCTAAGAACGGCTGCAACATGCCTGTCACTGTTATTCTGGGGGCATTACATGTCTCATCTCATTAGCTACCTGAGTTAACAGGCCTAGTACAAAATGAAAATATGAAACTCCTTATTCAAGGCCATTATTACGAAGCCCAGTTTCCCTGAGGAAGACAGAACCAGCAGCCCCCAATGTGGAGGCCCTATACAGTTGCAGAGACTATGTGCCTGTGAAGCTGGGCCTGATTCTAACCCATTCCTGCTCCTCTGCACAGTGACACTTGCTCGTGGTGCAGAAAGGTGCCTGACTGGCTCCTGGAGAGTGACTTCCATTCCTACATTCAGGATCAGGAGACCTGCTGCCAAAAAGACAGCTTCTCAGCTCAGTTAAGAGCCAGCCTAGTGTAGAGAATGAGGCTGCTCCAAGGGCAACTTTCTCCCTTTCTAAGATACAGTTTCCAGGGATTGTCTGGCATCACCCTTAGTGAAAACAAATTGGTGCCCTCAAAGGTTATCCTTAAGACAGAAAACATGGGCGGGGAGTGGGTGGGGAATCAAGCTCACAATCAGTCCTATAAAAATAACAACCAAACTGTTCCTAAATTTGTGAAGCTTAGTAAAAATAATCATAGTAACAATAAACATTGATTGTCGACTACACCAATGACTATGCTGAATCCTCTTTAGAGACATAGTCCTCACAAGGGACTATATGTCTGGGATGAGAAACCATGCTCATCTGCTTTCACAGACGGGGTTGTTCTGTTTGTCTGCTCCTCTTGTAAAAAAGCATGTCTGTGAAACAGAGCTGCATTTCAGACAAGGGAACACCAAAGCAAACAAGCCCTACGAACTGAGAACTGATCGTGGGCAAGTCTTTCTCCTTGCAGCCTGGGCACCTACCTGCAAACGGAGTGTTGGGCCTGCTTTTCCATCCTCTGACTCTGGCAGCCTGCAACTCCCAGAGCAAGAACCCAGGAAAATTCACTCCTCTCTGCTCAGCAGGGCACCAGATGGAAAACCACAAAGTTTGACACAGCAGGAAAAAACTGGTGCCACATCCAGGACACTGAGGTTCTAGTCCTGGACCCACCAATCAGTCCCTCCCAGTGTGACCTGAAGCAAGTCACTGCACAGCTCTGAGCCTCAGTTTCCTTGCCCATAAATTGACTAGCAGACACCTAGTCCTTACTTGTCAGGCACAGTATCTGGCACCTTGAAGTCCTCACATTTGTTAGTTATTAGCACCACTGTCATTATTATTAAGTCCTCTTCTGATGGGTCCCAGAGACTTCAAATAAGAGGACCCTTCTAATTAAAACTGAAATGGCATCCTATTACCATCTGATTTAGTATCAATTAATAAGGAAAAATATAGAATATCAAAAAGTCACTATGATTTTTTTTATTCAAGTCATCAAAGCAACATTCACACATACTTTTTTTTTTGAGACAGAGTCTCACTCTTTCCCCCTGGGAAAACCTCCAACTCCTGGGCTCAAGCAATCCTCCTGCCTCAGCCTCCCGAACAGCTGGGACATATAGGTGCTTGCCACAATGCCCAGCTAGTTTTTCCATTTTTAGAGATGGGGTGCCTCTCTTGCTCAGTCACATGTACTTTTAAAAAACAGAACATTTTTGCAGTCACTGATGATGCCTGATTCTCAAAAGCTTGGGAATCGGATTCTGGGGACCCTAGGCTGGGACCCACTGCTCTGTACATAGCACCTGCCAGCCCAGAAGTTATCAATCCATTGCCATCTCCACCTCCCATCACTCTCTCTCTCCAGCACCTCCTCCCCTCTTTGCACAGCTGCCCACAGTGCCAAGACCTCAAACACAAAGGAGGCGAAAGGAGGAACATGTACATCCAGCATCTGAAACTGAATGTGTGGCTATTTGTGCATGTTTCTGTCTTTAGTCCTTTTTTTCCACAGAGTGCAAACATTAAAGGGTAAGAGACGGTGTACCCATCTCATGTAGAATGATACTCATAGTCTTGGATAAATTCTTCATGACCATATTTTAATACATAGTCGGAAAAAACAGAAAATAATAGAATACTAGAGCAGTGATGGTTCTCAAAGTGATGCATGTGCAACTTCAATTTGCACAAGATGTGTACCCTTCCACTTTCCTGAGAAAAGACAAATTGCCTAAGAATCACCTGGGGACTTTGTTACAATGCAGATTCTGACCCCGCAGGTCTGGAGAGGAGCCTGCTATGCACCCAGGATGCTGGAGCTGGTCCACAGTGCTCGTTCCAGCCTCAGATGAGAATTAGAAGCTCAGAGAAGGCAAGTGCTTTGTGTGGGGTCACACAGCTAGTTGAAGGCAGGACTGGGAGAAGAGCTCAGGTTTGCTGACTGTTAGTCCAGAGCTTCCTGCTGTGTCTGCTGTCCTCTCTCATCACAGACAGTGCTGCACACAGACAGGGACCACCCTGCAGTCTTTCCCCCACTTTCCAGCACAGTGTTGCAAACAAAAGATGCCCCCAAATAAGTGTTGGTGGATTAATCTCAAGAGGGAAATAGATACAGTAAGACTTTTATCTAGTTCATCTCTTTAAAGATTCCCTTCCGATCAACCATCTAGTATCTTTAAAACTTTCTCTACTTCTATACCAAGTTTTTCCTCAAGGCATTTTCGAAATTAAAAATTAATTTATGAGGAGAAAGTTCAAAACAAGCTTTGATCCTAAATCAATATTGAGGAGGGAGATAAGGGCTTTTATTCCAGTATCAGCAGATGTTTCATGTTCCTGAATATCTCCTGTGCTCTCCCATTTAAGGCCCATAAGGCCCATGAAGGGTTTGAAGAGTTGTACTTAGGGCTAAGTGTTCAGACAGGGTTTAAAGCTCCTCACCCTCCCATCATTCGGACTCAATCACTCCAAAGGGCTTCTGTAGCTTGGAAATGTTTTTTCATGACCCTAAGAGTTTGACGATCTTGCTGTGTGACCTTGTTTAGCTCTGGCCAAGTACCTAGCAGGCCCACAATACATCCTTGACCCTGGTCCCACACACCACTAGGGTCTCAAGTTTTCAAGGTTTTGACAGAACTTTCCTAAAAGGTCAGAAAACACTCCCTGGAAAGGAAGAAAAACAGAACGTTTAGACTTTCCACCCTACCACTTTGTTAAAATTAACAAGTTCAGTGCAAATACTTCGGGTTTGGATCTTGCTCTACCATGAAATCAGGAGGCCTCAAGCTAACACCTAAGGGCAAAACTAATTTTCAAGCCACAGGAGCTCTCTCCACAGGGCTTCCGATAGTTTCTAGCTGCAGGAATGTAATCCATCAGCCCCTGGAGCTGGCCTGGCTGCCACCCCTCCCAGCCCCCCTACCAGAACCTTCCCCAACTTGCCCCTCCAACCACAACCTCAGCAAGAAGGGATCTGACTTCCCTTCAATGGAACCTCTCAGGCCCCGGGCCACAGATGACCCCTCATCTCTGGCAAGGCACATATCAAAATGAACACTAATTCCTCTGACTATTTGTCTCTCCCCAACCCCACCGCACCCTACAACCAGCATCACCAGTTCCAGGAGTCTGGGAGCCCCTAGAAAACACAAGTCACATTCTGGTCCCTACATGGCCAGCACGGCCTGGGCCCTGGCACACAGTCAGACGCGCTGTCAGAATCTCCCCACACTCCCTTCGTGGTTGCTGCTCCCTCCAGGGTACCTCCTGAAAGTGTTTATGGCTGAAAGAAGCCGTCAAGCCAAGTCGCTTTACAGATGAGGACACCTGAGTAAGACCCTGGAGGGACGTCAGCACTGGCCCAGTGAGCGGTCAAGCTGGACAGATCCTCTGAGCTCTCCCACCACCTCCTCTTTCTCTGCTGCTGGGCCAGCCCAGCAGGGCTCCGTGGGCCACCACTAGTGAGAGGAGGACATTGGTTCTTGTGTGGCACAGTGCAGGAGGCAGGGAAGGCCAGCTGTGACTCCAGACTCCAGGACTGAGGAACTCAAAGTGGCTAATTCTGGTCAAGGCCGGTGTGGGCCTCAGCTTCCTTACCCGGAAAATGGTCACCTTAGCTTATGCTGATCAACAGCTGACCATGTGCATTCGCTACATGCCAGTGGTCCCTAAGCAATGCCTATGTCACCCTCCCCAAAAGGTAAGGAGGTAGACAGGAATAGTGCCTGGGGGGCAACTGGGGTGTTGAGGCCCAAAGTCACACTCAAGTGAATGGGTTCAGCTGAATCCCAGAGCCCAAATTCTGACTTCCCACAGATTAGCTTTGCCAGAGGCCCCCCTCAGCCCTGGAAAGCCTTGGAGTGGGGAAGCCGCTTCCTGGGAGGAGAGGAGCCTCAGTCCCATGTGGTTTCCCAGCAACCAGGTGCTACAGCAGCCTCACCTAATCCCCGGTGCACACAGGAGACAGCAGTCTGTCCCTGCAGGCTCCCGTCTCCTGAGATTAGCACAGTCCGAGGAGGCTGCTATCCCAACCCCAGGGGGACCATAGCTCAGCCAAGATAGAGCTTACCCAGGAAGCCACCTCTGTGCTGGGGACAGGGAAAATAAAGTACAGACTGGATGGCTTGGGTCAGCAGCATGTGCCAGCTAGACGGTGACCACTGAAACAACCACCACCTCCATGTGCTTCCTGCAGGTACTGGGAAGGGCATCCAGAAGCATCCAGTTAAAACATATGTCCTGGGACCCTCCCGAGGTCACGTCCTAGAGCCAGCACCTGGATCCTGAGCTCACTCACCGCAGTATTTCCAGCCCCCAGCACTGTGCCTCACACACAGCTGGTGTTAAATTGATTATAGGTTAATGGTTTTTGTTGATACATAATAGATGCACACATTTTGGGGCATACACATAATAATTCCGATACATTCATATAATGTGTAAAGATCAAACCAGGGTAACTGGTATCTCCACCACCTCAAATATTTATCTTTTCTTTATGCTAGGAACATTCCAATTATAATCTCCTAGCTATTTCTGAAAGTTACAATACATTATTGTTAACTATAGTCACCCTATTACCAATCGACCATTCGCTTGACAACAAAAGAATGTACTGACCACTGTCATCATTGTGGAAGCCACACGTCCCTCCCCAGACATGGGAATGGGCACCCAGGCTCACCAAAAACTGTTCAGTTTGGGATACGTTACATCACCTGAGTTTTCCCAGTCTATAGCCCCAATAATAATGGGGATCACAGGAAGCCTGGTATTGTGAAAGAGAATGGACTAGTCTCAGCACCTCTCACCGTCAGTAATGTGAGACTCTTCCACACAAACCTGGTCTCACAGTTTCTTAATCTTAAGAAAAATGCTTGTGAATTCATCTGGACACTACAGCTAGCTCACCACAGAGACCCATCACACTACACCTTCCAGGGAAAGACGCAAGGAAGGTACATAAGTGGTAAGCTCCTGTTCTCCCTCATTTTCTTTCTCCGCAAGAGGCAAGGAATGGAAAGTAGTACAAGAAGGAGGTGACATTTTCACGATGACACGGTTTGCAACGTCCTTCTACCTGGATTTCTCTATTAATATACTCTCTGGGTTGTTTTTTTTCTTTTTGAGACAGAGTCTCACTGTGTCACCCTGGGTAGAGTGCTATGGCCTCACAGCTCACAGCAACCTCAAACTCTTGGGCTTAAGCAATTCTCTTGCCTCAGCCTCCCAAGTAGCTGGGACTACAGGCACCTGCCACAATGCCCGGCTGTTTTTTAGTTGTAGTTGTCATTGTTGCTTGCCAGGCTCAGGCTGGGTTCAAACCCACCACAGTGTATGTGGCTGGGCACTTGAGCTACAGGCGCTGAGCCAATCCTCTGAGATTTTATTAGCTCATTTCACAAATCAGGAAGGGAAACCTAGAGAGATTAAGCATTTTGTGCAAGATTATACAGCAAAGAGTTTTTTTTTCTCTCTCTAAACCATTCACTCTTTCCTCCATGCAGGGTGCTTAGGGGCCTCATGGATCTATTTACCAAGAAATGAAGACAAAATCTTGCTTGTTATCTGACCTTTCAATCTCAGATAAAACTTTAAAGTTTACAAGGTGCTTTTATACCCTCCATCTCCTGTAATCTTTCATAATCTTAGGAGAATGAGTTATAATCCCCACTGTACAGATAGAGAAACTAAGAACCAGAACCCCAGAAGGAACAGAGCAACTTTCTTAAGAGGCAGAGGCCAAGGTTGGGTCCTAAACCCCACCCTCACCACCCCCAGCCCCAGAACCTAAGCAACTGGACATGGAGTTTTAGCCTCCTGAGTCTCTCTGGTCCTGGTGGAAAGTTGAGGTCCCAGGGGAAACCTGCTTTACAGAGGAGGGCCTGGGAAAAGATTTTTATCACTTAGTTAGGAATCAAACACTATAGGCAACAGATTCTTGTGAACTCATTTGTCAAAATAAACATGTACCTTATTATTAATATCATTTTAAAAATGCATAACGGGCTATTGTTTGACTGCCTCCCAGACACATGTTTCTAGCAGAGCCTCCCCTTAGGCACCTTTCCTGATCCTACTCCTCAACTCTTGACAGAAGCCTGGACTAGTGGCCCCTCCTCCACACTTCCCAGACCCTGCGCCCAGACCCCAACTGCACGGCACCATCTTCTTCCTGCTGCCCTCCAGGCCAGCCTTTGAACTCCTGGCAGAAGCTCCTGTGGCCCCACCACGTTGCCCAGCAGGCTTTAGTGCCCTAGTGACCAAGGACCTCCTAACTAATACAGCAGCCTGGCAAGACAAAAACAGCCCAGGCTTCCACCCAACTATCCCCCCACCACCTGAGCCCCTGAGGAACCAGCCTGAAGCTTTCCATTCTCCTGCAAAAATTATATGTATCCCAGCCTGAGGCAGATCCCAGGGGCCTAAAGCAGAGTTGAAGTGGAAAATCTGATCATAGTTGCATCTAGATGGCTTGCAAGTTCACAACTTGAATAATTGTCCCTCTCAGGGCTAGTGGGTTCAATCCCAGCCCAGGCCTGCTAAACAAAACAAACAAACAAACAAACAAACATACGAAAAAAGCTGGTCTTTGTGGCAGGCGCCTATAGTCCCAGCTACTAGGGAGGCTGAGGCAAGAGAATTGCTTGAGCCCAAGAGTTTGAGGTTGTTGTGATCTATGATGCCACAGCAGTCTACCAATGGTGACAAAGTGAGACTCTATCTCCAAAAAAAAAAAACGAAAAAATTGTCCCTCCCGCTTACTAGGAGAAAGAAGAGAAAGAGTTCCCCAGAGAAGGAGCAGGAGGGGAAGGCAAGAAAGACAGCACCAACTACTTCACTCTCAGCTGCAAGCCCCATGATCAGGGCCAGTATTTCCCAAGCCTTCTCTCAAACACAGGACACAGGCAAAAGGAGAGAGGAGGCCTGTGAGGGAGAATCTGAATTTGCTGCCAATTAAAGAGCACAGTGACCCTAGGTTACAGCTCCAAAAAACAAACATACAAAAAACCCCAGACTGAGTGTGCCCAGATTTTCCTTCTTGAGAAAACAGCCCCGCTCTTCAGCTGCCTGCTGCTTCCTGCAAACACAACCCACCACACGCTCAGATGAGTCCATACCAACTTTTTGCAGGGCTGGATTCCTCAACTTTTGGAAGAAATAGAAGATTTTCAGTTGTTCAAAGATACACTTTTAAATTCCTAGATAGTAAAGTAAACTGGGGTTAGCTCAGCCTCTAGGTAGTGAGAACATGTAGTAAAAGTGATCAGAGTCCCTCGTGGACCCCATGCTGGCTGTGGGGATCTGGGCTCCCTCAGGAGTCCCCAGTCCAGGGAGAGAGGAAACTCTAAACATATAGTCACTATGTCAATAAATATTTAGGCCTGGCATGGTGGCTCACACCTGTAATCCAGCCCTCTGGGAGGTGGAGGCAGGTGGATTGCCTGAGCCAGAGCAAGACTATCTCTAAAAACAGCCAGGCATTATGGCGGGCACTTATAGTCCCAGCTACTCAAGAGGCTGAGGCAAGACAATCACTAAAGCCCAGGAGTTTGA
>NW_003852461.1:10411273-10422758 GCF_000181295.1 Otolemur garnettii | reverse complement strand
CCCAAGTAGCTGGCACTACAGGCACCTGCCACAACACCCAGCCAGTTTTTCTATTTTTAGTAGAGACAGGGTCTCACTCTTGCTCAAACTGGTCTCAAACTCCTGAGCTCTGGCAATCTACCAGCCTTTACCTCCCAGAGTGCTGGGATTACAGGCGACAGCACCTGCCCCTGGCTCTGAATTTGTTTTTAATGAATATATATTTTCACATCAAAAAAAGTAGTAAAACTGTTTCTTCTTAGGTTAAAAAAAAAAAGATAATACCCACTTCATTTTGCTATGAGGATTAATGAGGGAAGGTAACCTCACCAAAGCGGGGTATCAACTCAGATAAGGAAACCCCAGGGAGGTGAGAGAGGGAGGGTAGGCCTGCCCTTGTCAGCAGGCCTGCTCTGGACATGGAGGTCCTTCTCTCCCACCACCAGCTTCTTTCCCCAAGCTCAGACACCAAGGGCATCTCTCAGCTTCCC
Source organism: Otolemur garnettii (assembly GCF_000181295.1). Lineage (NCBI taxonomy): Eukaryota > Metazoa > Chordata > Mammalia > Primates > Galagidae > Otolemur > Otolemur garnettii. Next base: position 10,422,288 of record NW_003852461.1, on the reverse strand, counting down.
CATCCCAGAAGCCTTGCCCCTAAATCCTGGAGAGAGGCTCTGATTAGTATGGGCAAGAGACATTCCTATTCTGAATTGAGGAAGAGTCATTTCCCAGGAAGGAGTGAGGAGAGGAAGACTGAAATCAGGGCAATAGTTCTGGAGAGACAAAATAATGTGCTTCCACTCCAAAACACAAAATGCTTATCATGTGCTTGGCCCACCAACGATGCCCAATGACTGACTGACGGTCACTGTTATGCAAAGATTGAAATCTAGGTGGGTGCGACTCAGGTGGCCGGCGGGGCAGCAGGAGGGAAAGAGAGGCAGGGAAGGGGCGGGCCTGGGCAGAGAAGGGGCGGAGCAGGGGCTGGGCAGGAAAAGGGAGGGGCGGGGCCCAGGCAGGGAAGGGGCGGGGCAGAGGCCTGGACAAGGAAGGGAAGGGGCGGGGCAGATAAGGGGCGGGGGAGGGGCGGGGCAGGAAAGGGGACGGGCGGGGCAGGGAAGGGGCGCTCGGACACGCTGTCCTGGAGGCTGAAGAACAGGTAAGAGGAGATGAAAAGAGGCTCACCAGGGTCTTGGGGGCACTAGGACAGGGATTCCCAGAGGGCACAGCCACGGAAAGAGCCCTAGACACAAGCCAGGGCACTGAAATTTGACTCAATTCGTTATTCTAACTCTGCTGAATGTAGAAATTCTGCCTTCCTCACAGTAACAGCAGACTGCCCATGAGAGACACTATGGCCATGTGTTTCTCCTGCATCCACTTTAATCGCTAAATAAATATGTAACCAAACGGAAGCACCAGTGACTTCTTGGCAGCTTACACAGGACGCGTCACATTGCAGGTGAAGCAGCTACATCTCTTGGGCCCCCTTGTCTCTTGCCCTCCCTTATGATCCTCCGACACTCGTGGTCTGAGCAGACAATGGCAGGCTCTGTTGATCTGGGGAGGCCACTTTCACCCACATCCTGGAATGGCTAGGAAGCTTTCTAACCTGAGCCCTGGAGCAAAGAAGTGGGAAGGTTACCTGTAAAAACATTTCAACCAGGGCAGCACCTGTGGCTTACAGGAATAGGGCGCCAGCCCCCTATACTGGAGGTGGTGGGTTCTAACCCAGCCCCGCCCCCAAACTGCAAAAAACCCCAAACATTTCAACCATCCCAACTATATAGTTTTAACCCCAACACAACCATGAAATACGGCACTTGCTCATTAAAAAAAAAATCCAGTTGCAGCCAGCATAAGGGAGAAATGTTCTATTCTCCATGCTTCCTTCCTAGGCAGGGAGACCCACCACGGTTGAGTCCTGGATGCTCTCTTCCTCTTTTTTAACTCCTCCTTGCAGGGTCTTGGGACACAATCCTGGACAGTCACTTTTGAGTGAATGGGGAGAGCAAAATGGGCATGCCCAGGTCAGCTCCGCCCTTCCTCAGTGGGGAGAGGGATGCTTCTTGTCCTGCTCTGACCTGCTATAGACCATGTAGCCACCAACAAAGCTGACGACCCCTCAGCCTAGGGACACTGGTGTGAGAGATGAGAGATGGCGGAACACTGTGATCAGCATTGGGAAAAAGGGGACATCACCAGGACATGAAGAACATCAGCAAAGCTGTTGCTGCTGGTTGTCAGTGGCCTACCCTCCTCAAACAGGTAGTACCTTGGGACTGGAAGTTCCCAGACAATGCAGGAGAGCTCTGGGGAGGAAGGAGCCAAACAGCATGCACGTGAAGGACTGACCATCCATCACCACACCCCAAGTTCAGGTAGGAAAAGGACAACCAATACCCTCCAGGGGTGTGAAAATTATGTGAGACACCCTAGTTGGAGTGAAATCCAAGAGGCCAGGATGTGACATCTCTTACAGAGAAGAGCAGAACAGGTTGCTATGAGGTACCACGCCTGAGCATGGCTGGAGACGGCATCAGCCTCCCACAAAGAACAGTAAGAGCTTTTTGGGGTCATCTCAGTTTCTAGGCAACAAGGTCTACTTTTACATTATGGTGTTTAACCTTGGCAGTGCAGAAGAAAGTCCCTGTCCTTGAAAAATATTAATCTAATTACATACATGTTAGTATATATAATATTAATATAATCTGAAACGTCCACATACTCAGAAGGTCTGCCTCAGAGATAACTACATTATGAAATCAAGCCCAGTAATGTGCTGAGATTTAGAAATTTTGTCCCATTCCAGGCTGTGAAAATCTCAGAGGGGATGCTGCTCTCCATTCAATTCACGGTGTGGCTGAGATCACACACCGGCCACCAAGCACTCTCCAGCCCCCCAGCGTGGCCGGGGATCCTCTCAGCCTGTAGGCACCATTTCGGCTCCCAATCTACAGGTGAGGAAAGGAAGGCTCAGACGCTGAGTGATTTGCTGACCTGGCTGGAAAGTAGTGAGCCTTGGTCCTGCTGTTGACACCTTCTCCTCACGGCTCCCCCACCTGTTGCAGTCCCCAGCCACTCAGGAAGCTCCTTGTTTTTTTGGGGGGGGGGTTTTAGGGTGATGGGTCTCCCTGCCCACAAAGAAAGCACTGGGCATGGAGAATAGAACATTTCTCCCTTATGCTGGCTGCAACTGGATTTTTTTTTAAGGAGCAAGTGCCAGTTTTCATGGTTGTGTTGGGGGTAAAACTATATGTCACCTCTGTAGAGTACTATGGCATCATAGCTCACAGCAACCTCAAACTCTTGGGCCTCAGCCAGCGGTTCTCAACCTGTGGTCTCAACCCACAGGAACTGTATTAAAGCGCCATGGCATTTGGAAGGTTGAGAACCACCGGCTTAAGCAATTCTCTTGCCTCAGCCTCCCGAGGAGCTGATACAACAGGCACCTGCCATAATGCTGGACTATTTTTTGTTACTGTTGTTGCAGTTGTTTAGCTGACCCCAGGCCAGATTCAAACACACCACTCTCGGTGCACGTGGCAGGCTCCATAACTACCATGTTTCCCAGAAAATAAGACACTGTCTTATATTTATTTTTTCTCAAGAAGACACACTAGGCTTATTTTCAGGGGATGTCTTATTTTTATAAGTATTTTTATAAGTATAATATAACAATCTACATTTATTCAAATATGTTAAGTCATCTTCTGGAACCTGACAGGGGGAGCTGACCTTGTTGGTGGGGCTGGCACTAGTGAGGTGTGAACTCCTTTTCCCTAGCCATCCACACGTGAGCAACAGGATGCCTGTGACCGCGGTTACCACACACAAACCCGCACAAGTGTGACTGGCTTGGAGAAAGGAGCTGTGGCACATAAAAGGTATTCCAGTCTTCCTTACTGCTCAGCACTGCTGAAATACAAGGCGTGGCTATGCAGATACGCCTCATAGCCACGCCCATCACTAGGTCTTATATTTAACAAATGCATAGAAATCCTGCTAGGGCTTATTTTGGGGGTAGGTCTTATTTTCAGGGAAACATGGTATTGTGCTGTGGGCACGGAGCCAGGAAGCTCCTTGTTTTGAGGTAACTTCTTTCAGGCTCTTTGCAAGAGAATTTTCTTGGGTTACAGTAATTGCAGCTCCAGGTCCTACTCTAAGTACCTCACAACTATTCTTGAAAATGGTGCCCAATTTGAGGGTTTTATAGATGAAACACGTGGGAATCAGACTAATTCATCTGCTGGCAAAACAGCAGTGAAAAGAGGTAGGGTCCCAAATTCCAGACACAAGCAGTCTTTTAGAGCACAGAGCACCAACAGGCCCAAAGTCAGGGGCTGGGGTTCAGACAGGCACTGCCAGCCACAGACCTGTCAACCTCGTTGGTCTAATTCAAAGAAGGAGAAAGAGAGAGAAATAAATCTTCTTTCCTTGTATCAGGTGGGAAATTAAAGGTAATACAATACATAAAATTATTTTGTAAGCTGCAAAGCCCTTCACAGATGGAGGATTTAATTATAATTATTTGGACTCAGCTTTTTGGCTGGGATCTTACAAAGAATTTTAATCATCGGACAGTTTTAAAAAAAAAGTTGTGATGTAGTATGCCATAATGATGAAAGCAGCCCAGGCCTCAAGATACCTAGGTTTAAATCATAGCTTTCCCATTTAAGTAAACTTGGGCAGTTTACTCATCTTCTCTGTGCCTCAGTTTCCCGATCTGAAAAGTAGAGAACTAGTTCATAGGGTTGCCCTGAAGACTAAACAAATAAAAACACTTAACTTATAATGCTCACCATCTGCTCTATGTGTTAATGGTTACTATACTGTTATGATTTTCATCAAGCAAGAAAAAGCAGACTGGTATTTAGCGTCTGAACTGCAAAACAAAACGGCCACAGTAGAGGAAATAAGACACGATCAAACATCTTTGAGGAGCAGCCCTGAAATGGACCGCGTTTTTAACTCCCTGGGACACCCTCAGGAGAGAAAGGTAAGTCAGTCTCCCAGAAAACCCTTCTTCCTTTCCCCCCTCCTCTGCCCTTCTTTTTCTTTACTTCACGCTGCGATCCCCAGAAGACCAGCTTCACCCAGGGTGAAGGCCTGACCTCAGAACCCAGCAGTCCGTGGAGGCCAGAGCAGCTTGCAGGCAGCTTCAGAATTCCTGCTCTTTTCCAGCTGTGGAATGTCCAGCTCTCTCAACTCTCCATCCTTCACCCCTCAGTCCTTCCTCTAAGGCTCCTGCCACACCCTACTCCCCCCCCAAAGACCCACCTGTCACTGTCAACTCTGTACTCACAGACCCTGTGATTTCATCAAGTGACTTTGCTGTCCCTAACAGGTAAACTCCCCAAGGGAGAGGCTGTGTTACTTCTAGATTCTCCACAGTGCTTAGCACAGTGAGCAAGGCGCCCTGTGTGTGCCATAAATAATGCAGGACGGGGTTAATTCCCCAGAGGGAGCCCAGGCTCCCTGTGGTCAGACACAAACTGGGTTCCCTATTTTATTCTATCTAAAATATTGGTCCTGACGCACTTAACCAATCTCACATTACACTACAGTTTACAACTTCGTGTTAGTTAAGGGAACATTAGCAGCTATAACTTAAAAACTCCCAAATCTCAGCCTACCAATAGATGTTTGTTTCTGGTTCATATAAAACTTGAACAGGGGAGGCTTCCCCCATGCAGTGATTAAGGAGAATCCCAGTCTCTTTCCATCTTCTGGCATCTTCACCACATGACTTGTAAGATTGCCAAGCCACAGAAGGATCTATCAATCCTGCCTGGGGAGTTTCTGTGGATCAAGCCTACAGAGACACTGATTACTTCCCAGCTCATCCCACTGGCTAGTGTTTAGTCACGTGGCCTCACTTAACTTGGAAGGGGTGGGGAACCGACTCTAGCCGTGTGCCTGGCAGAGATGCGAGCAGATTTGGTGATCAGCTAGCAGTCTCTGCCATAAATCAGCCATTTGAAAAACCTTCCATGGCAATGACCTGACCTTATTCATCTTCTGTCTCCAGTGAGACTGTCAGAAAATTTGGTTCACAGTAAGTGCGTAGAAAACGTTATGATCAATCAATGAGGGCAGGGCTAGCCAGAGCTCCACAAGTTTTGTTAAAGTTCAGGGGTAGGCATCAAAGTCCACACCTATGCAAATCCCCTCCCCCACCCAAAGCACATGGGTTCTAACAGCAGGGACTGGGGGGTGGGGGTGGTGGAGAAGGTACAAGCCCAGCTGTCATGGTGTCCTCCCTATACAACTACTCACTTTTCCAGCAATAAGGTATCCGTTAAGAAGGTACAGAGTGGAGCAAGAAAACATGAGCCTTAGAAGCAGATAAACCCAGCCCAGGCTGCAGAACCCCAGCAGGGCGCTGTGTGGGGCACAGCACAGATCCTGTTCCAGGAATTATTTCTCTGAATCCTCACAATAAGCCTATGAAAGGTGCGCTCGAGTTCTCCCTGTGACCCTTCAATTCCCTGAATATTAATGTCTTACCAAAGTGCTTTCCCGCAATCCCTTCCTAGAATTCACTTGTGTCATTGGTGTCTCCCTGATCGCACTTTAAGAATAGTGGAAACAGGGCTCAGCGCTTGCAGCTCAGTGAGTAGGGTGCTGGCCACATACACCAAGGCTGGCAGGTTTGAGCCCGGCCCAGGCCTGCTAAACAACAATGACAACTGCAACCAAAAAACAGGTGGACATTGCGGTGGGTGCCTGTACTCCCAGCTATTTGGGAGACTGAGGCAAAAGAATCACTTAAGCCCAAGAGTATGAGTTTGCTGTGAGCCATGATGCCACAGCACTCTACGGAGGGTGACAAAGTTAGACTCCGTCTCAAAAAAAAAAAAAAAAAAAAAACAGTGGAAACAGCACATACTTGAAAGTTGAAACACCTAGATTCAAATCCCAAATCTCAACTGCATGACTATGAGGTTGACCAAGATACTAACCTCTCTGAGACTCAATTTCCCTTTCTATAAAATGGTATCAGAAGCCCAACCTTCAAGGACTACTGAGACACATAAGCCTAGTATATATCAACAGTGAACCCAACCCAGTAGGTGCTCAGAAAAAGTGAGAATTTTCCTTCTTCCTCTCTCTTTGAGGGCAAGGATAATGTTTTGCTCCTCAGCACTAACACTGTATCTTGCACATAATAAGTACATAATAAATGTAGGTTGAAATGCATTGAATGACAGGAATTACTATTGAAAAATAAAAAACACAAACTCCGACTCCTTGTTAGAAGTGCTTTTTATCAGCCCTCTCCCTTCCCACACACTTCATTCTCTTTCATCTTTTGGTAACATGAACTTTTTTTTGTACTTAGAAACTTTAAATGGCTAACACAGCACCTCAGGATCTTGGCCCCAGCCATTATCCTTCTCTTTCAAGTTGTGCTCAGTAAGGTTATTTGGATACTGAAGCTAAAAATGGTCAGATTACAAGTGAGCAACGTTCCCTGAAATGCAACATTCCCCGCTATAAGATTCTGGAATTACACAAAGCACCAAGGAGGGGTCGCCCTTCCCCAAAGAGCTCACTGTTGTTCTGAAAAAGCTTTTGTTTTAAGCTTTGCAAAATAGCACTGTGGATTCTCCCCCACCCAGTCCCCAGCACTGGCCTACCCTACGGCTCAGGTTAGAGCCTTTGTATGTTCCCTGCAAAACAAAACAGTCCAGAGTCTTAAAATATTGTAAAAGAAAAACTGCTGCTCGCTAAGCCTTGGTTGTTATTTCACAGCAAAACGATCACTCTTTTTTTTTTTTTTTAAACAGTCTCACTCTGCTGCCCTGGGTAGAGTGCTGTGAGTGTCACACCTCACAGTAACCTCAAACTCCTGAGTCAGAGCCATCCTCGTGCCTCAAACTCCAGAGTAGCCAGGCACCCCCCACAATGCTTGGATAGTTTTTCTTGACCTCAGGCGATGCTCCTGCCTCAGCCTCCCAGAGTGACGGGTTACAGTTGTGAGCCACCGGTGATCACTGTCTTAAAGCCCTTGATAATAATGAGAATTCACAAGAGTCACACTCACTGGGTCCACAGTGCCATGAAGAGCTTTATGTCCAGGATATTCTTTAATTCTCACAAAAATCCTGTAAGTCAGACGTTATTGTCATCCCCATTTTACAGACAGGAAACGGAGGCTCAGAAGGTTAACTAACTTTGCCTAAGTAAGCAGCAAAGCCTCAATTCAAACCCCATTTCCTATTAGGTTTCAAGCCCCATTCTATTTCTGTTACTGTATGCTACCTCTTTAAATGGCTATCAAAGATGGCCCATTCCGTATCGACATACTTGAAAAAATAAACAGTTTGAGCTGGTTGGTCTTTGAGCCCCTTCCCTCTCTTAAAAGAAGAATAAAAAAAGCACAGTTCTATAGAGAGAAGGAAGGGGAGGGAGGCAATGTAAGGAAGCCGAACGTTATGAGGCTTGACTTATCAGTATGTAATAACAGCTTTTGGATCAAGAGTCCCTAGAACCTTATTTATGGACAGACAGTTACTGTTAAGCAGAGTCTTTTTATACAGGCTTTTCATCTGAGGATGTTGTGGCCTTTCTATTAGTGAGAGATGAGGTGTGAAATTTGCTGGCCCTGCCAAGATTATCCCATTAAATTATCTGCCCTCTTCCAGTGTAACTCACTCCAGGGCACCAGTTTGAGGCACGAGTCCTGCGGACATCCATTCCTGGGTGTTCTGGTGGGGGGCAAAGAAGGGGGTGAGGGAAAAAGTTCAGGTGGTGGTAGCATCCCGATGATATAACATCAATCCACGTTTCACTGCCTTACCAAAATAAAGTAGATGCCACAATTACCCCATTCCTAAACAAACTGAAAACCCCAACCGAGCTTACTGCAACAAAGAGAGAGCCTTTTTACTGCTGTTTATTTTTATTTTGTATTCGTTAGCTTTTTAGATATTCCTGGCATGCAAGTCAGGCTCCGTGTAACAAGCAGCTGCATTTAGTTAAGGATTTTCGAAGCGTTCCCCCCACGCCCTCCCCCTTTAGCTCCACAGAACTTTCTCAGAGTCCCCTTTCTCTCCTAGCGTCTAGAGAACAGTCTCTCCTGTCACACCCCAGGGAATGGGTGAAGGGCCTTCTCAGCCAGGCTGAGGCCCTTCTGTTTGAGATGGAGGCCCGAAGACTTGTTTCCCAGCTGGGGCTGGATGTTCCAGGCTCTGGCCCTTACTAGGATCCCACTGGAGAGCACCGTGGTAAGTCACCCCTCCTCGGCCAACCATCATTGTTTCCCATCATGCAAGTACAAGCGTACTTCATCAAAATACATCTAGTTGTTAGTTGGAAGGAACTGGCAGACACAATCCTCAAACCACATCAAAGTTGCTGTTTGTTACAAAAATGTAACTCCTCCAGACCCAAAGGCCCAGGCCATCTGAGGAGCTTCCAGTCCAAGTTGAAAACTGGTTCAGGGAACTCCAGCACCAGAAGGAAAATTGAAACTGCCTGTCCCCAATCATTTTGTCCAACTTCTAAGTTATGGCTGCAAAAATGTCCCTCTGCTGTTCTTGAAAAGCCTCGGGAAGTGCCACCCTTAGTGCACATCTAAAAAGAACGGAAACTGAAATAATTAAACCAGGAGAGACTATTTAGGACAGCCGTTAAGGTAAGACCATGAACTGTTAGGGCTTGTATGTGAGCCTGGGAATGCCACTTCATAGCAAGGTGAGCTTAAGAAACTGACTAAGCGGCTGTGCCTCGGTTTACCCATATGTAAAATGAACTATGAATAATTACGCATCTCCCTTACAGGCTTGTAGTGAAGGTCACTGAGTCCATACTTTCAAGAGGCTTTAGAACAGCGACGCTGGTCCATTGCAAGGATGACATGTTTGTTAAACAAAGTGCCCAAAGAGGAGCATCTCAGAACCTTTGGGCTCCAGGAAATGTATCCTTAGCTGAGGTCACAAGGACTTGGAACCATTCTCCTCCCAGGCCAGGTGAACAGCCTGTCTGTGGAAAGGAAACTGGGAAGTAGAGAAGTAGAGGAGTAGAGGACTCGAGGAGTGCTAACCTGAACAAGGCCCTGAACTGGCCAGCAACTATGACCCCTTCCAACCTCCTCATTGCCTCAGGCATCAAACACTTCAAGTCAGCAGTTCCTGTCTTTCGTGGGTTGCCATTTTCTTAGAAAATCAGATTATAGCTATACACATACAAACATTAGAATGCACATAAAATGGTGTGTACCATTTCTAGGTGTTCACATATCCTCAATTTTATGTGCCCGAAGTTAATCTCATGTACTCATCTCTAGGCTAGATGCTCTTCACCTCTACTTAAATCTAATAACTCTCTGTATGACTCAGAGACACTAAGGACATACCCCGCATGTGGCAGAGAGGCAGCTCACATCCAGGGCTCCCAAAGGCCACAGCCTCTGCTTGTAACCATAAGCTACACTGTTCTGTGTACTACACTCCTGTCATGTGAAAAGATGGAGCAAGAAAAGGAAAAATCCCTGAAAATAAGCCATCCTGCATTTTTCCTGGAAAAGCAAATAACAGGATTTGTGTATGACCAAAAAATTTTTTTCTCTATTCATTCAACAAAAATCTATGGAGCGGGCTGGGCAAGGTGGCTCATGCCTGTAATCCTAACACTCTGGGAGGCCCTGAGCTCAGAGGTTGGAGACCAGCCTAAGCCAGAGTGAGACCCCGTCTCTACAAAAAAAGAAGCTGGGCATTGCAGCAGATGCCTGTAGTCCCAGCTACTTGGGAGGCTGAAGCAAGAGAATTGCTTAAGCCCAAGAGTTGGAGGTTGCTGTGTGATGCCACAGCACTCTACTGAGGGTCACAAAGTGAGTCTGTATCAATAAAATAAATAGATAAATGGAAAAAAACTGCAAACTAAGACAATTGAAAGCAAAATTCAAAAAAAAAAAATCTATAGAGCAACTACTATGAATACATGCACATGCATATATGTCGGTATACACTTATATCAATATATATTGCCCACAGAGCATTCTGGTCTCTACAGGATGTCCTATACAATTTTGCAAAATATTTTAAATGGGATAAGTATTCACAATCAAATCACAGCCAGATCTGATCCTAATTTAAAGGCAAGTGACACACCACTTAGGAACTTATCAAACAGTCTTCAAAACTATTATGCAGATAATACCAGGCATCAAAGTAGAAAATCAACATAACAGGTATGTTGAATCATATTGGAAATTAAATGTCTCTAAAACTGCTAGAGGCAGTTTGACTATGCCCTTCACCTGTCCCACCTTGGTGTGCCCCCCCCACCCCAACCAGGCAGTGGGGAGAATTTCTAATCAATATGGGGCTACAGACTGGCGGCTCCACGTTTCACCGGGAAAGCTGACAATCTCACTGCCCTCAAGAGATGCGTACTCTAAAAGCAAATAGGACAGATACCTATTAAAATGGCAATGGAAAGCTTACAAAACGACAGACACAGTGGCCTCTGGTTCCAAGCAGCCAAACCAAGAGAATCTGTATGATTCTGAGAAAGACCCAGGTAGGTTCCTAAAGCCCTGAATTTGGGTATAATTATAATGGCTTCAGCATCCTAAAGAAGTTTAGCTTTGGGTAGGTGGGAGGTAGATAGGGAAATCAATAATGAACAGACCAGAAAAAAA
>NW_003852461.1:10370454-10411236 GCF_000181295.1 Otolemur garnettii | reverse complement strand
AGCAAAATAGAAAAGTGATAGGAAAAATGCTGAGCATTTGTTTTTAATAAATAAATAAAACATATTTCCCCTTATGCAGATTTCCAGAGCCACTAGCTCAGTCACCTTAGGAACGCTTGGTGGTTTCCTCAGAGGAAAAAGTCAGAAACCAGAAAAAAATCAAACATTCACAAAAATGACAAGAGTTTTATAAGACAAGAAATAAGACAATAATAAAATATTTGAGCTCATTATTAAAGAGTATGCAACAGGCAATACTTTCAAAAAAATTGTACAAGCTTGTAAACAGTTGAAGGAGGCAGAATTTGGATAGCTGCCTCTAACAAGGGCAAAACCATTGCATACACATTTATTAAAAGGCAGGTGATCCCCCTCTTCCCCCAGGTGCTATGATTTAAAGCAACCACTGTTGAAAGGTTAAGTACAAAGTCAAGGAACACAGGGAGAAAAATAACTGAATTAATCGAGGCCCCAAGCCAGGAGCCCTACCTTCGAATCGCCCTGTTTATCCCCACCTCAATTTGCTGGGCAACCCGATTTCAAAACTTCAGAAGGACGTTTATATTATGTAGGCAGCATGGCACATTTTTCACTTTTCACCCAGGTGTTGTGGCACAGAGCCAGCTGTTTGGCTCACCCAGCAAAACATCCACGTGACCAAATGTTTACATTTCATTAGGACTTTTCAACGCGAAGGTGCACTCCCCGCTGACGCGCATCTTAATTACAATTAGGAGCAGCATTTACCCCGAGGAGCCTCCAGATTAGCACAACCACATGGTAGGATCCGTTTCAGAAGTCATCCTCAGAGAACGCTGCTCCCATTTCCCAAAAATCATCTCCAAGAAATCAAAATTCGCACCAACTTCCTTCCAGAGCATGTGTTCTACCGAGAAAGTTATTAGCGAACTTTTAGTAAAAACTAATTCTGTATTCATAGTCCGAGTAGTGAATAGCTCTTGTCCCTCTCAACTGCTAAGCAGCCCCACCGCCTTTTCTTTTCCTAAGCTATGGGAGCTCCCTTGGAAGATGCATAATAAAAGAGCTGAGACCTATTTCTCAGCACAGGTTTGGGCTGGGGGGGGGGGGCACAGAATGCAAGGGCTCCAGGAACCCCTCAAAGGATGCATGTTAAAAGTGAGGCCCACGACCCCGGAGACTTGAATCAACTTTCCCCCTCCAGCCTCCAAAGAATGAATCGGTTGTCTCCACAGGCGCAGCCGGACTCTTCCCTCTCATTGTGTCCGGGCTGGGACGCAGCGAGAGTCCCCGATTCCCGCAGCGAGCTAAGACGCCCGGGCTTGCGGCGAAGTCTCTCTCCAACCGTGGCGATTGTATTTGGAGATTGCCAAAATCAAGTGTACGCAGAGGGCTCTCCCCCGAATTTGTAACACGCACTCACGCACACACACGTGCACACCCAGGGCACTCTGGAGCTGCAGGCCACCTTTGACAGCAGTTTGCACAAAGTAGCCGCGGCGGCAGCGGCACACACGTTTCAGCCTCCATGGGGACCCGGGAGGGCCGCGAGCGGTGGAGACGCGAGGCCGCCAGAGCCCGGAGGACCAGGCTTTTGTTTGCGTGGGTCTGCGGGCCGCCTGGGCTCTCGCAGGCTCCGCTGAAAATACGAACTCTGTCCTGGACCGAGCTTTCCGGGACGGCTCGCTCTTTGGGGACAGGACAGACTCCCCTGAACACCGACGAGGCGCGTCAGGGATCCCGGGAGACATGGCGGGACGACCAGCACGGAAGTCTCCGATCGCCCCAGGACTCCCAAACCGCCCCACGCTTCCCGTCAGCGCTGACACCCGCCGCTAGGCGCCAGGAAAAAGTTCACGCCGCGCCCCGGCCCGCAGCGGGGCTCCGGGACCGATCCGCGCCCCACCCCCGCGCTGGGAGCCCCTCGCGGTCCCCGGCCGGCCAGCGAGGCGGCGCGGCGCTTCCCGTGCACGGAGCGTGGGGCCCCCGGGAGGGTCGCAGAGGGCCGGGGCCGGGCGCCTGGGGACCACGGGCGCGCCGGGACCTCTTACCTTGGGCGGCAGCCCCGCGCGCGGCCAGCAGCAGCGCGGCCAGCAGCGGCAGGGGCGTCCCGCGGCGGCGCGGCCGGTGCATTCCTCCTCTCGCGGCGGCGGCTCCCAGGCCGCGCGCAGAACATCCACGGGCTCTCCGCGGGCTCCTGGCCACTTCGTCCCGGCCGCCGCCCTCACAGGATGCCGGGAGCGTTTACAAAGCCCTTTGTCCCTCTAACCTGCTCCCTCGCCTCGGGCCGGCCGGCTCAGGAACCCGGGAGGGCAGTCCCTCTCCGGCCCCCGGAGGTAGCCTCCCCTTCCCAGCCGGTCAGCGCCGAACTGTCCGGGTCCCACTAGAGGGCGGCGAGTCTGCCCGGCTCGGGCTCAGGAGAGCGCACCCTGCTCCCGGGGGCTGCCGTCCGGGGCTCCCTCGGTGGCCGCGCGGCGCCTGCTCCCGCTTTCGCACTCGCCCAACTTGTCACTTTGCACCGACTCTGCGCCCCGCGCCCCAGCCGGGACCAATGGCAGGCGGGGCCGGGCTGGCGACACAGCGCCCTCTGCTGCCGCCCCTCGGCACTTGCACCCTCCGGACTTCGCGCAAAGTCCTTGGCTCGCGCGCGGCAGGCTCGCACCGCCACTCCGCCTACAAACCCTAAGTAGAACCGAACCTGGGGGAGCCCTCAGGGCTACTCGCCAGAAGGGGAAACTGAGGTGCAGGGAGATGAGTCTGGGCTCTCAAACCAGTTCGTAGCTGAATGACCTGGGAGGCTCAGGTCCAGCAGCCTCAGCTCTGCCACCGTTAGCTGTGTGGTTAGTAATATAGCATTATTGGTATCATTTAATTTCCTTTGATCTTCTTTGACCCTTACCCAATGATTTATGTTCTTTTGTCTTTCCTGTATGTTTTCGTTGCATTGAAATCTATGTCATCTGTCCTTGTCCCTTCCGGAAACTCTTGTGAATGTCCCGTGCTCTCTTGAAAGAAGCTGTTTCTCTGTGTTCAGAATATGAAGGCGGAACACCGTGCAGTTTGATCTGTAGATTTATTATGTTATTCGGGCCTTCTGTGTCTGTGTCTTTGCGTATCTTTCTGTCCAGTTGCTCTGCCACAAGCCAAGGAGCTCATCCAAGTCTCCGCTGAGTGCGTCTTCGTCCCTTCTCCCATTTCAGCTTTGTGAGGTTTGCCATTCGCAGACTCTGGTGACGATCTGGCTTTCCCTGTGGTGTTCCGGGCTCTGAGGAGGCAAAAGTATAGGCACACCTGTCAGTCTTCCCCAGGAACACAAAGAAATCCAGTCTGCCAATAATCACAGGGCCGCTTTCCAAATACCTCCTTTAGTCTGGTGCTTTATATGCATTTGTTTGTAAATTCACAACTGACCCAAAAAGGCATTAAAATTGCATACTACTTTGCTCTTTTATATACATATTATCCCCTTATTACAGCTTTAGAAATTGATATGCAAGAGGGGAGTAAATGACTTGTCCACAGTCACACAGACAACAGGCAGCCAACCCAACGAGTGGACTCTTTCCCCTGGGAGAGCTGAAAGTCCTAAGCGGAAGCCGGCGCATGGTGAGCCCTCAGACGGGTTATGTATGGCCATGCTATCTCGCTGCTACCTCTCAGAACCGACTTTACAATTTTATAATGAGAGGTCACCTCGTTGAGGGTAAAGGCCCTATCTCAGTTGTCTGAGTATCCTGGGTGATTCAGACGGTACCTGGAACACAATAGGAGCTCAATTAACAAACTAAGATCAGACCAGCGTTTGAGAATACTTTTTCTCTGATTAATTTCTCGTCGTATTTGTTGGTGGTGGTAGGGGTGAGTGGAGGATAAGCCAAATTCTACCTATACGACTTGGCACCAAGGGAAGCAGATTTCTGAGAGCTGAGGCATGAGAAAAGGGGACACGTGGCCCAAAGTATGTCTGTCCCAGCATGTCACAGACTCTAAACTCCTAGCCCTGTGCCTTCAGGCAGGTGGATGACTAACCCTTGTGGGCCAAATAGTCACTTATCCTCTTCACAGCCAGAGCCTCCCGGCAGCCATGGCGGCTTTCCACTTTCTCTCACTCTGACCTGAGGCCCAAGTCAACCAGTTGATCACCCAAATAGGTTTGTCTTCCAAGTTTCACTGTGCAAGATGCATTTGGTCCTGTCTCAGTTATCTCCAGTTCCTTGCCTGAGAAACTTACTGCACAAGGTCATCTTGTTAGGAAACTGTCATTAGTCTCAGTGCACCTGGACACAGGAATCAGAGGAAACTCAGTTACACTGCTCAGCACTGGGCGGTTCTCACTAGTCTGCAGCTCAACACACAATTGCCAGACACCCTGCCCCAGCCCCCACCCCAGAACTGCGAGGGCAAGGTATCTTAGGTAACAGACGGCTGCCAGTGCTGAGTATACAGAACTTAATGGCACTTTTATCAGTACTTAAACCTTCCAGGAACTTAATCACAGAATCATAGACGTGAGGAATGTGAGAGCTGGAAAGGGTCTTGGAAATTAACTTGTACACCACCCTCAACTTTTCATAGAGGAGAAATGTGGGACTCAAGGAGGGGAAACTTCTTTCCCAAGGTCACGAAGCTAGTCAGAGCCAAAACTGGCACTTAGAACTAGTCCAGACCTGGGTTAGGACACCCTCAGTCATCCAGAGCCCTTCAAGTTTAGCTAGAGCACTGCAGTTTGCAAAGAAAAGGTTAGAAAAGATTCTTCCTGTTAAAAAAAAAGAAAAAGAAGGAGGAAAGAAAAGAAGGAAAGGTAGGAGTGAAAAAGAAAGCATTTGTGCAAGTTCAGTAGATCACAGTGCTTGGGAGCACAGGCTGGGACTAGGATGCTTCAGTGTCTCTGGTTTCTTCTGAGGGACTGTGGGCAAATACCTTAGCCCTTCTGTGTTTCAGTTCCAGAACTATAAAGGGCTATAGTAGCAGTACCTGGGCCATGCTGTGATTAGTGTTAGTTAATTCATATAAATTACTTTTATGACACAGAGTAGGCACTTTAGTAAGTGTTAGATATTATTATTATTTACTTCCATGAGTTTACTTGTACCATCAAAAACACTATAAGACTAGTCTTAACTCACTTTTTTTTTCTTTTTTTGGCAGTTTTTGGTCAGGGCCAGGTTTGAACCTGCCACCTCTGGTATAGGGGGCCACCACCCTACTACTTTGAGCCACAAGTGCCACCTATCTTAACTTCCTTTTTAAAGACAAAGAAACTAAAGTGAAATGAGCTCTTAAAACTTGCCCAAAGTCAAGAAATCAAGACTAAAAGGCAGGATTCAAGCCCACATCAATAGACACCAATGGATTAAAGAATCCAGGTGAAGTCACTCTTTTCAGAAGATCCTGGCTCAAGCTCTGAAGTGCTCACTACAGCTCCAGGGAGGTGGTCAGCTGCCCTGTCCTCTCTGCCGGGCACCTAGGCAGTTCTGTTTATCACCACTGTGGACACTTACATGACACAGCCCTGAGAAGTCCAAGTGGGAAAATGAGAGAGGAGCAGGATCGTGACAGGTTAGCAGAGCCAGGTGCCAAGGGAAGCATAAAAAAATCAAACAAGGCTCAGCACCTGTAGCACAGTGGTTGCACCAGCACCATACACCGAGGGTGGTGGGTGCGAACTCAGCCCAGATCAGCTAGACAACAACAACAATTGCAACAAAAAGAAAAACAGCTGGGAGTTGTGGCAGGCACCTGTAGTCCCAGCTATTTGGGAAGCTGAGGCAAGAGAAATCACTTGAGCTCAGGAGTTGGAGGTTGCTGTGAGCTGTGATGGCACAGCACTCTACCGAGGGCAACAAAGGGAAACTCTGTCTCAGAAAAAAGAAAATCAAACAAAATAAAAATGTACTTTTCATTTTAAAGAGTTGTTGGAGGGAAAGACTCAGTTGGGGCCTTTGCTTGATTTACCTAACAAATACAACCATTTGTCCTCCTTCTCAGAGAAACTGCGGGGCCTGGTGTAATGAGTGAGGGCTCAGGAGCCACTGTGTGGATTCAGACTCTGGCTCTGCCCTTAGTAGCTGTGAGATCTTGGGTCTCTGTGGTTCAGTTTTCTCATCTGTAAAGAGGCAGAGTATAAACAATGCCTACCATGTAGCTTTGTTGTGAAGATTAAATGAGTCAATACCTGTAAAGTGTTTATCATGATGCCTCTCACACAGCAAGCAGCTAATATTTATTAGCTATTATTATTGATGATTAAGGAAATGGACTCTAGCCTAGAGACAGGCATGAACTAGTTATTCAACTTTTTTTTTTTTATAATTTATTGTTGGGGTTAGTGAGAGTACAAGAAACCAGGTTTCACTGATTGGATTTGTTAGGTAAAGTCCCTCTTACAATTTTATCTTGCGTCCTGCCCCCCAAAATGGCACATACCAAGACCCCACCCCCCGCTCCTTCCCTCTCTCTGCTAATCCCTTCCCCACTCCTCCCTCCTCCTTCCTCTCTCTGATCACCCCTTCCCCTTGTCATTAATTGTCCTCATATCAAAATTGAGTACATAGGATTCATGCTTCTCCATTCTTGTGATGCCTTACTAAGAATAATGTGTTCCACTTCCATCTATGTTAATACAAAGGCTGTAAAGTCTCCGTTTTTTTAATGGCTGAGTAGTATTCCATGGTATACATGTACCACAGCTTGTTAATCCATTCCTGGGTTGGTGTGCATTTAAGCTGTTTCCACATTTTGGCAATTGTAAATTGAGCTACAAGAAACAGGCTAGTGCAAGTGTCCTTATGATAAAAGGATTTTTTTCCTTCTGGGTAAAAGCCCAGTAATGGGATTGCAGGATCAAGTGGGAGGTCTAGCTTGAGTTCTTTGAGAATATTCCATACTTCCTTCCCAAAAGGTTGTATTAGTTTGCAGTCCCACCAGCAGTGTAAAAGTGTTCCTTTCTCTCCACATCCATGCCAGCATCTGCAGTTTTGAGATTTTGTGATGTGGGCCGTTCTCACTGGGGTTAGATGGTATCTCAGGGTGGTTTTGATTTGTATTTCTCTAATAATTAGGGATGCTGAGCATTTTTTCATATGTTTATTAGCCATTCATTTGTCTTCTTTAAAGAAGGTTCTATTCATGTCTCTTGCCTATTGATATATGGGATTGTTGGCTTTTTTCATGTGTAGTAATTTGAGTTCTCTATAGCTCCTAGCTATCAAGCTTTTGAAGTTATTTAACTTCTTAATGATATAATATTCTCATTTGTAAAAAGAGAGAGAAAATACGACCAATCATATTAAGTAATTTCTAGTATAAAAGATTTTATACCTTGTTTATAAAGGTATTTGGCATAACACTTATTCAATAAATTGTTCTTATTATTATTGCTTTAAACCCTCATGGGTTAGGAGGGGGCATAAATTTGATGGTCATACAGCCTGAATTTCTAACACAATCTTGATCTCATATATTTTGTTCCATTTGCCTCTTAGGCCTATGTGCCAATAGTAGAAAAGAACATAAAAGGATAAGAAGTCTGCTATGCTAACTCTGTATCTAATATGCAATCCAGCCTTCCCACTCTTAGGTATTTACCCAAGGGAAATGAAAGCATATGTCCACACAAACACTTATGCATGAAAATTCATAACAGTAGTATTTGTAATGGCCCAAACTTGGAAAAAACCCAAATGTCCATCGACATGTACATGAATAAATTCTGGAATAACCATATAATGAAATGTAACTCCGCAACGACAAGAAATAAATCTTTAGTATACATAATAATAATAATTCATACATGGATGAATATAAAAATAATTATGCTAAGTAAAAGAAGCTCTATTTTCTTAAAAGAATATGTGCTACATGATTCCATTCCTATAAAACTCTAGAAAATGCAAACTAACTGATAGCAACCAAAAAAATCATTGTTTACCTGGGGCCAGAGAAACGGAAGGATCGCTGACAAATGGCATGAAGACATGCATGGGAGAGACGGGGACATCCGGTGTCTCCACTGTGCTGGTGTTTCACAGGGCGTACACGTGTCAAAACTTACTGTAGCAGTCTAGGTCCAATCAGGAGATAGAAACTACACCGTAGACCAAGGAGGAAAAGGTTAATAGAAAAAATGATTAACTATGATAAAAGAATAACCATTAAATAGAAGGAAACGATCTGTGACATCCTAAGGGAGATTACCCAAAGAATGACAAACTTAAAACGGATTCAGACCTCACTGGAGAAGGTATGGTTCAACCCCTGGGTAGTGGAGAAGTTTGCTAGTCTAACCAGGCTGAAATTCAAAGGGAATTTCTTAAGTTTTTTAAATTTCTTGCAGGGGATCAGCAACTGACAGCATTGGATGCAGTGCAGGCCTAGGCTCGGACATGGGCAGGAGGCCCCCAGAACGTGTGGACGGGGGGGTGGGCAGGAGTGGACTTGCAAAGGGTGCAGCAGTCTGTGTGACCCCTTCTCACCCTGGAGGCCACAGGTAGGTGGTGGAGACTTAAAGAAGGACCAAATGCTCAGTGTATGACCCTCTAGGCCAGAGGTGACTGTGTACAAGCCACTCTGAGTTTGGTTTTCATGTTGAGAAAGCTGCAAGAAAGACTATTACCAGGCAAGTCTAGAAGTTTGCAGAGAAGGCAGGTTCTAGACCTGTGGCTGCGGCAACCTCCCTGCAGGTTGTCGAACTCACACCATTTGGACCCTGCTGGAAATTGTGAGAAGACTTTTTCTCTTGTACTATCCCCCTCCAGAGTCCTCTACTAGGAACTCACTTTAAAGGAGAAATGTTTATAGAAATTCTATTTCTTATAATAGACAATATATTGAAAGGTGAACTCACATCTGAGAGCAATAAATCAATAACTAACATGCTTACCAATATTGAATACTTTACATGTATTCATTTGATGTATAATAACATTTTCAAACTAATACGTGCAAATAACTAAAGAACACATTTGACGAAAGACTCTAAAGATAGAGATAAAAGCAATTCGGAAGGAATAAATTATTTAGATAAAAGAAAACCATACACACCACACACACTCACATCTCCTCCATTCATACATTCAGAGACAGCAAAGGCAGTGCCTCTATGAAATAATAACAGAATGCAATGGGGGTGAGGAAGAAGATCAGAGAACAAAAATTGTCCTGGAAATTAAAAATATTATAGCTAAAATGAAAAACTCAACATAAGTATTAGGAAAAAAATGACCAGGCTCGATAGCTACTACTGATAATCCTAGCATTTGGCGGGGGGTGGGGGGGGGGGGGGGGCAGGCAGGAGGATCACCTGAGTCCAGGAGTTCTAGATTACCACAAGCTACATAGTGAAACCTCATCTCAACAAAAAATAGAAAAACTAGCCCGCACGCACTTATAGTCACAGCTATTCAGGAGGCTGAGGCAAGAAGATCCGTTAAGCCCAGGGGTTTGAGGTTGAATTGAGCTGTGATGACACCAGTGCATTCTAGTGCAAGCAGTGTCTCAAAAATGTTTTAAGAAAAAGAAAACAAAACAAAACAAAACAAAATAAGGCAAAGACCGAAAGAGGGGGAAAAAAAGAACTGAAGGCTCATTACCAGAGGAAAACATCTAAATAATGAGAGTTCCAGAAAAAAGTAATACATCAGATAGAGGGAAGGCCATGAGTTAACACATTAAAAAGTCCCACAAAAAGCCTGACACAGTGGATAAAAATAGACTCTTAGGCCTTAAGAGTTATCATTGTGAAATTATAGAGTATGAGGGACAAAGAGAAGTTACAAAAAGCTGCCAGAGATTTTTAAAAATGAATTTAAAAAAAGAGATTATATACAAAGGATCGGAATGTGATTAGGTCTTCCTAACAACAATACCTGAAGCAGAAAAGCTTTAGAGAAATGCTTTCAAAATTCTGAAGGAAAATTACTTTCTACTTAGAATTCTGTACCCAGCTAAACTATAATTTAGAGTTGTAAAAAGAACATCTACGGACATTCAGAGCCTCAAAACTATCTCTCATATGGCCTGTGGTCTCTGTAATAAATTACCACAGTTTTACTGATTTAAAACAACACAAATTCATTCTCTCATAGTTTTACAAGCTAGAAGGCTGAACTCAGTCTTACTGGGCTGAAGTCAAGGTGTAAGCCAAGCTAGATTTGTTTTAGAGGCTCTAGGGAAGAACCGAGTTTTTACAGCTTCTAGAGCTGCATTCTTTGCACACCTTGCCCATGGCCCTTTCATCCATCTTCAAGGTCAGCAGTGTAGCTTCTCCAACCCTCTGTCTGCTTCCACATTCTCCCCTGTGAGCACCCTTGTAATAACATACACTTGGGTAATCCAGGATGATTTCACCATCACACGATCCTTCCCCCATCACATCTGCAGCATGTCTTTTGCTATATAAAATAGCATATTCACAGGTCCTAGGGCTTAGGATATGGCATATCTCAGCCTACCATATACCCCTCCTAAGGAAACTATAGAAGGATATTCTAGCTATTCAAGAAAGTAAACTTCCCCCCCAAAAAAGAATGCATGGAACCCAAGGTAAAGAGAAGTGAAGACAATTTCCAAAATGACAATGAATACATGTTCCAGGAAGGAAACTTAATAACTGATTAGGGGGAATTAGACAAGAATGGAATAGGTCTAAGGCTCTAGGAGAGAAGTCACCATTGGAAAGACTCCCAAATGGGAGACTTTCCCCTCAGAATATGAGTTTTGGCATAAAGTGGTGATGAGCATATAGAAAACTAAGTAAACACAAATATAATTATTAACTACATAGAATAAAAAAGTTGTACCAACAAAGACAAAAAACCAAAAAACTTAGTGCATTGCATGGCTTAGCTGTAGACAGAGATTTCATCCACATACTATGGCAAACATGGGGCCTAATCAAAATTGTGACTTAATTGTGATGGTAGAACAGAAGGATGGGATGTGCACGGTGGTGGTGGTTATAAAGGACAGCTCATCCTTAAAAGCGAAAAGTCAATAGGTAATGTCTACCACTAACATGAAGATAAATTCTGAAAGAAAGAATTGGAAGGATGGAAATCAAGAACTAGTTGGTAGTAGGGAGCTGGATCGTGAGAAAGTGCAGCATTCCTGGGCTCCGCGGTGGCCCTCCTCTGCCAGCCGTGACAGAACTGGGGTTGCTGATAACATGAGGATGACAATATCTCAAAATAAAGGCCGAGCAGAAAGGTTTTACTAAAAAATCAGCAGGAATGGCATCACTGAGCCAGCAGTGAGCCTGGAGGCCAAGCAGGGTAGCTGGAGATGGTTCCTGGTACATAGCACCCCTAGGGGCAGCCACCAAGGGCACTGTCAAAGGAAATCCAGGAGGTAGAGGACAGCTTCCCCAGAAAAAAATCTGTTAGTGGTTACAAGCCAGAAATAGTTTTTTGACCCAGAAAACACGGACTACATGGGATATTGGATCCTCGGGAAGAAATTCCCTACAATACAGAAAATACGTCAAAGAGAGCTCTTCAGCAGAACCAAGCTTGGTGCATGCTGTGTCCAACCTGCTGCTTTGTCCACACAGCCCTGGAGACCCTGTGTTATTGGAGGATGTCTGTGGTAGGGAAAATCGCTGTGCAGAGTTAATGGCTACATGGAGTAGGAGAATCTCAGGACAGACCTCTAGGGTTCTGTGTGACAATGCCATATGTGGTGAAGAATTACTCACCATTCAAAAACCGGTACCCCAGCCAGGCATGGTGGCTCACGTCTGTAACTCCAGCACTTTGGGAGGCTGAGGCAAGACAATCACTTGCAGCCAGATGTTCGAGACCAGCCTGGGCAACATGGCAAGACTCCGGTCTCTACCAAAAAAAAAGAATAAAAAGTTGGCCAGGCATGGTGGCATGCACCTATAGTCCCAGATACCTCTGTTGAGGCAGAAGGGAGGATGGTGTGAGCTCAGGAGTTTGAGGCTGTAGTGAACCATGATTGTGCCACTGCACTCCAGCCTGAGCAACAGAACAAGACTCTGTCTCTAAAAAACAAAACAAACAAAAACACCCGCTGCTGAGGGTAAGGGCCAATTACTCTTGCCAGGATGGTAATTCCCTTTTTTTGCCTATTGGCCTCTTGGCATGAGGAATCTAAGGTAACTGGACAGCAAACATACTTGTCAAATGTAACAGGAGTCTGGTGAGCTCAGAGGAGGAATTCCTTCTGTGGGAGTAGAGTCCAAAGTTGTGGGGACTCTTCTCTGTACAGTGTACTTAAGAGATAAAATTCAGTTGAAATATAAAAGCACAGGTTAAAAGCAAAAACACAAAACAGATACACAACACAAACAGCAATTATTTTAAATATTTGTGTGGTGCTATCATCAGACAAAATTGTCTTTAAAACCAAGAATCACTTAGATCATATAAAAATCCTAAATTTTTGTATATCTATATGTACATTCTCAATAACAGAGCTTGAAAAAACATGGGAAGCAAAAATTAACAAAGCTGAAAGGAAAATAGGAAATGAACAATCATAGTTGGAGACTTGAGTACATCCCTTTTAGCAATAGAGAGAGAGAGTACAGAGAGAACCCAGAACATCAGTCAGGACATGAAAGACCTGACCAGTATCAACTGACCTGATTAGTAGATGTTTATGAAACACTATGTCTGGCAAGTGAGGAGTGCACGTTCTTGTTAAGCACTTACAAAAGCATCAAGACAGACTAAGAGATAGCTTCATAATTGATTATGAAATATTAAACATGTTGGGCAGTGCCTGTGGCTCAGTGAATAGGGTGCTGGCCCCATATACCAAGGGTGGCAAGTTCAAACCTGGCCCTGGCCAAACTGCAACAAAGAAAATAGCCAGGCATTGTGGCAGGCACTTGTATTCCCAGCTACTCGGGAGGCTGAGGCAAGAGAATTGCTTGAACCCAAGAGTTTGAGGTTGCTGTGAGCTGTGACAGCACAGCACTCTACCCAGGGCAACATAGTGAGACTCTGTTTAAAAAAAAAGAAGAAAGAAAAAAGAAAAGGCCAAAATAATGTTCTTGTTGCCATCATTGATGATAACGGTGATTTATTAATAAATGGACTATAACTCCTTACCTATTACAAATTGCTTTCACAATGAAAATAGAACTAAAACTTGGAAAATCTGATCTGAAGATCTATGACTCTGAGCAGAATCTGTTTCTTTATCTCTACACAAGTTAGGAATATCCACCTCTTAAAGACTTCTTGAGCATTGCTAGTGGGATTGCAAACTATACAACCTCTGTAGGAAGAAGTATGGAGAATTTTCAAAGAACTAAAAGTGGACCCTCCATTCAATCCCATGATTCCATTACTAGGTATCTACCCAAAAGAAAAAAAAAATCATTTTACCATAAAGACATCTGCACCAGAATGTTCATTATAGCTCAGTTCACAAGAGCCAATCGTGGAAGCAACCTAAGTGCCCATCAACCCATGAGTGAATTAACAAACTTTGGTATCCATATATACCATGGAGTACTATTTAGCCATAAGAAAAGATGGGGACTTAACATCTTTTGTGTGTACCTGGATAGAGTTGAAACACATTCTTCTTAGTAAAGTATCACAAGAATGGGGAGAGTGAGTATCCAATGTACTCAATACTAATATGAAACCAATATATAAACAACTTCATGCCACACGAAAGATAAAACACAAATATAGTCTAGCAAGGGGGAAAGGAAAGGAAGCTGGGGAGGGCCATTAGCGAGATCTCACCTGATGGGCACAGTGTGAGGGTGTTCAGCACGCCCCCAAGTGAAGGGCTCTTCTACAACTTGAACTTCACCTTAGAATTGAGACCAGTGTAACCTAAACATTTGTACTCTCCTATCAATCTGAAATAAAAAATAATAAAATAAAATAATGCAGTTGTCTTTAAAAAAACTTCTTGAGGATTAAATAAAGCAGCATATGCTCAAATAAGTTTTCAATAAATATTAGTAGGTGAACTTAATCTGTGAGATAGGTAGAATGTGTATTATAAATTGATAGGTTAAAAAGCTGAGGAGGAGAGAGGTTAAGGGCTGGCCCTGGATGATGCAGCTACCGTGTTTCCCTGAAAATAAGACCTACCCCCAAAATAAGCCCTAGCAGGATTTCTATGCATTTGTTAAATATAAGCTCTACCCCAATAATAAGACTAGTGATGGACGCCATGCATTTCAGTGCAGAGCGGTAAGGAAGACTGGAATACCTTTTATCTGCCACACCTCCTTTCTCCAAGTCGGTCGCACTTGTGTGGGTGTGCGTGTGGTAACCATGGTCGCAGGCATCCTATTGCACATGTGTGAACGGCTAGGGGAAAGGAGTTCACACATCACTAGCGCCAGCCCCACCAACAAGGTCGGCTCCTCCTGCCAGGTCTCAGAAGAAGATGACTTAACTGTATTTGAATAAATGTAGATTGTTGTATTATACTTAATAAAAATAAGACATCCCCTAAAAATAAGCCCTAGTGTGTCTTCTTGAGAAAAAATAAATATAAGACAGTGTCTTATTTTCAGGGAAACACAGTAGAAAAGATGGAGCGGCCATACCCAGTGTCCATCCTCTTATACAAAAGACACCACTGAGTCTCCTGGGGAAATAACCTGTGGGTTGGGAATGGGGTGGTTCTTCAGGTTCTTGAAATGGCAGTGGTCATATTTGGCTTCCTGAAGTATTTACACACTGAATTTATAGCATTTTTAAGAAATTTAAACCAACATTTAAGATGCTTCACATAAAAATCTGAATTTCCCACTTGTCTTGCAAAAAAATTAACAAATCTGGCAACACTGAGCCCTCATGAAGGAAGGCAGCACAGAGCTGGAATTCAGGAGCAGGCCATGGGGGACCTCAGGTGGGGCCCCTCAGTTCCCCAAGAGCCCCAGCGTCTCCTCACCCTGACCCCAGGCCCGCCTCACTCACCGCCACAGGAGTGTGGCGTCTGAAGGCATCAGTGCTTAAAGCCCACGTTTTCGGCCATTCTGCCTCACGCAGTTAACCTTCATTTCCAGAGAACCAACCACGTTTACAATTTGTCATCTAGAAATAACGATTAGCCGTGTTGACATTTGGCCAGCGTGCGTAAGCCTTTCCTACACGGAGAGCTGGCAACCTCCCAGCATGGGAGAGCAATGGAGATATGCAATCTGGATTTATTTTGGACACCAAAGAGGATCTATTTTGGGGGTCTTGACTCTCCAGTGATCCAACTTGACATTCTACCTTGATCAAATTTACCTGACAGCTGCCCTGTTTCCACGGACCTATGCTCCAATAGCCACCATTTTAAAATAATCTTACTACCAATTTAAATCTCCTAAGGAAATGTGTGGGTGTAAAAAGCAGTGGCTGCCCCAGACTTGAGACATCTCCACATTCAACCTTAAATAAGCTCGTGAAGTAAACACACAAAACATACTCAGGAAGAGAGAGGGAAAAACCAACAGAGATGACACACAAAATGTTACTTTTGTTTGCAAAATCTACCTAACTCCCCACACTCAGCAGCTACAGATCACTGTTTGGCTCTGAGCTAATTCCTCGCAGCACACAGATGTAAGTTGAAACGTTTGCAGGAGGCCTTGGAGTACATCTGCTCTCTATCCTTTGTCAATACAAAATATTTTTCCTCCTTCAAGCTAAATATCTAATCAGGAAGCCAGCAGCAAAACCATACAGAACTACGGAATCTGAAAACACGTCCGAAAACCAAAATCTAGAAGCAGGTACCTCTCTCGGCTGCCTACTCCCTTCACTACAGAATACAAGGAACAACTTGAAGTGTCAAGTACGCTGATTATACCGGATTTTGCCACCAAAAAACATAAGTCACTTAGAGAATAGTTGTCCCACGCAGCCAAGAACACAAACAGCAACGGAAGAGACACTCTCGGCCAATTCTCTGTATGTCTGTGGTTTGTTTTGATAAATAGTAAAATGCTTATGGTTTATATTTTGTGTATTTCATTCCCCTGGAGAAATTGCACTATACGACCCATTTCCGATCATTATTTTTTTAATAGTAAAGCTAAAGATCTATTGTCTGGTGTGATTTACATACACTATAAAGCCAACTTCAAAACCAACAATCAGTTTAGATAAACTCAGTAGCACCTCTGCAAGGTGACCACCCATGGGACTGGGACAGGCTGGTCTACATACACGGTGGTCAGCATGAAGAACCAGGGCTCAGCACAGGTGGCACATGTCTGGTCTTTGAAAATTAGGTCGGCTTTAGGAGGTGGTCAGTGTAGGTAGGGGGTCAGTACAGGGAGGTGGTCAGCTACGGAGGTGCTACTGTATGTTATAAATTTTAAATAAGAAACCCAGGTACCACCAGACCCAAGAAAGAAGTAGTTATCTGGGGCCAGAAATGTTCCTGTTTTCTTGTCTTACTCGGGTACATTTGCTCCAGACTTTCTTATAAACTTTCTTATAAAATCTCTAATAAACGCCAGATTTTATTGACACATTTCATCTGCTCTTTGCCAGACACACCAAAAACTCTGAAATGTGGGGAGCTCTCTTCCCGCCACCACTATCTCCACACATTTGCAGAGATCACCATTCTCTGTCCCAAGCTCTTGATTTTGTTTTAGAAACACAGTCCCGTTACACACATGATACATCTGTTTTCCTCTTTTTCCCCTCAGAAGAGAAGCCTTCTTGATTACCCTGCCTTTCCCCTCAGAAAAATGTACTACACACAGATGACACAAATCTTTTGATCAACAAACTTCCAAAGAGATACAGATTTGTTCTCTGCCATCAGGGAGGAAGCTGCACTCAATATTTTTTTCTTTACTACAGTTGGAAAAAAAGGAGGGGGCTCTGAAGTGAATCCTCGAGAAGTACAACAGAGAGAACTTTGAGGGAAAAGAGTAGAAAAAGCATTTCCTAGATCACCCCGGGAAGGTGAAGAGAAATCGATCCTCCAAGTTTATGCACAGAGTATCACAGTTTGAGCAGAGAACATTTCAGACTTTTCCTCTTGGAGGTTGTATCCTGTTAGGATTTTTTTTTTTTCTTTTTAATTTCACTGAACTCTGAGCATTGTCACTGGAGAGCTTTTCATCTTTGTGTAACTTTGCAGACTACCTCAAAGAATCCCTGGGCCAGAAGGAATTATTTGCATTCCTGTTTACAGCTGAAGAAACTGAAAAAGAGAAGCAAAGAGTTTCCCACTGAGATACAGAGAGACTCTGTCTGAGGGGCTCTGTCTTCGGGGTTTCAGAGTTCAAACGCCCACTCAGAACACTACAACAGGAACAGAGAGTCTTCCAAACCTAGCATGAAATCCCGGATTCTGTTACTCTGTGTAATGCAATCCAGGGTATTCACGTAGGCAGGCGCTGCAACAACAGAAAATGTGGTCGGAGAGTAGCTGTACCCCAAATAGTCTTTATTATACGTAATCAAAGATGATATAAAAAATGAAGCCATCCTCCCAAACACAAGCATCACTTAAAACTTTGGTGCCAGATACATCTAAATCCTTCCATTTTATGGTGTATTTGATAGAGTTTGTTCTCATAAGCTAAAAAAGCAATCATTTTGGCTACAGTTGAACTACAGACTGAATTCCTCACGGAAGATGAGACGTTTAGTATAAGACAGCAAAAGCTTTTTGTTCACTAAAAAGAACTACTTAGGCATCTAAGTTTACCAAAATCCTCATTTCTATATTAGAGAAATATATTCTCATTTGCAGAACACCCCCTATAATGGTGACTTCTTAAGCCTACCAGAGGCCACCAAGAATAACAGAAACAGAGTGAATTGGAAGGCCAGGATAACCTACTTAGTCCTGCTAAGTAATAATGGTAGTCATGGTGGCACTCCAGCCAGATCAGCCGAGCTGAGCTGGAGGACCTAATGCCTCCGCCTTCGTGGTGTTGGTGCCTCAGCAGCCAGCAGACAAACCAGCAGGCTGGAGCATAGGCAAGGCAGCGGGTAGAAGGGAGCCTCCCAAGGCAGGGGGGGAGCCTCCCACCCCCACCAGAGGCTCCAATAGCCAAAGGGGCCGGACAACTGCTGAGAAGACACCTGCGCCTTGGGGTCTCCTTCCCTTTGCCCTTATGACTGAATAGGAACCACATTTCCTATGCCCAGGTCAATTTCATGTACGTTTCCTGGGCCTCAATTCCGTGAATGGGCTGTGTCCATTCATTAAGCTTGCGGAAGAGACTGTGTCCATTCATTAATGCATTCATTCACCTTGCTCCAGCAGAAGGGACTGTGTGCATTCATTTCCTGGCCTTATATAGAAGGAACCAATGCACCTATATATACCCTTAAACAGAGAGAGTTTTCTTTCCCAACTTGGGTTTTCTCTCCATACTGGGAACTTTAGTGTTTTTGTATTCTTTTCTGTAAATAAATTCTGTCTTACCACTGATCTGTGGTCCACGGATTTATTCTTCAAATCACCGAGACCAAGAACCTGAAACTCCAGTATCAATGGTGCCCACAATTCACTGGCCACTTGACATGCACTATCTGAATCACTCCACACAAAAACTCTTTTTGAGTTCTGTATTATCATTTCCATCTTATAGATGAGAAATGTAAGCGTGGAGGGGCAAAGTGTCAGTGTGGTCGATAAGTAGTTTTCTAGAATCAAGGAGTCTTGAGATTCTGAAAAACTTTTACCAGTTTGCCTGACTTGCTGAGGACACAGGAATTTCCTGAGAGGTGGGAATTTCAGCGCAAACCAGGATGGTTGGTCACACCATGAATAATGTGATCTTAAAAAAAGTCTCTGGGCCACAGAGAGATTTGGACCAGAATGATCTCTAGGGCTCAGTGGAGTGCTAACCTCTGGTTTCCTCTCTGCAAAATAACACAGGGTCATCTAATGATGACTCAAGGAGTCTATGGGGTCAGTTTTGCTCTTCCCTTCTTTATGACACCACAGTTAGTTAGAGCAGAGTTCTCCTGTTTTCTTCTGGAAAGCACCCTCCAACTACACCTTTACAGAGTCAATACAGTGACAACAGAACTCTCAGAGCAACTGCTTCCCCCCTGCCTGAGCACGATCAGCTCCCTTCGCACCAGCCTTGCTCATTTAAGAGACACTTCACGCTCAGCACATCCCTCAACCCTCTCAGCCTCTTTCCCCCCATCAAAGTGGGGATAATAAATAATAGCACCTACAGAGTTAGTAGGAATCAAGGGAGACCCAAGATATCAAGGTGCTTCTGTGAACTGCAGAGAAATCTAAAACTATTTTTCCTTATGACTATATTTTATCTTCAAAACAACATGGGGTGGCAGAGCCTGCATTATAGCCCAGCTTTGTAGATGAGGAGGTAAAGGTTTGGGGAGCCTGAGAGATGAGCTTCAAGTCATGCAGCTATCGAAAAGAAAAGGCCGCTCACCTTTTTACTTTCTCATTTATGCCTTCATTCATCCAACACATGGTGTTTGAGGCTCTACCATGTGCCAAACACTTGTGCCAAGCACTGGGTGAACAAAAGCACAGTCCTTGCTACTTGGGAGACGGAAGCAAGAAGATTGCTTGAGACCAAAAGTTTGAGGTTGAGCTATGAGCTATGATGCCATAGCACTCTACCAAGGGGACAAAGCGAGAGACTCTGTCTCAAAAAAAAAAAAAAAAAAGAAAAGAAAGAAAAAAATATTTGCTCAATGTCTATCTATGCCATTTTTAGAAACGGAATGGAGAATGGAGATCAGGCTTGGCACCCGTAACTCAGTGAGTAGGGCACTGACCACATACATGGAGGCTGGATGGTTCAAGCCTGGCCCCGGCTTGCTAAACAACAATGACCACTGCAACAAAAAAATTGGCTGGCATTGTGATGAGCACCTGTAGTCCCAGCTACTTGGGAGGCTGAGGCAAGAGAATTGCTTAAGCCCAAGAGTTTGAGGTTGCTGTGAACTGTAGTGCCATGGCAATCTACTGAAAGTGACATAGTGAGACCGTCTCAAAAAAAAAAAGAGAATGGAGATCAAACACACACACACATACACACCCATTTACACATGCAGTCCAGCCCTCAGAGCACCCAGACTTTGTTTATTCCGTTATGATACCTACCTGCATCTAGCCCAGGGATGATGTCCACCTCCATATTCTTACCCCCCAGCACTTAACATAGAATAGACAGCTAAAGGTGCGACATCATATACCAAAGGCTCTGGATCCCTTCTTATTTTAGCCACAATTCCAGTCAACTCCTGGTCATCAAGAAATAGGAAATCTGCTCTGCATATCAAAGCTGGCAATGGAAATTAGAAAAATAAGGTACGGAAATCACTCAGATTAGGGGACAAAATGAGCAAATCAGTTAAAAAAATTTTAAGAGAAAAAAGAAAACTAATTCTTTATGGTGTTTAATTATCTAATCTCTTACATGGACAAAGTTACTTATTTCTTGTCTAATTCATACAAAGGATTTTGAGGATCAAATGAGATATAGATGTGAAGGGTCTTTCAAAACAGATAAGGGTCAGGTGCAGTGACTCATACCTGTAATCTCAGCATTTTGGGAGGCTGAGGCAGGAGGATCACTTGAGGCCAGGAGTTAGAGGCCAATCTGGGCAACATAGTGAGACCCCATTTTTACAAAAAATAAAAAATTAGCCAGGGGTGGTAGGCAGTTTCAGCTACTCAGGAGGCTGAGGTAGGAGAATCACTTCAGCCCAGGCATTCAAGTTTGTAGTGAGCTGTGATTGCACCACTTTACTCCAACCTAGGGGACAGAGCCAGACCTTGCCTCAAAAAAAGGGGGACGAAGGCTGGGCATGGTAGCTCACACCTGTAATCCTAGCACTCTGGGAGGCCAAGGCAGGTAGATTGCTTTTTCCCTACCTGAGGCTTAGTTCATTTTTATGAGACTGGTGGAAAAGGGGGAATGGGAGAGATGTTTGTTATTTTGTAAGGTGATGTGGGGAGAGAAAAGGGAATGAAAGAAAAATTGTGCTGTGCATGGAGGAGGACACAAGTTCAAGACCAGCCTGAGCAAGAGACCCTATCTTTACAAAAAATAAAAAATTAGCCAGGGGTGGTAGGCAGTCTCAGCTACTCAGGAGGCTGAGGCAAGAGAACTGCTTGAGCCCAAAAGTCTGAGGTTGCTGTGAGTTATGACACCACACATTCTTCCAAGGGCAACAAAGTAAGACTCTGTCTCAAAAAAAGGGCAGAGAGTAGAATAAAGGACTGCACAAATTTAAGAGCTAGGTATGCTTATGGACATGAACAGAGATGACACAAATATATTTCATCTAGCCCAAAGATCTTACTTTACAAGTGAGAGAATGAGAAGCTGGTTAATAAATTACCTAAAAGCAAATGGCCAAGAAGGCAGATGAAAGCTCAGATCCCTTGACATTCAGTCCAGAGCTCATGAATCATGGGGTTGCCTTACTATGATGCCCCCCAGAAGTGGACTCTCTGGCAAGGATTTGAGTGCAAGTGGCTTAGTTGAGAGCTTATAACAGGGAACACAGGCTGAGAAGCAAGACAGTGGAGAGAAAAAAAACAACGGAACAAGTTTCCACCGGCTGGAGTGTCACCCTATTGGGAAGCTCTGTGAAACAGCAGGGGTCATGCACCCCACACTTATGCCACTTGAGGGGCAATAAGTCGGGGCATTGATCCCATTAGTCATCGTGTGTCAGCTACAGGTGAAATAGGCCCCAGTGCTCAGAGGATGGCTACAGGCCCAGACTCGCAACTTTCAGCAGCTGGAGA
This sequence comes from Otolemur garnettii, assembly GCF_000181295.1. Lineage (NCBI taxonomy): Eukaryota > Metazoa > Chordata > Mammalia > Primates > Galagidae > Otolemur > Otolemur garnettii. The sequence goes on along the minus strand of NW_003852461.1, from coordinate 10,389,546 downwards.
CTGGTCCAGAGTGCCCAGCAGTGTCCCAGCTGAGGGGACACTGCTGATAGCCTTGCCTCCAGTGAGGAGACACTCGGGATGAGTGAAGATGTCTGGGTCCTCCTGACACCAACTTCTTGTCTGTTTCTAAGTTTAATTCCCTGGACCTGACAGTCCTGCATGAATTTTTTAAGTAACTATCATTATGCCTGATTTCCACAGCAGTGCTCTCATAGCATGGATGTTAGATCTTGCACTATCACGGCAGTGGGAAGGGCAGGAGTTTAGGAACTAGTTCTACCACCGTCAAGCAGTCATGCTCAAATTTCTTCCTTCAAAACGAAAAACTAGCCAGGCTTGTGTAGCTTCAGCTACTTGAGAGCAGTTGAGGCAGGAGGATTGCCTGAGCCCAAAAGAGACTGAGGTTGCTGTGAGCTCCGAAGACACGGCAGTCTATCTGGGCAACAGAGTGAGACTCTGTCTAAATAAATAAATAAATACAAAGAAAATAAGAGAATGATAAAAACTGCATTCCAGGGCTGGTGTGAAGAGTAACTGAAACTATGAGTAAAGTTCTAGCTCAGTGCTCAGTCCACAGAAGACCCCATAAAGGTGAACTCCCTTCTAATGCCCTGTCAGAAACTTCTAGCTCTGTTCCTGCTTGTAGTAAAATGCTTGAATATGACATTCAGAAATAGGGTTTGTGGGAGCAAGATGACTGAGTAGAAACCTCCTGTGACATCCCTCCACACAAACACCACATTCAACAACTACACATACAAACAAGCACCTTCAGAAGAATCAAAAATCAGATGAGCTGTCATGCTCCCTGGTTCTAATGTTATATCAAGTAAGAAGATACTGGAGAGGGTGGAAAAGGTAGTCTGGGACTGCCTCCACCTCTGCACTCCAAGCTCCAGCAGGTGGAGAGCTGAGAGGATCTGTGGGCCTGGGGGAGGGACAGTGACATAACTGTGCAGTTTTGGATTGAATCTCAGTGCGACCCTAGCCCAGAGGAACATAGCACAGGGCAGAATTCTGCCAGTGCCCATGGAAGGAGCATTCAAACCAGTCCAGCCAGAGGGAATCCTCCTCCCTGAAACTGTAGTTCCGGCTAGCCCCAGCACTGACCAACAAAAAGCAGCCTGAGCAGAAATTCACAAGGCAGTTGGATCACAAAGGCTACAGTCCTTGGGCAATTCTTATGGCTGTGCTGGCTCAGAACCAGTGGTCTTGGGGTGCCTGTGACCCAATGAAACACCAGCAGTGGCAGCCAAGCTAGTGCCTGGGTCACCCATTCCCCAAATGCAGGCAGCACAGCTCAGGGACACTTCCTCCATGAAGAAGACTGGGGACGTGGAAGAGTCCACCCAGCTGGGGAACTCAGGTACCAGCTTAACCACAGTAAAATGAAGTACCAGACTCCTGAAGACCCCCAGTCTAGGCTTAGTTCATGGATGGCATTTCTAGACTCACCCTGGGCCAGAAGAAAACATGATCCCCTTTAGGGAAGGACCCAGTCCTGGCAGGATTCACCATTTGCTGACTACAGAGCCCTTGGCCCTTGAGTAAACACCAGAGGTAGCCAGGCAACAGTCATCACAAGCTTCGGGTGAGACTAGGCTGGCTTCAGGAGTGATTTGGCACTGGCAGCCTTGAGGGAGTGCCCATGTCACTCCTCCCCTAACTCCAGGAGCCCACTCCAACACAGAGAGCAAGGGACTTTGCCTGGTAGTCCAGGAAATTCTCCTGGGTCTTACCCAAGTTCACCAAGTCAGTACCACCAAGAGTCTCAGAGATAATAGCATTGCTGGTCTTGGGGCACCCCCAGTTCTGATATAGCTGCAGTGACCAAAGACTTAGATCACAACATTCCATTCCTTTTGAATCTCTGGAAAGCCTTCTCAAGAAGGATGGGTTCAAACAAGCCCAGACTGAGATTAAACTAAACACCTAACTCTTCAATGCCCGTAGATTAACAAACATCCACAAGCATCAAGAACATCCAGAAGAACACAACCTCACCAAATGAACTAAAGAAGGTACCAGTGACCGATCTCAGAGGGACAGAGACACACAACCTTTCAGATAAAGAATTCAAAATAGCTGTGCTGAAGAAGCTCACAGAACTTCAAGACAACACAAACCAGGAATTCAGAAGCCTATCAGAGGTGGCACTCATAGCTCGGTGGGTAGGGTGCTGGCTGGCCAGTTCAAACCCAGCCTGGGAGAGTTAAACAACAATGACAACTGCAACAAAAAATAGCTGGGGGTTGTGGCGGGCACCCCTAGTCCCAGCTACTTGGGAGGCTAAAGCAAGAGGATCTCTTAAAGCCCAAGAATTCGAGGTTGCTGTGAGCTGTGACACCAGGGCAGTCTACCAAGGGTGACATAGTGAAACTCTGTCTCAAAAAAAAAAAAAAAAAAAAAAAGGCCTATCAGAGAAATTTAACAAAGACATTGAAATAATTTTTAAAAATCAAGCAGAAATTCTGGGTTTTAGGAAATCAATTAATAAATTGAGAAACGCATCAGAGTCTCAGCACAACTGTCCAAGAAAGAACAAGTGAGTGTGAACATAGGCTATTTAAAAATACAGTCAAGGGTGGCACCTGTGGCTCCAAGGAATAGGATGCCAGCCCCATATGCCAGAGGTGGAGGGTTCAAACCCAGCCCCAGGCAAATAAATAAATAAATAAAAATACAGTCAAAAGAGAAAAAAAAAATGAAAAAGAATGCAGCATGCTTACAAGATGTAGAAAATAGCCTCAAAAGGGTAAATCTAAGAATCATTGGCCTTAAAGAGGGGGTAGAGAAGACAGTGGGGTAGAAGGTTTATTCAAAGAAATACTAACAGAGAACTTTCCAAACCTAGAGAGAGATGTCAATATTTAGGTATCAGAAGGCCATGAAACACCACCCAGATTTAACTCAAAGACTACCTCAAGGCATCTAATAATCAAGCTTCCAAAGATCAAAGAAAAGTTCCTCAGAGAAACAAGAAAAAGTAAGAGTAACAGATACATCTGGCAGCAGACTCCTCAGTGGAAACCCTAGAGGCCAGGAGAGGCATGACATATTGAAAAGACCGAAGCAAAGAAACTATAAGCCGAACTATTACATCTTGCAAAAATATCCTTCAAACATGAAGGAGAAATAAGGACTTTCCCTGATAAACGTGAGTTGATGGCTCTCATCAATACCGGACCTGTTCTATAAGCAATGAATGGAGGCACACCACTCAGTGGTAACAGTGAGTACACCAACAACAGTGCCCACTGCTATAACTGCTGTGTGTAGCCCACTTACATCTTGAGTAGAAAAACTAAAGGACAAGCCTATCAAAAATAAGCACAATAGGGCAACGCCTATGGCTCAAAGGAGTAGGGCACTGGCCCCATATGCTGGAGGTGGCAGGTTCAAAACCAGCCCCAGCCAAAAACTGTAAAAAAATTTTTTTAAAAATTAAGCACAGTAATTTTTAAGAGATAGATGGTATAAAAAGATATGTATGGGAACAACAGAAAGTTAAAAAGCAGGGCAGTAGATGGAGTTAAAAGGTAGAATTTCTGTTAATTTCTTTTTGCTTGTTTATTTGTTTGTAAGCAGAGTTGTCATAGGTTTAATATAATCGGTTATAAAATGTTTTTTTCTAGTCTCATAGTAACCTCAAGCCAAAAAACCTACAACAGATACAGACACCCACAAAAAGCAAGAAATTAAAACACACTATCAGAGAGAAAATCACTTTAACAAAGGAAAACAGGAAAGAATTAAAAAGAAATGAAGGACCAGAAAACACCCAGAAACGAAATAACAACATGGCAGTTGTTACTGGCAGCAAGCAAGTCCTTACCTACCAATAATGACATGGAATATAGATGGACTAAATACTCTAATCAAAGCCACAGAGTGGGCTTGGCGCCTGTAGCTCAACAGCGAGGGCACCAGCCACATACACTGGGGCTGGTGGAGTTCAAACCCAGCCTGAGCCTGCCAAACATCAATGACGACGACAACAACAACAACAACAACAACAACAAATAGCTGGGTGTTGTGGCAGGCGCCTATAGTCCCAGCTACTTGGGAGGCTGAGGCAAGGAATTACCTAAGCCCAAGAGTTGGAGGTTGCTGTGAGCTGTGATGCCATGGTACTCTACCAAGGGTGACATAATGAGACTCTGCCTCAAAAAAAAAGCCATGGAGTGGCTGAATGGATTAAAGAACCAAGAGCCAATCACATGTTGCCTGCAAGAAACCCACTTCACCTTTAGAGACACACAGACAAAATCAAAGGATGGAAAAAGGCATTTCATGCAAATGGAAACCAAAAAAGAGCAGCAGAAGTAGCCAGATAAAACAGATTTCAAGACAATAACTGTAAAAAGAGACAAAGAAAGCAAAAAAGGGTCAATTCAGCAAAAGCATATAACAATTTTTAATATATATGCGCCCAACACTGGAGCAACACTATAATATCATCAGCACACACACGTTTGTAAGAGATGAGAGAGAGAATTCAATATAAAAATCGTTGGAGACTCAACCCTCCACTTTCATCATTGGACAGATCATCCAGACAGAAAATCAACAAAGAAACTTTGGAGTTAATCTACACTGTAGACCAAATGGACCTGATAGATATTCACAGAACATTTCATCCGACAACTGCAGAATTCACGTTCTCCTCAGCTCATGGATCATTCTCAAGGATAGACCGTATGTTAGGCCACAAAACAGGTCAAAAAAATTCAAGGAAATTCAAATCATACCAAGTATTTTCTCTAACCACAATGGGTCACAACTGGAAATCAATAACAAGAGAAACACTGGAAAATATATAACAACATGGACATTAAACAATATGTTCCTGGATGACCAGTGGGTCAATGAAGAGATTAAGAAGAAAATTTAAACATTTCTTGACACAAATGAAAATGAAAACATAGCATATCAAAACCTAGTAATACAGCAAAAGCAATAAGAGGAAAGTTTACAGAAATAAGCACCTACATCAAAAAGGATAAAATCTTCAAATAAATAACCTAATGACACATCTCAAAGAACTACAAAAACAAGAACAAATCAAACCCAGATTAGTAGAAGAAATAATAAAGATCAGAACATAAATAAATGAAAGTGAAAGTGAAAAAATACCAAAGATCAACAAAATGGAAAGTCGGTCTTTTGAAAAGACAAACTAAATTGACATACATTTAGCCAGACTACAAGAGAAAGATCTCTGAAGAAGACAGATGAATGGCCAACAAACACATGCAAAAATGCTCAATGTCCCTAATCATCAGAGAAATATAAATCAAAACCACCCTCAGATATCACCTAACCCCTTTGAGAATAACCCACAACACAAAGTCCCAAAGCTGCAGATACTGGCGTGGTTGTGGAGAAAAGGGAGCACTTTTCACGGTTGGTAGAATTACTAACTAATACAGCCTCTTTGGAAAGAAGTATGGAGAATCCTTAAAGAACTCAGAATAGACTTTCCATTTGATCCCATAATCCCATTATTAGACATCTACCCAGAATAAGAAAAATAATTTTATCATAAGGACATATCACAGCTCAACTTATAATCACCAAGATGTGGAATCAACTCAAGTGCCCATCAGATCATGAATGGATTAATAAACTGTGGTATATGTACACCATGGAATAATATTTAGCCATAGAAAGATGGAGATTTTACATCTTTTGTATTAACCTGATAGAGTTGAAGAACAGTCTCTTTAGTAAAGTGTCACAAGAATGGAAAAGCAAGTATCCAACATATTAATAAAAAACCAGTAGATGAATTAATACACACCCACACAAGAGAAAAACTCAATTTAATTCAAATTGTGGGGCGGGAAGGAGAGGGGAGAAGAGGAAGGGGGATGGTGAGCTCCCACCTAATGGGCACAATGTAAGGGTATATGGCACACCTCCCAGGCACGGGCACAACTACAATAGGAAACTTACCTAACAAACGTAAACATTGTAACCTAATTATTTGTATTCTCATATTAATCTGAAAATTAAGAAAGAAAGAGAAAAGACTCAAATAAATAAAAGCAGAGTTGGAAAAGGTAACATTACAAGTGATACTACAGAAATCTAAAGAGACTACCATAAGCAATATATGCCATTAAATTGGAAAATCTACAAGAAATGCAATCCATCAACATTTAATTAGGAAGAAATCCAAAGCCTGAATAAACCAATAATAAGTAATGAGACAGAAACAGTAATAAAAAGTCTCCCATCAAAGAAAAGCCCAGGACTTGAGGCCTTCAGTGATGAATTCTACCAAGTGTTCAGAGAAGAACTGGTACCAATCCTACTTAAACTATTGCAAAAAATCCACGAGGAGGGACTGCTCCCAAACTCATTCTATGAGACCTGTATCATCCAAAATACAAAATACCAAAAATACAACAAAAAAAGAAAAATATAGGACAATATCTCTGATGAACATAGAAGCAAAAATTCTCAGCAAAATACTAGCAAATCAAATTCAACAACACATTAAAAAGATTATTCACCACGGTCAAGTGGGAGTCAAACCAGGGATGCAAGGATGATTCAACACACACAAAAGAATCAACGCAATACATCATACCAACAGATTGGAAAACAAAAATTATATAATTATTGCAAATGCTAAAAAATTATTCCATAAAATTCAATACATCTTCATGATAAAAAGAACTGTCAAAAAACTGGGTATAGAAAGAACTTACCTCAACACTATGAAAGCCATGTATGACAGACCCATAGCTAGTATTATACTGAATGGGGGAAAACTGAAAGCCTTTCCTGTAAGACCTGGAACAATACGAAGGTTGCTCACTTTTACAACTCTTATTCAATATAGTACCGCAAGTTCTAGCTACAGCAGTCAGACAAGAGATAGAAATTAAAGGGCATCCAAGTTGGAAGGGAAGAAGTCAAATTATCCTTGTTTGCAGATGATATGATCTTATATCTAGGGAAACCTAAAAACTCCACATAAAACCTATTATAACTGATATAAAATTCAATAAAGTTGCAGGATACAAGATAGATATACAAAAATCAGTAGCATTTCTATATGTCCATGGTAATCTGAAAAAAAAAAAAAAAACCAAGAAAGTAATCCCATTTGTTATAGCTACCAATAAAATAAAATACCTGGGAATAAACTTAACCAAAGAAATAAAAATTTTGTATAATGGAAATTATAAAACATTGATGAAGGAAATTAAAGAGGAAAAAAAATGGAAAGGTACTCCATGCTTGTGGACTGGAAGAATCAATATTGTTATTGTCCATACTACTTAAAGCAATCTACAAAGTCAAGGCAATCTCCATCAAAATAACAATGTCATTTGTCACAGAAATAGAAAAAATAAATGAAAAATTTATATGGGACCACGAAAGACCCAGGATCGCCAAAGCCATCCTGAGCAAAATGAGCAAACTGAAGGAATCACATTACCTGACTTCAAAGCACACTACAGAGCTAGGACCAGCAGCGTGGTGCTGGCCACAGAAAAACGGATCAATGGAACAGACTAGAGAACACAGAAGTAGACCCACATGTCCACAGTGGACTTACCCTTGACAAAGGTGGCAAGAACACCCAGTGAGGAAAAGACAGTCTCTTCACTAAATGGTTCTGGGAAAACTGGAGATTCACGTGCAGGAAATGAACAAAGTCCTTTTCATCTGGTCATATACAAAAATCAAATCAAAATGGATTGAAGACTTAAATCTAAGGCCAGAAACTATGAAACTACTACAAGAAAACATTGGGAAAACACTTTAGGTCATTGGTCTGGGCAAGGACTTCTTGAGTAGTACTCCCAAAGCACAGGCAACCAAAACAGAATTGAACAAATGGGATCACATCAAGCTCAAAAGCTTCTGCACAGCCAAGGAAACAATCCACACAGTGAAGCGACAACCCACAGAATGGGAGAAACTATTTGCAAACTACCCATCTGACAAATGATTCATAACTAGAATCTATATAAAGTACATGTGACATACTCCACAACTCAACAGATCGACTCAAAATCAAATACTATGATTTAAAAGTGGGCAAAGGATCTGAATAGTCATTTCTCAAAAGAAGACATACAAATGGCCAACAGGATATGAAAAAATGCTCAACGTCATTAGTCACCAGAGAAATGCCAATCAAAACTACAATGAGAGATCGTCTCATCCCAGGTAAAATGGCTTTGATCAAAAGGACAGGCAATAACTAATGCTGGTGAGGATGTGGAGATAGGGAGAGCCCTCATACTGTTGGAGGGACCTAAATTAATGCAACCACTCTGAGGAACAGTATGGAGGTTCTTCAAAAAGCTAAAAACAGAGCTACCACATGACCCAGAAATCCCACTGGGGGTATATGTCCAAAGGAGGGGAACTCAGCGTATCAAAAAGGTATCTGCACTCCCATGTGACTGCAGCACTATTCATAATAGCCAAGATTTGGAATCAGCTGAAGTGTTCATCAACGGATGATGGATAAAGAAACTGTGGTGTGTCTGCACAACTAAGTAGTATGTGGCCACAGAAAAAAGAATGAAAATCTGCCATTTGCAGCAACAAGGATGGAACTGGAGAACGTTATGTTAAGTGAGACAAGCCGAATGGAAAAAGACAAATCTCACATGTTCTCATTCATATATGGGAGCTAAGTTTTAAAAATAATTTATCTCATGGACACAGTAGAATGCTGGTTACCTGAGCCTGGGAAGGGTAGCAGGGAGAGGAAAAGAAATTGGAGATGGTTAATGACAAAAATGTAGTCAGATAGGCTTGGCGCCCGTAGCACAGTAGTTATGGCACCAGCCACATACACTGAGGGTGGCCAGTTTGAACCCGGCCTGAGCCAGCTAAACAACAATGACAACTATAACAAAAAACAGTCAGGCATTGTGGAGGGTGCCTGTAGTCCCAGCTATTTGAGAGGCTGAGAAAAGAGAATCACTTAAACCCAAGAGTTTGAGGTTGCTATGAGCTGTGATGCCACTGCACTCTACCCAGGGCAACAGCTTGAGGCTCTGCCTAAAAAAAAGAAAATACATATATATGTATATCTACATATAGAGAGAGAGAGACAGAGTCAGATAGTTAGCTAGAATGAACAATATTTGACAGCACAACAGTCACCATAATCAACAATAAGTTAGGGTATACTTTAAAATAACTAAAACAGTGGAGTTGGAATGTTCCTAACACAAAGAAATTAAGGAAATGATAAATGCCTGAGGTTACGGATGCTCCAATTACCCTGATTTGATTAATGCACATTGCCGCCCGTTTCAAACACCACGTGTGCCCTATAAAGATCTGCAACTATTACGTACTCATAACTAAAAACTTTTAAAAATTTAAAAAAGAAATATATTTTTCTGTGCATCTATACTTAAGTACAGAACACAGAGGAACGATAATATCCTTCACTTCAAGAGGGTCAAAAACTTGCCCAACTCTCTCAGCCAGTTTGTGACGGGATCAGGACTAGAGAGTAACTCTTAACTCACTTGGTATTAGTTGGGCTTTTCCAAAGAATCAGAACCCACAGAATATATACACAGAGGGGGCCAAAAAATGTATACACATTTTAAGAAAGGAAAAAACTGTCCTAAAATTGTAATACTCAATATATATCCATAATGTTCGTTATCTTTTATAATTGCAAAGGTGAAAAGCGAATTGAGAATTACAATTTTAATAAACTTTTTTTCTTTCTTAAAATGTGCATATATATTTTTGGCTCCCTCTATATAGATAAATAGGAGGATATTTACTATGGGAACTGACTCACGCAACTGTAGAAGCCAAGAAATCTCACAATATTCTGCCTGCAAGCTGGAGAACCAGGAAATCAGGTGGAGTAATTCAGTCTGAGTCCAAAGACCTGAGATCCAGGGAAGGAGGGTGCAGCTGGTATAATGCCTGAAGTCTGACAGCCTGAGGCCCAGGATCTCTGATGTCCAAGGACAGGAGAAGATGGGTGTCCCAGCTCAAGAAGAGAGAGAGTGAATTTGTCCTTCTTCCACCTTTTGTTCAACTTGCACCTTCGGCAGACCGGGTGATGCCACCCACAATTATCAGACACAAGGTCTCACTCTGTGTAAGATCACAGCTCACTGTCCCCTAGAACTCTTAGGCTCAAATGAGTCTTCTACCTCAGCCTCCCAAGTAGCTAGGACTACAGACACATACCACCGTACCTGGCTAAGTGTTTAAAATCTTTTTTTTTTAGAGATGGGGGTTTCACTGTGTTGCCTAGGCGAGTCCCGAGCTCCTGGCCTCAAGCATTCCTCTTGCCTCAGCCTCCCAAAGTGGTGGGATTACAGACAAGATCCCACACCTGGCCTGAGGATGGCTCTTCTATGCTCAGGCCATAGATTCCTATGCTAATCACAGACACACCTGTAAACAATGTTTTAGCAGCAATGCTGACATCCCTAACACAGTCAAGCTGCACACAGACTGATAGAAAGCAGTAGTGTTTTGACAAGCATGTAGTGATATTGTTTCTTATTGAGCTTATACAATAAAACCCCCACATCATTTGTGTGTGTGCTATTCCACTTCACCCTGCATTGGACGCAGTCGATTTTTTGAACCTGAGTGTGGGACTTTCCATTTTCCCTGACTAGATTTCTTCTTTAGCAATTCCTTCTCCCCACAGCACCACGCCTGCCCCTAGATCAGACAAGGCCACCCGAAAGAGCTCTGTGTGCCTTCCCTGTCGCTCTGTTCACATCACCATTCGACAGTGCCTCCCCAGATGGACAGGAGTTGAGAAGAGAGAGATGTGTCTGTCGGCTTTGCTATTTCTCAGCTGCTCTTTTAAGGAAATGGAAACTGGGAATCCACTAGATGGTTGTGGGTGTGTAGATTTACCTTATCCAAACTCGTTTTGACCTCTAATTCCATAGATAGAAGGGAAGCAGAACTTTGACAAATGGATCCTGGTGATGAGAGGAGACGCCTAGAACACCTGCTCTATCTAAGAGGAGACCAGAAATGGAGCCCAGAAGTGTGTGTGTGCTAGGCAGGGAGGTTGAAGGGTTGTTTTGAGTCCAGCCTCTGTCAGGAACTGCTGTGGGACTTGAGCAAGGTGTTTTAACCTCTCTAGGGTTCTATTTTCTCATCCAAACAGTGAAAGGAGTTGGGCTAAGAAGATAGCTCTTTACACATGCCAGGCAGTCACAGCAGAGCCCCTGTCTTATCCTTCTGCTCCCACAAGTAGGCTGGCTTTGTCCTCCACCTACGCAGACGAACCTGGGGACCCGAGTGGCAGCCGTGGGACTTGGACCCAGATCTTCTAACCACAGCATAAGAAGCACTGAGCTCTTTGCTTTTCACCACACTGCCTACCGCCCAGGTCTCAAATCCCACAAAGATTTTCTTGGAAATGGCCTGCCCTTATTTAGTGTCCTAAATCCACAGGGCCCCCTCTGAAAAGCAAGTTTCATCTGGTTTGGGCTGTTTGTAGTTGATGCAGTTTACATGGAAGGCAGCAAAACAGAAAGATGAAGGGAGTGGGGCTCAGGGTCATTTACCAGCTTCGTAACCTCAGGCAATTCGGGAGCCTCCATTTTCTTATTTGAAAGTGGCAGTTATCTAGAAAATCGGAGTCGTGAGAGTACTTTCTCTCCAGGAATGTTGTCGGGACTCTGAGGGGCACGTCAAGCCTTCAGCACGCAGCTTGGCACAAGACAGGACCCAAGAAGGCTCAATTGCTGTTACTGGTGGGTGTACTGAGCAGGCAGTGAGAGAGGACAGCATGGTAGTTCAGAGCATGGAGTCCCTGGGTTCAAATCCCAGCTGTTTGCCTTGGGGAAGTTTCTTTCTCTCTTTGTCGCAGCCTTCCCATCTGTGAGAGGGGGATTGCCATGAAGAGCAAGTGACTCAGCACACCCCGGAAACCCTCACACACGCTAGCTACTGATGTCATCCCCTTTGATTTCACTCTTTCTTGCCCTCAGCAAACCCCAAATCCCTGGTTGCAAACAACTGCAAGACTACCTTGGAATATATCCCCATTTATTTCAAACCACAAAAAGCCAGCTGTCATTACGACCACCTCACCTCTGACTTACGGTTAGATTCCATCTGTCTTTTTTTTTTTTTTAAGAGATGGTGGCTTACTCTGTTGTCCAGGTACTCCAGCCATGACTGCAGCTCGCCGTAGACTGGAACTCTCAGGATCAAGCTAGCCTCCCTTCTCAGACTCCTGTGGAGCTGGGACTGCTGAGCCACCACGCCCAGCTAATTTAGAACCATTTTCTTTTTCCTTTAGACACAGGGTCTCACGTTGTTGCCTAGTCTGGTCTGGAGCTCCTGGCCTCAAGTCGTCTTCCTGCCTCAGCCTCCTGAGCAGCTGGGATTACTGGCATGAGCCACCACACCTGGCAACGAGCTCCCACCTGTTTTGGAGAATTCTGTAATCATCTCAACTAGCCTTGCAGGTGGCTGGTGCCAGGGTCCTCTCTGAAGCAAATAGCCCAAGAGCAAGGGCCAAATGGACAGCAAGAGTCAGCGAGGCTAGCAGGGTGGGCAGAGGCTTGTGCCACAGGGCCTTGGGGAACCAGAGTTGTGATTTAAAGATCTCTGAACTCCTGGACGGAGTGGAGAGGAGAGCACTCTCTGGGTAATAGTGGGGTCCCCTCAGGGCTCCTCCAAGTGCCAGCTGCTTGGAGGATGACGTGGGCACTACATAGAGGCACAACACTAGGAGCCCCTAAGTCTTGCTGCAGACCCTTGTGCCGAGTGCCCGGCAGCCAGGCCTCTGGCTCTGCCGGCTCCCATCCTCGGGCCCTGCGTAGAGCTCAGATTTCCTGCTCTGCGGAGCCCTCGGTGCATCTGGGAATTCACACGAGCTCATTCCTTCAGCCCCTCAGACACTAAACACACCTTGTAAACACGTGTCTCTCCACTGTTAAAGAATGCAGGGCGGAATGTTTGGGGCATGTGGTTTAAAGGAGGCCCCGGTCAACAACACCAATTTAAAAAATCACATTCTTGCGTGGTGCCCATGGCTCAAAGGAGTAGAGTGCCAGCCCCATATACCAGAGGTGGTGGGTTCAAACCCAGCCCTGGCCAAAAACTGAAAAAAAATAAATAAATAAATCACATCCTTACTGTGTCTGGGCAGTGCCTGCATGTCTGGGTGGTACACACATGTTAGGGCTGTGTGCACATGTCCTGGCGGTGAATGGGTGTGGTGAATGGGTGTCACACACTCATCTTCCAAACTCTTTGAAGCACTTAGAACCTGTTGCCACGAATTCCCAGTTACTGGGGACTGAGCAAAGCCCCCTTCCTGAAACATCTATTTTCAAGTAAGCAAAAATAAAACTTTACCTTTATATTAAGACTATAAAATATATTTGTAATAGTTCAGATGAATCTGTAAAATAAAACTCAGGATTTGGTAGAAATTTTGTTTCTGAGATGTTCATTCCCATGCCATAAGGGATGTTTCTAATGGAAAGCTTCAGAAACTCTGGCCTTAGTCATGGTCTGAGAGCAGGAGAGAAGGTGGTAGAATGGCAGGAGGGAGCTCTGGGTGTGGGGCCAGAGACCTGCCTGCCGCCTGCCTTGTCACCTACTTGCTGTGTGACCTCAGCACTCCCCCACCATCTAATAAGGAATGTTGGTCCAAAATGGGGGTTAATTCTTGCCATGTCTGCTCCCAGGGTCGCTGTGAGCTTCAGATGAGACAATGCCTGTGAAAAGAGCCTTCGAATGCGGAGTGTTGCACAAATGTGAGTTATTATGGCTCAGCCTTGTTGTTGTTGGAAAGCTGCCTCATTGTATTCCCCACCTCAGCCCCTCCCATAGTCAGATCAAAAGCATTTGCCTTTCCCTTGGGAGTGAGGAGCCTCCACCTGACACGAGGCAATGAGGTCATCAGGGCCCCCCAGCTTTAGGTGCTGGCCGGCAGAGAAGCGCTCCAGCAGGCTGGGCAGCCCAGCCCTCGCCACTGAGTCCAGAGGGAAGTTAGTCACTTCTGTCTGAATTTCATTATGCAGGTCTCCAGACAAGCAGAGGGGGAAAGTGCAAAGGAGTGGGAGGGTAGCGGGCTCTGCAGTGAATGGGAATTGAGGAAACCTGATACTGCCCTCGGGGGACAGGGAGCATTGCATCATGTGGAAATAATTGCAAACAGTTAGCAGAGCTGGGCCAGGGCAGGCAGGCTAGCCCGCTGACCCACTAGCAGGAGAGTGGTGATTCTGCCCTGTCCTGAGAGGAGCCTGCCCTGGGACACTCTAGTACGTGGTGTGGGAGTCCACCAGGACTAGAGGCTGGCCAGGCCTCAGCAGACCAGATGTTGTAGCTTGCTGCTGGGGGTGGAGCAGGCAGTCTGAGTCCAAACCAGAGAGCTCTGAGGAGAGTCCCAGACGTGGGGCTGGAGAGGATAGGGCCCCCAAATCCACCCAAGTAATCAAAACTACCATTATTGAGTACTTAATACATCCAAAGTGTATACTTCTCTAAATGCTAACAGTAACCCAGTAGGTAGGGATTACCATTCCCATTTTTTCCACATAGAAACTGAGACTCAATGAGTCATGTGTCTTTGCCAAGGGTACACAACTGGGTCAGATTTGAACCCAGCACTGTGCAAGTCCAGATTCCTAGATTCTAGACCTTTGCTAGAGCGCCCTCTCTAAGTGTGAGTCATGGTGGGAACTGAATGGAAAGTGGATTAAGGTGAAAGTATGGGTCAGGGAAAGTGGCCCACACTTTGGGAGACCGAGGCAAAAAGATTGCTTGAAGTGAGGAGTTTGAGACCAGCCTTGCAACACAGTGAAACTCCATCTCTAAAATAAAAGAAAATAAAGTTAGATCTCACAGCATGTCCCTATAGTCCCTGATACTCAAAAGAGCAAGCTGGGATTATCACTTGAGCCCAGGCATTCAAAGTTACAGAGAGCTAGAGAGCTATGATCACACCACTGCACTCCAGCCTGGGTGGCAGAGCGAGACACAATCTTTGAAAGAAAAAGAATCTTTGAAGTCAAGTGCAATTGGAACAAGGGAGGAAGGACTGGATCTCTGGAGGAGCAGGACTGTGTTTTTTGTGTGCATCTGTGAGGTAAGTGTTGGTCACTTTTCCCAAGTAGGTAGCCCAGGGTCTGACCTTGGACTTCCCGTGGGGCTGGGGTAGAGCGGGGCTGCAGCCACTACTAGGAGAAAATGCAAAAGAAGCAAGCAGGACACAGGAAAGAGGGCGTGACAGAGGGGACAGACTTCTTGTCACCGAGGAGATTGGCTTTAGTACTTTTATCCACTATCTATTGCCACAATAATGCATAACAGACCACCCCAACATTTAGTGGCTTAAACTACAATTATTTATTATTTCTTAGATGTCAAGAGCCTGGATGAGCAACTATCCTGATCTGGACGGGCTCAGATGATGCCCGCTGGGCTTGCTCATGTGCTGGGGACAGCACTGGCTGGGAGTGCACAGCTCCACCCCACATGGCAGCTCACCTCCGGCCAGTCTGTTCAGGATTGCTCTCCTGGTAAAGGCAGAGGGGAAGAAAGTGGAAATGTTCAATAACTCTTGGTCTTTCAAGAGGCGGCTTGGAACTGACACACCACCTCTTCTGCCATATTCTGCTGGTTGGCTTGGTCACGAGGCAGCACAGGATCAGATGATGGGGACACAGACTCCATCTCTTAACGGAGTTGCTGGTGAAGCCGCATGACAAAATGCTTGAAGAATCACAGTCAGTCTGCTATGGGACTCAGTTGCAGTCCTAAAAGTAGATAAAAGGCATTGCCCAGTACTCTGGACCATGCCCACGTCCCTGCCAAAAGCCCTCTGTCCACTGCCCAGTCTCTCTGTATCTTGTTGGCACCCAACTGGGAGGGAGAGGAACAGTGACTTTAGAACTGGGGAGACAAAAGGATGGGTTTGATTTCTTTTTTAGGCGTACTAAAATTCAGGCTATTTACCCACTGACTTCATCACTATAGGTTTCATAACTGAAAAGTTTCCTTAGAAAGTGTACTTAAACTTTCTCAGTGAGCCATCTCAGCTGGGCCATACTTACATGAGAATGCTGTCAAATTCTAGGAAACAGATGTTCATTTAATAAGATGAATTTTTACTAATGATTCCACCCCACTGTTAATACTGTGTTTCTGATCTGAATTTCAGACACTGAACTCCTGCAATTTATTTCCCGCAATGTGGCTGAGATCATAGGTTCCTCAGAGGTATACCTTTGAAATCCCTTACATATGAAATTATTGGCATGATATTTGGCATTTTTACGCCAAGAACTGACTGTTACAAAGTATTGGAAAGAGCAGTGAGCTTGGAAACAGAAGAGTTGGCTGGTGCTGAAGTCAGCAGAGTGTTGTGGTCAGACCCATGGTCTGCTATCTGCCTGCCTGGATTCAAATTCTGGCTCCATCCTGCATGTTATGTAGCCTTGGGCGGGTTACTTAACTCCTATGTCTCCATTTCCCACCTATAAAATGGGGGTAGTGTGACTCCCAGCCTCACAAGGCTGACTTAACTTAAATAAAGTGCTCAGAGCGCTGCCACACAGTAGACCGCACAGGGCACTGCAACCAGAGTGCTGCATCCTCCTTGGACTGAGCTCTTATTGCCTGGAGGACACTGAGCAAGTCACCTACCCTCTCTGGGCAGGAATATTACCTGTAGCATAAGAGAAATATTACCTGCAAACCTACAGCTCTCTGCTTGCTGGACCCTTCAACTGGAGACCTCCAGTGGGCTTTGTGAAATCTCCCTTGAGATCAAGCCTTGGTCCAGGCTGGCCCACAGGGACAGTGCATTTCGAAGGGGAGAGAGGAAGCCAGACTCTCCAGTTCTCTCTTGCTCCATCTGTGTCACTATGTCTGTGCCCGTGCCAGGTGCTGTGCTCATCTGACCACCCTGGAAGCCAGTAGAGGGGCCAGGAGGGACTCCCACTGACTCCTGCCCATGCCCTGCTCCATCCCCTGCCATCTGAAAAGACAGGACACCCAATGCAATTGACCTGCTCCCACTTTCCCCCAACTTGCAGAAAAAACTACCGTGTGCTGGCTTCCTGCCCTGGAGTCATTCCCATGCAGCTCCCAGATTGTGTGACTCCGGGCCTGGGGAGACTGCAGGGTGTGAGACACCACCCACCCACCCCGAGGGCTGAGAGTTAACTTCTCTGCTGTCAGAAAGTATGGAAGGACTGGGGGGCCATCAAAACACAGCAATTTTAATTTTGGAACCGAAAAGCAACAATGTGCCTCTTGTACCTTTAACCACGTCCTTGCCCCTTGAACTACCTGATATTTGCTTAAAATAGCATGTTTCTCCATCCCCTCTACTCTTTCCTTAATTCTGGTCTCATCCTCATTCACCTGGGACATAAGTAAATGGTTTCTCCCTGCTCTATCCTCTCCCTTGCTGCTAGACCCGTTCTCAACCTGTGGATTGCAACCCCATGAGGAACTGTATTAAAGGGTGGAGCATAGGAGAGTCAAAACCTACATTTGTGGCTCGGCGCCTATGGCTCAACCGGCTAAGGCGCCAGCCACGTACACCTAAGGTGGCGGGTTCAAATCCCCAGCCCGGACCTGCCAAACAACAATGATGGCTGCAACCAAAAAATAGCCGGGCGTTGTGGCGGGCGCCTGTGGTCCCAGCTACTTGGGGGCGTTGTGGCGGGCGCCTGTGGTCCCAGCTACTTGGGAGGCGGAGGCAGGAGACTCGCTTGAGCCCAGGAGTTGGAGGTTGCTGTGAGCTGTGATGCCACGGCACTCTGCCCGGGGGGACAGCTTGAGGCTCTGTCTCAAAAAAAAAAAAAAAAAAAAAACCTACATTTGTGACTCTCCAAAGGCCAGCTGTGGCCTCTTCCATCCCTGTGCCACCTCCCCACGCACATCTTACTGTAACCAACTTGAACCTCTCCCCAGGTCCCTGACTCACTCCGCCCTTTCCCACAAAGTGTCTCGTCCTTACCTGTATTCTCAGCAAGCTCAGCCTTTGAATGACATCTTAAATGTCACCTCCTCCAGGAAGCCCCCCCAGCTCTCACGAGGAAGGTCAGCCTCCACAGCTCTCAGCACACTCACCAGGGTGTGGCTGTAGGTCTATAGAGGCAATCCACATCCTAGTCCCACAGAGCTCCACTGGCTGGATCCTTACCCTATATACCCTGTGGAAATCCAAGGCCTTTCCCATGGCTTCTGAGAATTCCCAGGAGTCCGTATTTTCTTGTTTCTCCACCAGCAACTCCTGCTTCTATGCCTGCTACTTCTAGTTTGCACACTGCTGGCTCAGGTGTTGACCCGGGCCATCATGTAGGGGTATGGTGATGCCCTGCTCAGGGACACCAAGCTAAGGGGGCGAGAAGGCGTGAAAAACCAGCCTCTGTCTGGCCGACCCAGAACAGGGTCCTTCCTACTAATGTGTATGAACATGTAACCCGGGCACCCAGAGGCCCTGTGTCCCTCCTAAATGTCCTATATGAAACTCTCCTAAACCCAGCTCTAATGCACACAGCACTTTACGGAAGTTCTGGGGGTGCAGAGGCCGGTACTGGCATTTCTGCTCTTAAAACATCTTTTCATCTCCTCTTCACCAGGGTAATTTTAGTGCCTTCCAGTCCTGCCTGGTCCCCACCTCACCCCGGCTTTCTAGCTCTGCTCTGCTACTCCTCTCTGCCCTCTCTCCTCTCCCTCTGCCCCCACCTCCTTCTCCTCCCTTATTCTCCTGCTCTCCCCACCCTTCTCCTCCACTCCCCTTTCTTCTTCTCTTTCATCCTTCTCTTCTTCCTCTTCCCTCGTTCTTCTTTTCCTATAAATACCTTAATCATTGTGTTTCTTCTTTTTTTTTCCCTACGAACACACAGTTTCACCTTACCTCTAGAAGCTTATCAAGGCATTTTTGCAGGCAAAGCATGACCCCTCCCTCAGAAGGAGGGAGCAATATCAGCTACGAGTTTCATCTTGCTTCTCACACATCTGTCCCTGCTGCCCATTCTGGGTCTGCCCATTGCTTATAAGTAGGGACAACTTGGCTCGGCACCTGTGGCTCAAGTGGCTAAGGCGCCAGCCACATACATCTAAGGTGGC
>NW_003852461.1:10356122-10368823 GCF_000181295.1 Otolemur garnettii | reverse complement strand
TGGTTGAGCTATAGGCGCCGAGCCTCACAATTTTCTTTATAGAGGTCTTTCACCACTTTTGTTAGGTATATTCCTAGGTATTTCATTTTCTTTGAAGCTACTGAGAAGGGAATTGTGTCCTTGATTAGCTTCTCATCTTGGCTGTTATTGGCATACACAAAGGCTGCTGATTTGTGGACACTGATTTTACATCCTGAGACATTATTATACTTTTTTGATAACTTCTAGAAGGCTTGTGGTTGAGTCCTTGGGGTTCTCTAAGTATACGATCATATCATCAGCAAAGAGGGAGAGTTTGACCTCCTCTGCACCCATTTGGATGCCCTTTATTTTGTTCTCTTGACTGAATGTATTGGCTAGAACTTTCAGAACTATGTTGAATAGTCGTGGTGATAGAGGACAACCTTGTCTTGTTCTAGTTCTGAGTGGAAAAGCTTTTTGTTTTTACTCCATTTAGTATAATATTAGCTGTGATTTTGTCACACACGGCTTTGATCAGTTTAAGAAATATGCCACCAATGCCTATATTTGCAATTCTTAGTAATAAAAACAAGGCCAGGGGCATTAGCCTACCAGACTACAAGGCCATAGTGATCAAAAGTGTCTGCTGTTCCAGAGACATAGACAACTGGAATCGAATAGAAAACCATGAGATGAAACTAAAATCTTACAGCCACCTGATCTTTGATAAACTAAACAAGAACATGCACTGGGGGAAAGAATTCCTATTCAATAAATGGTACAGGGAGAACCGGATAACCACACATAAAAGACTGAAACTGGACCCACACCTCTCTCCGCTCACTAAAATTGATTCAAGATGGATAAAAGATCTAAACCTAAGGCATGAATCAATAAAAATCCTTGAATAAAGTGTGGGGAAAACACTTGAAGATATCATCGTGGGGAAAGAATTTATGAAGAAGACTCTAGTGGCAATTCTAACAACAACAAAAATAAACAAATGGGATTTAATTAAATAGCTTCTGTACAGCTAAGGAGACAACAACCAAAGCAAATAGACAACCATCCGAATGGAAAAAGCTATTTGCATAGTATCAACTGCCCAAAAGCTTAATAACTAGAATCTATAGAAAACTCAAATTAAACAACAACAACAACAAAAAGTCAACAATCCCCTATATCAATGGGCAAGTGAATAAATAGAATCTTCTAGAAAGGAGACAGATGAATGGCTAAAAAGCATATGAAAAAATGTTGACCATCCCTAATTATTAAAGAAATGCAAATCAAAACCACCTTGAGATACCACCTAATCCCAGTGAGAACGGCCCACTTCGCAAAGACTCAAAGCTGAATTTATTGGTGTGGCTGTGGAGAGAAGGGAACACTTTTACACTGCTGGTAGGACTGCAAACTAATAGAATGCTTTTGAAGGAAGTATGGAGAATCCTCAAAGAACTCAAACTAGACCTCCCTTCTGATCCTGCAGTCTCATTACTGGGCATATACCCAGAAGATAAAAAGAATCCTTTGTCATAAGGACATTTGCACTAGACTGTTTACTGCATCTCAATTTACAATTGCCAAATTGTGGAAACAGCCTAAATGCCCACCAATCCAGGAATGGATTAACAAGCTGTGGTATATGTATACCATGGAATACTATATAGCCACTAAAAAGGATGGAGACTTAACATCTTTTGTATTAATTTAGATTGAGCTGAAATACATTCTTCTTAGTAAAGCATCACAAGAATGGAGAAGCAAGAATCCAATGTACTCAATTCTGATATGAGGACAACTGATGCTAGTCCATGGTGAGGGGAAGGGAGATGGAGGAGGAGAGAGAGGGAAGGAGGAAGGGAGGTGGGAGCCTTGGTTTGTGACATACCTCTTGGGTCAGGACATTATTATAGAGGGACTCCACCCAGCAAATGCAAGCATTATAACCTGGCTCATTGTACCCTCAATGATTTCCCCAACAATGAAAAAAAAATGCTTTCTCCTGCAATTCCCTTATTAGGTATATATCCAGAAGACCAAAAATTACATTACAACAAAGATATTTTTATCAGAATGTCTATTGCAGCCCAATTCATAATTGCCAGGTCATGGAAGAAGCCCAAGTGCCCATCGATCCACGAATGGATCAATAAACTGTGGTATATGTACACCATGGAATACTATGCAGCCATAAAGAAAGATGGAGACTTTACGTCCTTCATGTTTACGTGGATGGAGTGGGAAAATGTTCTTCTTAGCAAAGTATCACAAAAATGGAAGAAAAAGTATCCAATGTACACAGCCCTATTATGAAACTAATTTATAGCTTCATATGAAAGCTATAACCTAATTATAGCCTAAGAATATGGGAAGGGGGAGGGGGAAGGGGAGAGGGAATGGGGGGATGGGTGGAGGGAGGGTGATTGGAAGGATCACTTCTATGGTTTATCTTACAAAGGTACAAGTGAATCTAAGAGTAGAATATAAACGTCTTAACACAATGACTAAGAAAATGACATGAAGGCTATATTAACCAGTTTGATGAAAATATTTCAAATTGTATATGAAAACACCAGACTGTATTCCATGATTGCATTAATATACACAGTTATCATTTAATAATAAAAATGCTTTCTGACATTGAATTAATGCCTCTAAATGACATTCAGTCTGATGTATTTCCTTATGTATAAATACTGGGGGGGATGATGATTATTTTGAAATATAATGAACCCAAAGAACCTTCCCATCCATAAAATCATAGTAAACTTTTTTTTAAAAAGTGAATGTCTGAACTCAACCCAGTGACATCTTCAGAATGAAGTGTCACAATCCTCCCTTTTGGTGGAAATAAAAGACTCAGGCTCCCCTCCACCTGAGACACCTCAGGGTGACATCTTTATGTCCTATAGCCCATATAGGCCATCCTCGTGGGTGAAAATTCATCCAGCCGTTTTCACATATTATGGGGCCAGAAACACAGAAGCTGAGTCCCGTTCATGAGCTCAGAGGCCCCGAGTGGTGACAGACAGTGCCTGGCACCCAGCAGGCGTCATGAATGGTCTTATCAGTTGTGAGAAACACCCTGAGCCAACAGCACACAACATCTTCACATCATCTCTATCAAAAACAGGGGAGGGAAGAACTCAAGGCAAAAAAAGTGCTACGAAATATACCACAGCTCAGTGAGTTGTCCTGGGCACAGCTATTCTTCTCCTCTCTCCTTTTGAATATTTTCTCATTTTTCATTAGTGAACAAGTATTAAGCTTATCATGAAAACAGCACAGGGTATCATTAAATTTTGAAAGATCTGTTTAGGAAGCTCTACTTTGTCTGCTCTCAGACTTTACAAATTAAATCCTTTCCTGATGGCCGAAATGTCCTGAGAGGAAGGATATAATTATGGAAGATCCTGTGAGAACTGACAGGGAGCCCTCCCCTGCCTGTCAAGCTAGTTATTTTCTTTCCTTCTTTTCCTTTTAACTCTTCTTTCTCTCCTTCCTTCTTTTTTTCTTTCTTTTTTTTTTGGGGGGGGGGAAGTGGGGCTACATTAATGATTTATAGCTGTGAAAGGTTCCCCATTCGTTTCTTTAATTCTTTTTTTCTACCAAAAATTCCTATTGCCAAAGCTGTCTCTGCAAAATGAAAACATATTAGCAGGTAGGAGTTTGTTATTATTTTTTTAAAGAAAACAAAAATGAATTTATTCTAAAAGCAACCAGACTATGTGGGTCAATTTTCTTTTAATTTCCTTTTTCTTTTTAAACACGAGCAGATTTGGTAGCCAGAAACTGCTAGGATCCTCTTTGTAGACTCCAAACAATGTAAAGACATTGACTTGGATTAAACTCCTGAGCAGCCCAACTAGTGAATAAAGTAAACAAAAAATCCCACAACTAAAGCTTGATTTTATGCCCCAGCTGTGAGACAGGATGTGGGTATTTTAATACTAACAAACCAACAACAAAATGCAATCCCTGTCACCAACCCCTGGGCACCAGGGTGTGGCCCCAGTTCCTCAGAGCAGCAGAGTCCTTCATCCCAACATGCTCCTGCCCTAAAGCCTTAAAGAACGACTCTGAGCCCCCCCACATTTGTTAACAGCTCTGATTTGGGCTGTGCGTGCACAGCCGGGCACAGCAGCTGACAATCGGATGGAAGGGAATATTACCACGTGACAGGCACAATTCTGATATTTTGCACGGAAAGGAGGAAAGGAAGGGAGTTAGAATGATCCAGCCCCCACTGTGGGTCAGGCCCTCTCACCTGCTGTGTGTCATTTCCTCTATGTGATGACTCTGTGAGGTAAGGAGGACCACTCTCATTTTACAGATAAGGAAACTGAGGCCTCACAAAGCAAAATGACTTAAAGGAGAGTCACCTAGTTAGTTAGTAGCAGAGCCAGAAATAAAGTCCAGATCCTCGTGGCAGTGGCCTGATGAGGAGGAGATGGGGATTCCCTGGTGCAGGGTGGCCTGTGATGAGGAGGGTCTGAGTAGTTTGAGAAAAGGAGGAGTTATTTTTTTAAAAGGCACTTTTGCTGACAGCGTGCCTTATGGCAGCCTATCACCATAGCAACCAGACCTGGTAGAACATTTGGTGACCAGGTCTCAGGGGGGGATGAGGGTGATCATATCTTGTCTCTGAATCTCCTCACCAGATAGCACAGGAGCTAGCGCCTCTGGCCTAATCCTCAAGTAGCCACAGCTGCCCTGGCAGACTTTATTTTAGCCTGGTGTGGTTGGGGTTAGAAGATAATGGGTAAATATTTTAGGAGACTTCTCATAAAAGGACGGGGAGAGGACTTCCCCAATCTAATCTGTTCCTGCCAGCTCACAGTGAAGCACTAACTGGCTCACAGCAAACGTTATCAAGTTCCAACAGTGCTATAATCAGGAGAAAATGCTTTTTGTAAAAGTATTTAGCATAAGGAGATTTTTCAGAATTAACAGTACCTTGTAAGGGCCTCCAATGATGTGTCCGTCCTAATGCCTCTTATCTTAACTGCTACAAAGCCTTGCCCCTCTAAAATCTTGGCAGGAGTTTAGACCAGTCACTAATTAATTTAGGGGGACACGTGTTCACTTGGAATAGAGAATGATTTCATTCTTTATGAAGAAAAAAGTGCAGAGGTAAAAATAGATGCTAAGTGTATCCCTGTTCAACGGCCCTGTTCCCACAGCTAGACCTCTGCTTCATATGAAAACGACCCTTAATTTTGGCTCTAATTTCCTTTTGGTCATAATTACCTGTTATTATAATAGTCTCATTACCACAATACAAAACTCTAGAGAGTAGAGAAAATATAAAAATCACCACTAATTCTGTCACCAACCAATAACAACATTATTGAGGATTTTTCCCTTCAAGGTTTTTCCCTCTGTATGAGCTTCATTCATCCATTTGACAGATAGTCATTGAGCAACCACTACAGACCGGCTGCTGTGAGCTTTTCCACTGTTGTGGTCATTCTGGTGACAGTCTTTCCCCTCGTGTTCACCGAACAGTATAAATAGCTTATATGTCTATCCCTTGAAAAGACAGAACAGAACACACTCAAAATTAAACTCCATCCTTGAAGCCTGAGGTGGTGCCCCTGGGCGTTAGCAGGGCAGGTGGTGAGAAGGAGCTGGGCGTGGGCAGGGGGTAAGGAGAGACTGGTGCCAAGGGTCACCCGAGCCTGCGCCCCAACCACTGGAGAGGAGGCACGGAGCAGGCCTCGGGGAGATCATTCTGTCTGCAGCTTTGCTTTGCTATTATAATATCTGAAAGAAGTATACTTTTGAATTTTATTAGTCCATTTTTCCACGTCTTTTTTTTTTTGAGACAGAGTCTCACTTGGTCACCCTGAGTAGAGTGTCATAGCATCACAGCTCACAGAAACCTCAAATTCTTGGCCTCAAGGGATTCTCTTGTCTCAGCCTCCCAAGTAGCTGGGACTACAGGTGCCTGCCACAACGCCCGGCTATTTTTAGAGACAAGGTCTTGCTTTTGCTCAGGCTGGTCTCAAACCCGTAGCTCAAGTGATCCACCCACCTCGGCCTCCCAACCACATGTGATTTAAGTACATATAATGCTCATTATCCCTTTCTCATCTGTTAGCTCATTTGCTCTTTAAAGCAACCTCAACGCCACCGTGTCAGAGTGTGAAAAGAGAAGCAGATTCACTGAGGCTCATACAGAGTAAGAGTAAGGGGGCATCAGGAATTAGACCTTGTGCAACTGTGTTGGCTGCTGGAGAAGTTGCTGTGTAGAGTGTTCTGGCTAAAGTTGTTACAAGTCAGCTTTGCTCCATGTCAGGAAGGAAAGCTGACAGGTAGTGATGGAGACCAGGGAGAGCTTGGAACCCCGTGGAAACTCTGGAACCCTGGCAAATAAACTGGAACCAGAGCCTGTCTCCCACTTTCTTCACCCTTGGTGACGTGGACCTACAGGAGAAGCTGTGTCCTTTGCAGGAAACTGCACACACCCTGGCGTGACTTGTAAAAGCTCAAGGATCCAGCAGGCGCTGAGGGGCTGTGGCCCAGGGCAGCCTCCACCTGGTCAAGTGAGCAGATCAGTGACATTTTGTCCTTGCAGCCACTGCACCTGCCGCAGCATAGAAACACCTGCTGCCTTACACCCACCTTTGAGATCTGGCTTGGATTTGTCTTGTGCCCAACTATAAAATCAGATCCACATAGGGAAGGGGATTCTGGGAAGTGACTCCGGCTTAGCTAAGTTGCCATAGTATATGAAGCCTGCAAGCCCACTTTGCAGATGAAGAAGATGAAGACCTCGAGAAGCAGGTGGCTCCCTGACACCCTGCAGACACCTGTAGCAGACTTCTAATTAGGAGTCAGTTTTGCTGACTCCTAGCCTAGTGGCTTTAGTTAACATTTTTGAACATTAGCACTAAACGATCTAATCTGCAAAAACACCATGAATTAGCATTATTATACCTGGTTTACAGGTGAAGAAATTGAGCTCAAAATCATGAAGTAATGAACTCACATAATTCAGCTGTGGGAAGGTAAAACAGATCCAAATTCAGGGTGGTTGGATCCCAGGCCCCACCTCTTTACCTCTGGGTGTGTGGTCTTTCTCTCCACTGACCCATTGTCCCACAGTCCCCAGAGTGGGTTATCAGAAGATGGTTCACAGGAAAAGGGGCCCTGGCAGCACTGATTGCCCGCTGGTAGTCTGTGGTGCTGGTCTGGGGCCGGTTCCCTCCCACTGGGGGGTCTGTGTAAAAGCTCTGTGGGACATGCTTTGGTGAGTGCAATGAGAGGTCACAGCAAAGGGCAGAGACCCAGGCCTGGCAGCAGCCTACCTGTTTTCAGCCACAGGAGCCCTAAGGATGAAAGTCAAATAAGAGCTTCCCTTGGTGCTGAGAAATTTCCTCTGATTGCAAAGAGATAAGAATACAGGGCTGAGCTGGGCCAGGTGGGAGCTCACACCTATAATCCCAGCACTCTGGGAGCCCAGACTCAGTGGCTCATGCTATAATTCCAGCACTCTGGGAGGCCAAGGCAGGCAGATGGTCAGCCTGAGCAAGAGCAAGACCTGGTCTCTTAAAAAATAGCCAGGTGTTGTGATGGGTACCTGTAGTCCCAGCTACTCAGGAGGCTGAGGTGAGAGGATTGCTTGAGGTTGCTGTGAGATATGACACATTGGCATTCTACGGAGGGTGACAAAGTGAGACTATCTCAAAAAAAAAAAAAAAGAAAAAGAAAGACTACAGGGCTGGAGCTTTTATAATGAAACCTAAGAGCTGTGACTTCAGATTTATCAAATATTCTATGTTTATTTAATTATCTTAGTAGCAATCATAGTTACAGTAATAGCTATTATTACTTATTATAGTTGGTTGGTTACTACTGATTGTCATTCTAAACATTTCACATAAATTAATTTGGTTGATCCTCACAAGCATTTATGGCAGGAAGCAGTACTGCTCTGATTTTACATTCTGGGAACTTACAGCAAAGGAAGGTTAGGTGACATGCCCACAGTCACCCAAGCCCAGGGAGTCTGGCCCCCGAACCTGACCTCTCACCCTCACACAGCAGCCGTGAGGGAAGGAGGAGTTGGAGTGTGGCAGGATTACAGTGCCTTTTTTACAGAAGCAGAAACTGAGGCTTATAATGACTGAAGAAGTCACCTAACACCTCCCTGCCAAGTCCAGGCTCAAAGCCAGAGCTACTCGGCCACACGACCTGTGCCCCCAACTCCGCCTCGGCCAGGAGGCCTGTGCCCCTCCACTCGGCCACCCAGTCTATGCTCCTCCACTCAGCCACGCGGCCCTATTAAATTAGTGCACATTTGGGATGTGACCAAGACTAAGTCTTCTAATACCTAGCTCCAGCCCAATCTTACTTGTCTGTCTGCTAGAAAGACTTGTTTTGAATGCTTAAGTGGGGAATCTGACTACTGAGGTCAGCCCAGAAGCCAAAGCCACCTGCTTGGTAAACAGAGGGTTCTATCACATTTTTAGCCAGGAAAGGACTGGCATTGACCTTCCATTCTTGGAAAAACCAGAAGAACAAACACAGTGTGATACTTGGAGATTAAGCTCTGGTGTACAGCTGTGGCTGTGGCTGCCTCGTGTGCGGCTCTCGGAGGCCATGGTATGATCTCCAGTGCACCCCAACACAGTGTGATTATGTAAGCATGCGTGAGGAGGGGTATATTAGTAAGGGAGCTTGCACTCGGTTCCTGTCTTCAGGGACTTTACTGAGTTCCCCTCCCTCCACCTACTCCAACCTCTATATGCCTAAATACTGCCAAGACACAGCCACAGGAATCAGTGGAAGGCGGCAAGAAATGCCTGATGAAAGCATCATCATTTACTCAATTAATAATAACTAAATATACAATGGAGTTTCTCTTATTTGCCAGGCACTGTGCTAGGCACTTTGGATGTGCTGACATCTACTCTTCCTTACACTAATATCTTTATTTTACAGATAAGAAAATGATGGACACAAGAAAAAAATTACTTGTCCAAGATCATCCTGTAAGATGCTACGAATAATTCTGGAACCCAGATCTTCTGACTTCTAGTTCAGTGTTCTTTTAATCACATCATATTAGGAAGGGAATTATAAGATTCTTTATTAAAATATATGAGGAGGCCAAGAGCACTGGCTCAGGCCTGTAATCCCAGAATTCTGGGAGATCAAGGCAGGACATTGCTTGAGCTCAGGAGTTGGAGACCACCCTGAGCAAGAGTGAGACCCTGTCTCTACAAAAAAGCATTATTAGAAAAAAATTAGGTAGGCTTGGTGGAATCACCTATATTCTCAGCTACTCAGGAGGCTAAGGCAGGAGGATCGCCCGAGCCCAGGAGCTGGAGATGACACCACTGCGTTCCAGCCTGAGTGACAGAATGAAACTGTCCAAATGGGGGGAGGGGCATGAGGATGCAAAGATATAAAAAGGAATAAAACAGGCACATCAATGGGCAGGTCAGTGGGGAAGTAATCAAAGATTTTTACCTGCCGCTGGAAGGCAGCTTTGACAGACAGCTGGCTGTCCAACAAGGGTCCGTGTGCCCCTGCACAGGGTGCCCTGGTGCTGAGAGGGAACTGCCTGCCAGGGTCTGCCTTTCCGCTCACATCCTGGTGTGGCTGTGTCGTTCATTCTCACCAGAACAACATGAGCAGAAGTGGTGCCTGCCACCTCTGGGCCAGTGTGCTGTGGAAGTGGTACAGCTTCACTCTCACACTCCCCCACAGCTGGCAGGGGTCCTTCCAGCCCTGGAGCCTGCACTCCTGCCTGGAAGAGAGCAGCTTGGTACATAGACACATCTGATGTGAGTAGGAAATAAGCTTTTGCTCTGATGAACCATTATACATTCCGGGGACTCGTTACAGCAGCCTTGTCTGAACATGGTAGGTTGTTGTAGAACATAATTCATTCCACCTCACAGATAGTCTGCAAGTCAGGAAGCCAAGGGACAGCAGCTCACCCAGTCTTTCTAAGAGCAGAAGTCTCAGAGGTGAGGTATCCTTGCCTGCAGGGGACTCCCACGCTGCCTCCAGCACCAGAACCACGAGCCACTGCCAGCCCGGAACACGGTGGGAGATACCTGAGCTAGAAACACAGGGAGGGCTTGTAAAATGTTTAGGAGGGAATCTGAACTCAGCTCCCAGCCTCTCCCAGCTGGGGAGACAAGACAACCCTGCAGCAGATGGTGATAAGGGGGTATTTGGGCTTCAGTGACATCACAGTTATGATAAAACAAAAGAAGAAATCTCCCAGTAAGAGACGTCATGAAGGCCCTGCCAGAGAAGGTTTGCTGATGAACTGAAGTGTTTTGATCCTCCCCTAATCCATGACCACACCTTATATTCCCAAAGACTTTCTGGTTAGGAAGTTTTGTGGCGAGGGACTTGAAATACCCTGAGGAGGGTTTATGGTAAATATTTTAATGGGGCACAGTAGCCAAATACAATCCTTGGTGTAGAAAGAAACCCAGCTAGTGCTCGGGATGCCAGGAAGTGCAGTTGTTCCCTGGACTCCAGAACCTGCAGTGATCTGGCCTCACAGTTGATTGACACTTTCTACCAGGTGGTGGGGGGTGGTATGTGGAACACTGCATGTGGAGCCACTCAGAGCTGGACATGCTCTCTGTGCCTAAGTCACAGACGAATTCATATTCTTTGGCTAAGAAAGAAATCACTCCACAAAGGCCCATGGGCTGATGGACACCCATAAAGTGATGAGAGATTGTCCTAGGAAACAAGAGCCCTGCAGACATCACTCCTTCCCTTCTGCGCACTGCCCCTCCGGAGTCCAGATCCAACACGCCTCCCACACTGCTGCCTGGGGAGAAGGGAAAGACATTTTCCTTGAAATATGTGCAATGCCTCTACATCAGGACTTCACTTTGCTGAAGAGGTAGGGCTAAGTTTCTATAAAGATCAGGAGGTGCCAGATGTGAATGATCACTCAGAAGGCCCGCTGGCCCCTTGCTTTGGAGCCTGGTCAGTTCAGCTGCCACCACCACCAAAGGCATAGCTTGGACTTCCCCTGTGCTGCCTCGGTCCTCTGAGCACAGCCCTGGCTGTTTTGTAACCTTCTTTTATGATGAGGTGCCTGAAATAGAACATTCTTTGCAGCTTAGAGTACAAAACTGATTTTAACACATTATGATACGTTTGGGGATTCCAACCCTGTGGAAACAGCTCACATGCAGGTACTGTAGAATTCAGCTAGCAGAGTTGGACACATAAAGCTGCCTTTACATCCCAACCTGTTATACCTCTAAGCTCAGCTGGACTACCTCCCCAGGCCCTAGTGCCTGGAAGTGCCACGCTCATTCTGGCTGCAAACCAAGTACTGTTTCCTGAGCTCAGACCAAAATTGTCTGCTCCAGAACCCCGTAATGTGCCGTGTCACCTGCTTCCCTTCCTGGGTCCCTGCAAATGCCTCTGTCTCTAGGCCAGCCATGCTTGCTCTTCACCCAGTTTCCCTTGAAAGAGCTTTTCTTCTCTTTTTTCTATATTTTTAGTATCATTTTTTAATTTTTACACCCCTGAGCATTTAAAAGTGCCTGTTTAAGACAAAAAGCATCATCCACAATCCTACCCCTGTCCTCATCCTTGTTCGTTTGCAGACATAAACCCTGTAGTTGTATAATCACACAACAGATACATATCTGGCAGTTGTTATATTCCTTTATGTCAAGGATGACAAATAGCTCTCATCTCTTGCCTGGACTCTGGTCAATCTATCTGAGGTGCTGGCTTGAGAAAGCTAAGTGTGCTGAAAGCAATTAGTGGTTTTTGCATGGGTTACCATTGTGGGGAAAAGGTAGCAAGAGGGCACACAGACACACTCGCTTTACTATTTTGTTAATTCTTGTGGGAGATTGTCTGAAAATACGGCCTCCAGAGATTCCTCCCAGTCCCAGTCAGGTAGGTCCAGTCTGTTTCCCTCCCTCCCATCGGCTTTGACCACAGACTGTAATAGAAATGGTGCTGTGACTTCCAGTCCTCAGAGACCTTGAAACCTGTGCTCACTTTTTTGGGATCCAGCTACCACATGAAAAAAGCACAGGTTAAATTAGATGAGACACAAGGGGGAGAGAGAAAAGAGGCCCAGTCAGCCCCACAGGTTCCAGCCCTGCTAGAGAGGTCCTAGACAGAGGAATAAGGCCATCTTGGGTATTCAGCCCTCGCCAGGCTCCCAGCTGAATGTGTCCACACAACTGACCTCATCAATGTCTCACACATCAGAGGAACTGTCTCGCGGAGCCCATCCAATTTGCAGAATCATAAGAAAGAGGCCAGGCATGGTGGCTTACACCTGTAATCCTAGCACTCTAGGAGGTTGAGGAGAGTGGATTGCCCTGAGCTCAGGAGTTCCAGACCATCCTAAGACAGAGCAAGACCCCGTCTCTAAAAAAGAAAAAAACCCAGGCTTTGTGGCAAGTGCCTGTAGTCCTAGCTACTTGGGAGGCTGAGGCAAGAGAATTGCTTGAGCCCAAGAGTTAGAAGTTGCTGTGAGCTGTGATGTCACCGCACCCTACCCACCACAAAGTGAGACTCTGTCTCAAAAAATAAAAGCCTCAGTTTGGGGCTATTTTGTTATACAGCTATAGCTAATACATGTAACACTTTTATCTTAATAGTTAACTTTCCTAATTTCCACTTTAGACCGTCAAGTCATTTCTTTCTTTCTTTTTTTTTTTTTTTAGAGACAGAGTCTCACTTTATTGCCCTTGGTAGAGTGCTGTGGCATCACA
>NW_003852461.1:10333149-10356050 GCF_000181295.1 Otolemur garnettii | reverse complement strand
TTTTTTTTGTTGCGGTTTGGCTGGGGCTGGGTTTGAACCCACCACCCTTGGTATATGGGGCTAGCGCCCTACTCACTGAGCCACAGGCTCCGCTCCAACCGTCAAGTCATTTCTCATATGTACCTTCCTTAATCCTTCTGCAAGCCAATAGAAACTGCAGTCTCTCTTTTATGCCCCTCTGACCTTTCACTTCTCATTGTACTTATTTATTTGTACATCCATCTCCCGACTTGATGTGGGCTGCTGGAGGCCACGGTCTGGGTCTTACTCACATATTCTCATCAGCAGCTCTATGAGAGGGCGTCTGGCACAGTGGTGAGAGCTCGTGAAATGTCTGATGATGGAATGAACGGATGAGTGAACGACCCGCTCTCCTGAGTCTGCTGTGCCTGCAGCGCTGCCTCCCAGCCCCACCGGTGCCAGCAGACTTCCTCTCCCCTTTCTATCTTTTACCCTCCTTCATTTTCCTCCAGGGCACATATGATCATCTGAGAGTTTATATGCCCATTTGCTGTCTGTCCTTTCCTATAGAATATATACTGGTGATGTCAGGGACTGTTTTTATTCACTTCTATGTCCAGTACCTAGAGCAATGCTGGCCACTTAGAAGGTGCTCAGCAAATATTCACTGGATAAGTAAGGAAAAATATGTTTCATAATGAACATAACAAGTTTTGGTAGTTTTCTCACTTTTAATTTAAGCAGTGTTACATTTCAGCTTGAGCCCTTATGGTAGGTGTGATTAGTATGCATCAACCTCTAAGTCTTCCCCTGAAAGCTATTCTTCCCAGCAGTCTTGGGGCTGGGTGTGCCATGTGGCCGGGTCTGGCCAAGGAGCTCTGAGGGGAGGTGCTGGGTAGCAGCCGTGGGCTGAAACCCAGCCGAGAGGGCAGGGCTCTCTGTGAGCTTTGCCTTAAATTGAGATGATGGAGCCACTAAATCAAAAGAGCCTGGGATTGCTGAGCCCCTGTATGGAGAACAGCTGTCCTGGAGAGTCGCCCATAACCACAGGGGACTTCGCATGAGTCAGAAATAAACTTTTGTTAAGTTAAGCCATGGAGATTTTAGAATGGGCTGTTACTGAAACACAGCTTAGCCCAACCTGATCAAAAAAGCCTATTTGGTTTAAATTCCTTTCCATTTGAGAAACAGAACAGGCAAAGCCAGAGGAAAGAGAGACAGAATGAGGTGTTCCATCATCTGAACACTAATTTACAGTTTCAAAGGAGAAAAGTGTCCACCCTGAGCTCAGCATGGTGCCAGGCCCGGGCGAGGCCCAGAGGAAATGGGCTAGCACATGGTCACAGTCACGCCACGTACATCGTGTGCAGGACACACAGAGGGCAGACCCTTCCTCCTGACCAGTAAGAACAGGCATCCTCAAACTATGGCCTGCAGGCCACATGTGGCCCGCCTAGGACATTTATCCGGCCCACTGGGTGTTTTTGCTGCCGCTGCCTGTCCTGCTTAGCAGCTGACTCAGCCCGGGGCCTGCAGTCCAGCTCTCCAGCGGTCTGAGGGACAGTGAACTGGCCCCCTGTTTAAAAAGTTTGAGGACCCCTGAGTTAGACACTGCTTCCATGTTAGGTCACTCTAGGCTCAGCAAACAGGGGCCCTCTAAGAACACTCTGGACAGATGGGGGCCAAGGCTGGCAACCAGGAAAGGAGCAACGATTCCGTCCTTACTCGGCGGCTTGCTGCCAGCTCCCGAGGGCCCTTCCAAGTGAGGGAGGCCTACCCTGGCTCTCTGGGTCCTCCCTTCGGCCTGTCCTGTAAAATCAGAGCCCTGGGCTGGTGACATTTGTCCTGCCTGGTTTCTGTGATTCACAGATAGCTCACCCCCAGATGCAGAAAGGAGACATGGACAGTGACTCTCCTTACTCCAGTGGCTGCTAACAGCCATGGGAGACGCATTGTCTCTGGTGTTTATAACCACTCTGAACTTGGGCAGAATCAGCCCCATTCAACAGACGAGGAACCCCAAGGGCAGAGAGGTGAAGTATCTGGCTCAAAGCCATGCTGAGAGGAAGTCACTGTGTTTGCTCTCACAGGTCTGGGCAGCCTCCTCCGCTAATTCCTGCCCTGTGACCAAGTTCTGGCTTTAACATTGAGTTATTCTGGCCACCCTAGACACCAGGGTTATTTACTTTCTACATGTTTGCAATGGCATAGTGAAAAATCCCAACTGCCAGCTATTTAATAAGAAGAGAGGGCTACTTTTAACCAAAAGGACGTGGTCATGTCAGCAGGCACCAAGCAGGGCAGGAAATGTCATCAGCAAGGCGCTCACAGACCTGTGTCACTTGTATTACAACTTCTACAAGGTCATTGAGGGAACAGCTCCTGGCTGTGAACAACAGCCAAGACTCAGAAGCTGGTGCACCGATGTCCAGGTGTCCTCTGGCTCCACTGCCCTTGAACCTGGAGGCCCCTGCTGCTTCTTGGATGGGTTTTGTAGTTTCTTTAGGACTGAAAATGCTTCAGTTGGGCCCTGGTCAGTCCAAGCACGTAATCAAAGTGCTTCTCCAGTCAGGAGCCATTGAGGAGGCAGAGGTGAAGCCTGCCACCTACACTGTGCTGCAGGTGGCCCTGGGGACAGTCAGAGGTCTCCTGCCATTACAGCTTCTGTGCTCAAGCCTCCTCGGGAAGGGCAAGGAACAGATATGCCAGCAGCAGCCAAAGAACAGAAGACTTCAACAATACGATGTAGGCAGTCCCTGGGTTACGAAGGAGATGGGTTCTGTAGGTTTGTTCTTAAGTTTATTTTGTACATAAGTTGGAACAGGTATATTTACCTATTACCTATACTAGCCTCCATTTGTAAGTGGAAGTGGTATATCAGCCAGATGTTTGTAACCTGGAAACTTATTGTGATAACCCCATTTGTAAGTATGAGTTGTATGCACATCAGCTGTCTGTAATCTGGGGACTGCAGGTACCTCTGACCCCTTATCTTTTGTTGAGATGTCATTAACCCAAGAACCAGGACATTTTCTTGGTCACACAATTTAGGTGAAGGCAAAACTCATGCATCCCCCAGTCTGTCTAATGTTGCCTGCATAGGTGATGTATTGAAAATCAGAAAAAGCTCATTCTAACAATCTTTATCATGAGCACAAAATACATTTTCCCAGGGACCTTTTGAGGACAAAGCCCAAACCACAGATGTTCAGTCTTTGGCTTTGGCTCCAAACAAACCAAAAACAAGTATTCATGATGCCATGGACACAGAGTTTCAGTACAGGGCGGGGCAGAAGGCAGAGGGGGTACGGACACGAGCCCCACAGGTGAGGGGCACAAGTGGACTGGACGTCGGCACAGGCATCTCCACTGCACAGGCCACCTAGGCTCAAGGTACGGTCAGGCGTGACCCTCATGAGACAGATCCATTTTGTTCCATTCTTTTTTTTTTTTTCCAAAAATAACGATTTAAAAATAAACTCTAAGTTCCTTGGATCACTCCCTGTTCCCTTTCTGTCTCCACTGGAAAATTAGAGCTGGGAGATACATGTACAGGAGGATGTGGACCTTGAGATCAGAAAGATCCAGACTTCAATCCCAGTCCCTCTCCAGGCAGGGCACTAACCCCGTGAGCCTCCATGGATAATCCTGTCACCTTTCAAGACCTGGAGCGTCTCGCGTGCCAACAGGCCACAGACCTAGAGCATCTCGCGTGCCAACAGGCCACAGACCTGGAGTGTCTCGCGTGCCAACAAGCCACAGACGGCAGGCTTCTGGTGTGCTGCCTCCGCTGAATGCTACTCCACATTTCGGAGAAGTGGCCGAGTGCCTAAGTTATCATCTGCAACAGCTACAGAGGGCTCCATTCTGATAATGTGTCATCATTTGCTCTACCATTTCCCCAACATTAGGAGTCTGGATTGTTTCCAGTTTCCCTTTCTTATGAATTGAACTGCTATGAACAT
The DNA here is from genome assembly GCF_000181295.1 of Otolemur garnettii. Lineage (NCBI taxonomy): Eukaryota > Metazoa > Chordata > Mammalia > Primates > Galagidae > Otolemur > Otolemur garnettii. Next base: position 10,352,124 of record NW_003852461.1, on the reverse strand, counting down.
CTTTAGACAGATGAATTTTTTTCCCCTTAAGTTATTTCCTTAGAGGAAATTCCCAGAAGTGGAATTACTGGGTCAAAGAGTAGGAACAGCTTTGTAGCCCTTATTATTTATTGCCAGATGAATTCTCATTTTCTAAGAGGGGTGTGGGCTGGGGAGCCCCACATATGGGGTGGATATTGTGGGCAGTTTTGGTAACCCTATGCTATCACAGCCACAAGCCCTACTGGAAAACCAGCCTCTCTTTCCCACAATTGGCACTAAGTAGTAGGAAATAAGGAGTAAACAGAGACAAGATAAAGACCTGCAATGTGTATGGACGCAGAGTGGGAGAGTGAAGTTGATAAAGCTGTCTGCATTTAGGGATTAGGCTATAATGCAACTGAGCACTTTGGTCTAGGAGTAAATGATACTGGGAGAAAAATCTTCAAATAAATTAATATTTATTACTTTTAACTCTACGTCCATTTATGAGCCCTCACCTAACACGTGCCAAGCGACAGCCTTTTCACAGTGTCTGAACCTGTCCCTCATCCCCCCTCTGTAGCGTGAGGAAGACCAGGGAGCTTAGAAGCTTCTCCTTAGCTTAGGTCCAAGACACTGGAAGAGAGAGATCTTGCTTAAGAAACTGAGAAAGCGTATGAGGGTCTGAGCGGAATCCTAAACAAGAGGCAGATAATAAACGCTGGTATGGACACAGATCAAGGACCTGCCCTGAGATGAGATGAAAGCATCAGGTCAGGAGCAAGGGGAATGACGTGGGTGCAGGGGAGACCTCGAAGGAGGTGGTGAACCAGTTCCTAAAAGCTTTTTATTCTGCTGTTCAAATCCCCAATATCCTTGACAATATTGTTTCCTGCAATAACCAAAAAACTTGTATTAAAATACTAAAGGATTTGTTAATGACTGTAGATCTAACCACTTTTGTTATTATTTTTTGAAGCGGTACCATTAGAGATACATCAGTTTTTGATTGTTACTAACAAATTGAACCTCTTAGCATTATGTCGTAAATCTCTTTTTTTCTTACAGTTTTTGGCTGGGGCTGGGCTTGAACCTGCCACCTTTGGCGTACGGGGCCAGCGCCCTACTCCTTTGAGCCACAAGCGTCACCCTATCTCTTTTTCTTTTCTCAATGCTCTTTCCCCCAAGGCTATTTCATTTTGTATTGTTTTAGTCAACCTGCTTTCTTTGGGTTAATATTTCCCTGACGTATTTTTTCTCGCCTTTGACATTCAGACCTTCTGTGTTCTCCTGTTTTAGTCTCATAGCACATAGCCAGGTTTTATGTTTACACTGTCTGAGAATCTTTGTGTTTTAACAGAACAGCATGGTCCATTTTCATTTATTTTGATTACTGACTAATCTGGATTTGTTTCTGCTATCTTACCTTTACTTACCTTCCCTACTCATATGCCTGTCCTGTTTTATACCTATCTTTCTTCAATAGATAGTTTTCCTCTTCTTCATCCCGATTCTCTGTCTCTATGTTTGGAATTAACTAAATGTTCTATGTCATTTCTAACAAAGTTTAAATAGTATTCTTTTCCTCAAAAACTACCATTACCTTAGAATGCCTTAAGTCTGATCACCCTCCCTTCCAAACTTATATGTTATTTGTCCGTATTTTAGTTCTAAGCTCCTTATCCTCAACAGACATTACCATTATTTTAGAAATTAAATGTTTTCTCTAAAAATTTGCCAAAATGCTTACCACATCTTCTTGCATACTCTATCCATTCTACCTGAAACATACTCTTTAAAATTTTCTTTATTATATGTTTTTAGTAAACTTTGAGTTTTTGGTTTTTGAAAATTTCTGTATTTTGGTCTTATTCTCAACTGCTAGTTTTCCTGGATGTGGAATTCTAGGTTACTTTATTTCCGTGCATGAAAGATATGTCACCATTTTCCGGCTTCCAATATTTTGCCTAGAGAATTCAGCCAATGGGCAAATTGGAGAATTTTTGAGAAAAATCCTATCTTTTCTTTCTGACTTACCCTCTTTCTTCCCACCTCCAAATGTCTTTTTGATTTTTTGAAGTTTCATCAATATTTGTCCAGGTGTATATATCATTTTCTTTATTCTGTTTGGAACGTACTGTTGTTTTGGAGCTGAGGGCTGGTTTCTGCCATGTGCCTGATCTCAGGAAGACTCTGGGTACAGGATTAGCACATGTGAGGCCCACTGGGAAGGGCTGGTGGGACCAGGATCAGTGGAGGAAGAGAAGGAGCAGGATCGGGCACAGGGTGAAGCTGGGCTATGATACAGTCACAAAAAAAGGCCTCGTCCCATCTCATGGGGAGCTCTGGCTTTGCACAGCCCTGAGGAACTGTCCTGAATCGGGGCAATGGGGTTGAGCCTTTGTGACCCTACAGCGATGACTCATTAGGCTGAGGGCTGCCCTTGAGAAAGCTATGTGCCATTGGGCCAGGCAACCCTCTTCAGCTGAGGGCAACCTCTAGGTGGGCTGTCAACTGCCAACATTCTTAGTAGTTGGAGGGTGAGTGCTTTGGTCCTGGGGGCTGGAGGGATTGAGTTTGGCCAGGGCTCCCCTGCCCACTACAGTCCACCCTGATGCTGCTCAGCCCACACGTGTCCTAATAGCAGGTCTTCCAGGTTTCTAGAGAATCTTAAAACAGGAAGGTTAATGGGATAAGCTGCTATGTTGCCTGCTGTACCTGGTCTCGAGGACGAGACACTCAGAACCTCCTTCCTCTCTCAGGGGCAGCCTGGGTGCTTCCCTGCCCTGCTGAGTAACACCTGCCCCATCTCTTCCTCATGGCCAGAGTCAGCCCTGCCAGGAGCCTGAAGTGGCCAGAGAGCAGGAGGTAACTTAAAAGTGGAGAGCTGACACCTCCAAACCTGTACAGATCAGTGTTGTGGGGATGGAGCACAAGGCCCCATCTGAACAATTGAGAAGGGATGGTAAGGGGGCTGCTTCCACACAGGCCCTTGGTTCTCTGACCTGCATGTTCAGTCCTGTAGGGACCCTGTGCATCTCACAGCTTTCTGCAGGTTGGGCTTTTCTGTCCTGCCACTTATTGTAATCTCACTTACCTTGCTTCAACAGTCAAAGGCTGAAAGCTGGTCTCTGGTGTGGGTGATCTTCTCAGACCAATGTTATTGGATCCCAAACCTCCGGGCATCAGCTCTGGTGTGCAGAGAGCACAGAACTTCTCAGGGGGTGGCCCTGCTCTTGTCCCCAGGTCCTTATTGCTTTTCCAGGTGGAGTGTCTTTGGAGCTCACCTATGGAATGGGTTATTCTGGGATCTTAACAGCCTCACAGAGGTTGTTGATTCTAGTATGTACACTTCTCTGAGCCCCTGGCTTCTCCTTTCAGCATCTTCTGTACCAGCGATGGTATCTGAGCTTCCTTTCTATGAGTTATGGCCCTCTCCTGCCTTCTCAGGGTCATCTGTGAAGAATGATAGCAGCATCTCCCAGGGTCCTTGGCAAGGGAGGGTGCTGCTTTATCTCTATACTTTCTCTGCTCAATTTTATGATCTGTGCCCCTAATCCAGCACTCCAAGGATCCAGTTCCACACATCCTCTCCTGACTTTGGTACCTGTTGGCATAGCTCCTCTGAGATATGCAGACAATTAGTTCCCTTCTCTCCTTAATAGGCCCAGCAAGCTAGAAGGTATTGTGATTTAACTCCATTTTTTGTCTGGTGGCTAAGAGAGAGGTAAAGAGGGGATACCATATGTTACCTTGGAAGGCAAATACCTGTTCCTTGCCTACGAGCAGGGTGGGAGCACCAGCCTACATCAGGAAGTGGTGACCACTTCTGCTGGCCCAGAGGGTTCAGGGGGACCTGGATACGCAAGATTTTCAAGTGCCCTAACACAGATGTCCTCTGTAACACAGAGTTTCCTTCTTTCCCAGTCAGGACACAGCCTTGAGGGAATAGCTACCTGGGTCCAGCAGCTCTGCTACTCTTATAATTAAACCCTGGGGTTCACCCACAACACTTTCTATCTCAGACCTCAGGAGATGAGAATCTCCTTACATGCTATTTACCCCAGGCTTTCCATATCTTTCCCCAAACCTTCAATCCTTTTCAGCCACACCGATCCAATCCCATTCTCTTTAAAACTCTGTATCGCCTGAACCCCTGACCCTCACCACCCCCCTTGCACTTGTATACCCTTCCCATTTACTGAAAATTGTAACAACTGCATTGCTGCCTTGTGCCAGGAGCCACCTGTGATCCATCTATCACCAGTGATGGCATTCTTGTTGCCAGCTCAAAATTTCCAGTTCACCCATTAACATCTGCATTCTTGGATACTCTAAGAGCTAATTGTTGTCAGTCAGATCTCCTGGGAAACGGACTTTGAAATGGACATCAGCATATAGGAAACTAAGAGGGGAATGCTCTTGGAATAAATACTAACAGAGTTGGGCAGAGAGAGACGTTGGTATGTTGAAGCAAAGGTCTCGGCTACTCCCAGATGGAGCTCCGGAGCTTGGAAGGACCTGCAGAGTGATCCTGGGGGGGGCACCGAATATGAGAACATGGAGCCACCAGAGCAAGTGGAATGGACAGGAGATGCTTTAAATAAAGGAGACTTTAGGACTTTTTAGCCTAAAGGGAGGAAACCAAAGGAAAGGGCCCTAGGAAGTCTGTGGCCTAGTGATGAGTGGGACGCAGGAAAAGTGGTAACAAAAAGTCCTGTATGAACGCAGATGTGTGCATTTAAAAGTCACGCAGTACACAACCATGAGAATGAAGAGGCAGCCTGCCACTCACACAGGTGACCTGGAGGAGAATTATGCGTTGAGAAAATCTGCAATCAGAAAAATCTGCTGAACTTATTTAACTAATATTTCCCAAACTTCTATGACCATGGAACTGTTTCTTTTTTCTGAAAGGCTATTGACACATCTCAGAACATTCCTGAAGACATAGTTGGGGAAACAATAAGCCTGGCAAGAACCTCAGGACTTTAATCAATCTCCTAAGGTCCAATTTTTAAACAGGACAAAACTGGAATGAAGTAAGAGGGTGATTAAAAATTTGATTGTTCAATGAAGTTTCAATTTGGATAACTTTTCCAAGACATCTTCTAGGTGGGAGATCCTGTTCTGGCCCCTAAGGACACAGATGACAACGGCAAAGGCCTTGGTCTGTGAGTAAACAGAGCAGCAGCGAGTAAACAGACTGAGCAGTGGTTTCCTTGACAGGGAGAGAGATGTCAGGTGACTGGTGTGGGGCCAGCAGCGTCCAGACCTGGCCTGGACACCTCCTTTCCTAGGAATGGCCCTGAAGAAGGAGGAAGGCAGGAGAAGGGCCCGGAGAGAACGGAGATCGCAGGGCAGGCCAACATCCCGGGTCAGCATTCACCTGGCTGGACTCCGGTCATCCCTGGTTGTGTAATCTTGGCCCAGGCCAGTCTTTTGATCTCTGATGGTCTGCTTCATTTGCAAACTATGGACAGTAATCACCCAGGCCTCGCAGCATCTTTATGAGGATCAAACAGAAGAAAGAGATGTGAAAAATGACACAGACCGTAAAGCACTCCACAAAGAGGGATCTTCTGACTTACTCTTCCACAGAGTACGTTTCAAGTAAATCTAAACAAACTCCCCCAAACTTTCCACTCTCAGGGCTATTTTTATTTTGTGATTTTCCAAGCCTCAAAATGAAATTGAAATTAAAAAAAAAAAAAAACTTCAGCGGCTGCTTTTTATATGGTAGTTTATAAGAGTCAGGATGAAATAGAAATCATGATAGCACAAGGCCTCAAGTTTACATTCTCAGAGGGAGGCCGAGAGCAGGGAGGGCTGATGACTTTAGGGAGGGCAGCTGAAATCACCAACACTGGCCTGGCTCTAACCAGCCTGTGCAGTTTTAAGTGGTCTAATCAGGCCTGCTTCTTGCAAACACAAATAAATAAAAATTGACATTACATGGGGCAGCAATATGGCCTGCCCTGTGCAATTAGAACCAGCTGAGTTTACGCACCCCACGGTTTACAGAGTAGGCGGCCATGCACTGAGCTCCAGGGACATGTCTGAGCAGCTTCTTAACACACAAGTTGCAGAGCAGCGGTTCCCAGCCCTGCAGGGGTGTGCAGAGTTCTCTCCCCGGCGCTAAGAGCCACAGGCCGCAGCGGCCACATCCAGGGTCTGGCTCAACCCGGTTCCCGCACAGGCGCAGGCGCGGTCTTCCAGTGCACGGTGATCTGCTGGGGCTTTGTTCTTGCCACATTCTTTCAATTAACAGACCCTAAAAGCACAACCTTGTGACGTGGTGTGAGATCTTTTACGGAAAAGGAAGGGTTCTTATGCTCAGAAGGGCTGGATCCCATTGTTCAGGTGTGACAAAAGCCCCAGCAGGTACTGACATCAAGTCTCAGAAAGCCCTGGCCCCATGGAAGAAAGGAACAAATCCATCTCCTCATGGCCTGTTTGTAAACAGGACAAAAATGGAAGAGAAAAGACAGGAGCCAAGCCCTGTTCTGGCGCCGCGAAGCCTGGACCTGCTCCTGGAGTCGGAAGTGTCCTCTGCACCATTATTTCTCCCACCCAGTCATCACCCAGTAATCGGGTGACACCCCACACTCCTCCTTCCTAAAACTCAGTCTGAACGTGACCCTTCCCGGTTCCAGTAACTTTGGGCCATAGGCCCAAAGCCCCAACTTCCACAGGTGGCACAACCTGTCCCCTCACCTGGCTCTGGCCCCCTCCCTGCCCCCAGCGCCGCCCCATCCTGGCCTCTGCACTCATGGACCACGCCCTTCTCACCTTCACCCGGTAACTCCCCCAATCCCAATTTCAGATCTCAGTCTAGACACCATTTGCCTTGGAAAGGTTTGCTAGAGTTTCCCCCCCAAGACTGAGGTTGGAGGTAGCTACTCCTCCGGGGAGCCTGGAACCCCGCCGCAGTCCTCCATCCCTCACGGCTGGGCTGAGCTTGTTCCCCCACGTGTCGGTCTAGAAGGGGCTCAATGGAAGCAAGTGTGTGCCCCAGGGTGGGATCTGACGGTTGAGGTGCTCGACAGAGGCTCTCAGCGCCTTCTCCACATCGCCCCGCATAGCAACCGCTAATTCCAGAGGCGCAGGTCACCCTCACACAGGCACTCGTTCTTATTTAAGGACAGAGCCCTCCCTCCGTCCTGGCATTGGTTACATCTTAGAAAGAGATGATTCACCTGAGGGTGAAAGCAAAGAAGTGATGAAGTGGGGTCAGTGGGACAGGCGGAGGGATATGGAAGCCCAGTGGCCTCCTCGCACGCCCTGTCCACTCTGAGCAGAAAGCTCCAGATCCTCCCAGATCGCCTCCGGGTACAGGTTGCTAAGGGCAAAAGGACCCACAAAGAGCAGCAGGTTGCCAAATCTGCCCAACAAGAGAGGGCAGAGCACACGCGAGGCCGGATCTCTAGGGCCCAGCTGAGGGCCCAGCTGCACCTTCCTTTCACCCCACCCCAGGCCCAGTTGTTCAGCCCTGGGGAGACCACGCCAAGGCCCCAGACCGCCAGGGCAGATATGTGTACATGCATATGGCCTCCTGGCTTGCAGAGCAAATACTCAAAACCCACATCGCATAGTACATACGTTCCTGACAGCCCTGGGCAATCTCTACCTTATTTATTGCTTATGTTTATATATATATATATATTTTGTCTATATATTTTCTGCATTAGACCTGGAATAAACAAGAGTTCAGCATCGAGGTTGGGTGAATTTAAAAGTGGTTTGTACTGTTTTCACCTTTCCTCCCTAAATATTAAAAAAACGCTGTGTACCCCAAAATTATTAAGTATTCTTTGCATTCATCATAGAATTTATCACAAAAATCACTTAAAAGTTTATGTATACTACGAAAAAAAAAGTTATTTGTACTGAATAACCCTAGTACCTGCCTACCACCTCTAAGTTCGAATTTCTGACAAGTCTATGAGCAAAATGAATCAAGCTGAAATGGAATCAGTGTTCCACTGAAGGGCTGGCTGCCTTTAAGGTAACAGCACATACTGTCCTTGGAGGGGTGGGCTGAAGAAGTAAGGACGCAGGTGGCTGCTGGCACCCGTGTAACACTGAGACCCAGGATGTCTGGGTTCTAGTAATGACCTTGTCTCTAACTACTTGGTAACCTGGAAGTCACTTAACTTCTCTGAACTTCAGCTTCCCCATCTGTGTAGTGTGATGAAGGACTACACCTTTAGTGTAGCTTTCCACCTAATTTACTTCATACTGACAACAGACCACATTGAAGGACAAACCCAATTATCTATAAATCAAGTATCTATTAAAGGCCTACTAGAGGCCTGGCTGTCCTAGGAACTGAGCAGGTAGCAGTGAACAAAAAGGAAACTATAGTAGCTGAGTGTGGTGGCTCACACTTGTACTCCCAGCATTCTGGGAGGCCGAGGTGGGTGAATTGCCTGAGCTCAGGAGTTTGAGACCAGTCTGAGCAAGAGTGAGAGCCCCTCCATCTAAAAATAGGAAAAATAGCCGGCATTGTGGCAGGGACCTGTAGTTCTAGCTACTCAGGAGGCTGAGTCAGGAGGATCATTTGAGCCCAAGAGATTGAGGTTGCTGTGAGCTATGACACTACAGCACTGTAGCTGGGAGTGCTTTTTTCTTTGTGAGCTCTGTCCAAAAAAATGGAAATCTGTCCTCATGGAGCTTGCATTCCAGGTGAGACAGAGAGATGACAAATAAGCAGTAATAGGCCTGATGCTAAGTTCTAACAAGAAACCACGATAAGGGAATGGAAGGTCAGTGGGTGCCAATTTATTATCTGAAAGGTGGTCAGTGAGATGTTCTCCCATATGGTGAGCCCAGAGGGAGAGAGGGAAGAAGGCCTCAGGCAGGAAGAGGAATGGAGACAAAGGCTCTGGGTGGTCATGCTTGGGGTATTCAGAGAGGAAGACCAGGGTGCCTGGAGCAGAGTGAGGGAGTAGAGAGGGGCTGAAGTTGAGTCAAGGAAGGGTGGGATTCCCAAAAGTAACATGAGCCAGCGGCCCAGAAGTGTGGGGAAAGGTGGTCTAGAGGTCCCCCCTTGTCATAAACACTTGCTTGGAGTCTTGTGTGTTCAAGTGCTCTCTAGACTACAATAAACACCATCCCAGCTTGGCTCAAAAATGGAGAACACTGCCTGGTGGGCCATGAACATGCTCCCATCCACAGCAGCGCAGCTTGTATAAATTACATGGTGGAAGCTATGCCTGACTGATAGCCCTTCGTCAGGGCTGTCAGAAACTGCTGTTTTAGAATATTTCATTTGCAGTACTGGACATCGTTAGATAGATGTGAGGGACAGGACTGCTTTATTCAGTTCCTTTTTTTTTTTTTTTTTTTTTGATGCAGGGTCTTGCTCTGTCCCCTGGGCTGGAATGCTCTTGAGCATAAGTGATCCTCCTGCCTCAGCCTCCTGAGTAGGTACAAGGAGTTCTGCCCAGATAGCAGAAAGGAACTGGACCTATACAGATGGGCCCAAGTTGCTGAGACTACAGGTACATGCTACCATGCCTGGCTAATCTTTTGTTGTTAGAGACAAGTCTTGCTACGTTACCCAGGCTTGTCTTAAACTCCTGGCCTTAAGTGATCCTCCCACTTTGGCCTCCTGAAGTCCTAGGATCACAGACATGAGCCACTATGACCAGCCAGGCTTTGGTTCTGTCTGTGAAGTCCGGCAAGGGTTTTCCGCCTTGATCCCTTCCCTGCCAGGACCTTGCCTGCCTATACTATGCAATTTCCAAGATAAGGATGTTGGGCCTGTAGGTCTTGATTATAGCCTGGGGATGGCTGGAACCTCTGCCAGGCAGGCTGGAACCATCGGCAGGCCACACAGGCCAAGGGCAGCAGGACAGAGGCTCACCTCTGTGGACAGGCCTGTCAGTGTCAGCAGCACAGAGGTGACGTGATAGGCCTGTCCAGGGCTCCACTGTGACCAGGGAAGAGGAAACAGGTCCAGAGAGGCTGAATGAATTTCCCAAAGTTACAGACCTGTTACGTGGTAATTGGGGAATTAGAATTCACTGATACCAAAGCCTGGGCCCTAACTGTTGCTTTGAAATGAGTCACTTTATGGTGAGATAGGACAGAGTCTTCTGTAGAATGGGACAGTTGAGGCAAGTCATCCTCTTTGTCATCATAAGAGTCTGGAGAGATGGCCAGATTCTTCAGATAGATGTGGGACTCAGGCAGGGAGGTTTCTGCTCCCTGTCCCCTGGAAGGGGATGCCCATCTCCTGGCCCTCGGAACTCTAGTCCATACAGGCCCAGCTCCTTTCTGCAGTCTGGGCAGAGCTCCTGGCACCTGTGCCCCTGCACCCTTCCCATCTTCCCAGCACCCTTCTGTCCAGTGTGGTTTCTGCTGCCTGTGCCAGGCTGAGGGGTCAGATGGGTCAGCCTTAGCCCCTGCATCCCCACAAGTCCAAATACCAACCTGTTCCACAGCCGTCTGCCTCTGCTTCCTTCCTCCTCCTTGGGCCTGTTGGCTCTCACATTCACAGCACCCTTGTTCATGAAATACCATATGCAAATATGGGAATCCGCACCAGCCCTGCACTGTTGACAGCTCTGGAGTCATTTATAAAATATCCCTGGCATGCCCTGCCTGATAGAGCTCCTCGTGTGGGCAAGCTGTGCCAGCCTCATAAGGAGCCTTTATTTGCCTTTTAGCAAAGTTATGGCTCACATCACCGGCTTTCCTTCCCTTTCTAGGGTTCATTATTGTCCAGGAGAAGGGTCATCGTATAGATAAGATTTAAACACTCTCCATAGAGTGTTGACACAGTTGAAACAGGAGTAGGGAGCTCGCAGCCAATGAGTTTGATTAGGGACCAGTGAGCTTAAATGGGGAGGGGTCAGCTCAGTGAGAGGCTTGTCCCTTTATCTTAGGACAGAAAACTCAGCTCCTAATTGAGTTAGGAGCTGAATACCTCAGGTAGGATCTGGTTAGTAAGATCATGGGCTGGTTATCTCATATTTGGATTGGAAATTGTGGTTGGTTAATGTACTTGCTGGCTCATTAGCTCAACTTGTTATGACATTGAGCTTTGAAAGAAAGACCCTGATCTTTACATCCCTGAGAGTAAGTTGGCATCACTCTGCAGGGTCACTAACCACAGACTTGAGGCCTTTGCCCAGGTAGCAAGGACACGGGTACAGAGAGTTTGAATGGATCCCTGCAGCACACCTGCACTGCAGGAAGAACGGCTCTAAGCATAAGCCCAACCTTTAGCTCAGGGGTCCTCAAACTTTTTAAGCAGAGGGCCAGTTCACTGTCCCTCAGACTGTTAGAAGGCCAGACTGCAGGTCCCGAGCTGAGTCAGCTGCTAAGCAGGACAGGCAGCAGCGGCAAAAACACCAGGCAGGCCGGATAAATGTCCTAGGCGGGCAGCATGTGGCCCGCAGGCCGTAGTTTGAGGATGCCTGCTTTAGCTCCTCCCTAAGACTTGGTTAGGTCTGTGTCTTATTTGAAACTTAAGCAGGGTGCTGGGTAGGGAGAATAGTGGGAAGGAGCAAGGGAGAGCACGTCCATCTATCTAGTCACTCGACAATGTTCACCAAGCACGACTGAGGACAGCGCGCCAGTCACTGAGGGTACAGATGGGACAGAACTGACCACTCTGTTCAGGGGCACCTAGAACTGACCACTCTGTTCAGGGGCACCTCCCATTCCCCTTGTAGATAGCAGTGGTCACATGACGAGGCTTGGCCAATACAAATGATCAGAAGTGATGTGCAGCCCCTCCCGGGATGGCCTGTAAATCTGCTACACCCTCCTCCCTGGTCTTGCTCCTTTTCTGTATGTCAACGGATGCAGGAGGTCCAAAAGGGCCTTCGAGACCCCACAGGATGAGGAAGCCATAAGAAAGATGGGGCCACTCCCAGCCCTGTGCTGTCTGGACCTCATGTGAAGGGAAATACCCTTTCATTACAGTGAGCTGCTAAAACTCACAGGGTTGCCTGCTGCAGTGTTTCACCTGTCCATTTAGCCTGACCAGCGCACTGCCCTTCTCGTTTTGTTCACTGCACTTTGAGCAGAATGTGCCTTCTACTCCAAGAAAAGCCATCCAGAGAATCCTCCAGCTTTCTCCTGCGACCCCCTTGACTGGTCTGGGTGTCTTTGCCCCTCCTTTTCCCATCCCCTCCACCCATAGGGTGACTCCATCTACCCGCGTCCTTGGTCTCATCCAGACCATTTTGCATCTGGAGTTTGTTCACCTACCTGTCTTCTGCCTAAAAAAAATACCTTCAACTCTTCTCTGCTTAAATGAAGGAGAATCTCATTCAGGAGTTTGGTAATTGAGGCAAGTCATCCCCCATATCATCTCAGGAGTCTGGAGAGATGTCCAGATTCTCCAGACAGATGTGGAGCTCAGGCAGGGGCCCATTTTCCCCTAGAGCTCCATTGATCTTCCTCTTTGCAGGGGAAGCCTGTGTGGGAAGGTCTGTCTGGAACGCTCCTAAAGCAATGGCCTGATTTGTCTCTGACCCTTCATGCCTTAGTCTGTTTGGGCCGCCATAACAAAATTCCATAAACTGAGTAGCTTATAAATGAGTAAAATGTATATCTCTCAGTCCTGGAGGCTGTGAAGTCCAAGATTAAGGAAGATTCAGTGATGGTTGAGGGCCTAATTTTTGGCTTTTGCACAATGCCTTCTTGCTGTGGCCTCACATGGTAGAAGGGGCCAAGGGTTTCTTTGGGGCCTTTTTATAAGGCCACTAATCACCTCCCAAAAGCCCCACCTCCTGACACCATCACCGTGAGGGTAAGGATTTCAACACAAATTTGGTGGGGACAGAAACATTCAGACCACAGGAATTCCTGACCTGATTTTGGACACATGGACCAGAGGCATCATTTCTACCTTATTACTCACTGATTCCTTCACCCACGGCACCTGGCAGCCTGACCCCCACTGTCATGGTCGCTTCCATTCAAAGGTCACTACTGATCCCCAACTATCAACTCGGGGGACTTTTCTCAGGCCTCTTCTTTTAGAAGCTTTTGACACTTGGCCGATTCTCCCTGTGGCTTAACCTTTCTAGTCCTTTTCTCTCTGACTCTTCGTGTTCGTGCCCCATGTGCTGCTGTCAGTCAACTGTTTTTCTTTGTGTATTCTTTTTCTTGGCAAATAGTGTCGTTGTTACTTCTAATAATAACTAATATTTATTGAAAATATATATGGAAGTGAGATGCCAAGCACATCATATGTCATCCCACCTAACCCTAGCAAGAGCCCTGTAAGGTTAGGAGAGCTGACCTTATTCTAAAGAAGAGAAAGTCCAGGCAAAAAGCACGAGGTTAGTACATTACACACGGCCACATGGCTGCCAAGAGGGGACAAGATAGCGCCTGGGCACTGAGGAAGATGCACCTTCCTTTGGGCAGCGGCAGCCCAGCAGGATCTCAGAGTGCTTGGCCTGGCGAGCCTGGGAGCATCCAGGGGTCCTCAAACTTTTTAAACAGGGGGCCAGTTCACTGTCCCTCAGACCACTGGAGGGCTGGATTGCAGGCCCCAGGATGAGTCGGCTGCTAAGCAGGACAGGCAGCGGTGGCAAAAACACCCAGCAGGCTGGATAAATGTCCTAGGTGGGCTGCATGTGGCCCGCAGGCCATAGTTTGAGGACACCTGATAAACCCACTCATCTCCATAACCCAGCCCCCTCATTCAGGTCACAAAGGGCAGGAGTATACAAGGCACTTGTGCAGCCAGAATTTAAACCCTGGCCTCTTCAACTCCAGAGATGCCACCTCTCATCAGACCCCTGTGTTTCTACCTCAAAGCGTGTCATGAGGATTAAAACTAAACAGACTTGGTGGCGCCCATGGCTCAGTGGGTCACATACACCAAGGCTGGCGGGTTCAAACCCAGCCCTGGCCAGCTAAAACAACAATGACAACTGCAACATCAACAACAAATACCCAAGGGGGTGCCTGTAGTCCCACCTACTTGGGAGGCTGAGGCAAGAGAATCGCTTATGCCCAAGAGTTTGGGTTGCTGTGAGCTGTGATGCCACAGCACTCTACTGAGGGCAGCATAGTGAGACTCTGTCTCCAAAAAACAACAACAACAACAAACCTAAGTAGAGCACTTGGCTCAGAGTCTGGCGTGTGGGAAGTATACGACATAAAGTAGTCACTGTTATGGCCGTTATTACTCACATCACCATTCTTGTCCACTTCCAAAGCTTCAACAAACTCATTCATCAAATATTTAATTATCTCTCACGAGCCAAGCACTATGCCAGGTGCTGAGGTTTCAAAGATAAATAAACGCTTTTCCTGCCGCATTGAATTGAAAATGCAGCAGAAGAGAAGCCACACACATACACACACATACACACACACGATGCCCTGAAGTGAAAGTGCAGAGCAGATGCGGCACAGAGGCTGTGTAAGCAGAGGGGACAGCGTGTGGCGGATTTGGTGACAGCTTCAGAAAGAAAGGGACACTGTACAAGAGCCAGGATCTTTAGGTGTTGGCTAGCCTGGGTCACTCCGAGAGGCAATCCTGAGAGGAGACACGGTACGAACAAGAGTGCAAGATGGGAGGGACGTGGCATGCGTGCCTGGAACATGCCCTTGGCTGTGGGACATCCCTGACGGTGTCTCAGCAGGGTTAGGATGTGGGTAGATCTTAGCTTAAGAAAGAAAGCCCTGGCTCGGCGCCTGTGGCTCAAGTGGCTAAGGCGCCAGCCATATACACCTAAGGTGGCGGGTTCGAACCCCCAGCCCAGGCCCGCCAAACAACAATGATGGCTGCAACCAGAAAATGGCCAGGCGCTGTGGCGGGCGCCTGTAGTCCCAGCTGCTTGGGAGGCTGAGGCAAGAGACTCGCTTGAGCCCAGGAGTTGGAGGTTGCTGTGAGCGTGATGCCATGGCACTCTACCCAGGGGGATAGCTTGAGGCTCCTGTCTCAAAAAAAAAAAAAAAAGAAAAGAAAAGAAAGAAAGCCCTGGCATCTCTGATAGTGTTCTGCACACAGTAGGTGCTTAGTGAGAGTTTGATGGATGGACAGATGGCTGAAGAATGAGAGAATGGAAGGCTGGATGAGTGGCTTGAAAGCAACCTTGCCTCCTGGTGTGAACCCGTGCTTTTGCACACAGTAGGTGCTTAGTGAGAGTTTGATGGATGGACAGATGGCTGAAGAGTGAGAGAACGGAAGGCTGGATGAGTGGCTCGAAAGCAGCCTTGCCTCCTGGTGTGAACTCGTGCTTTGTGTTGGCACAGAAAGAGTCCCAGCTATGGAGTCACCCCGTCTGACCCCACCGACCTGCAGAGGGAGTTGGCTTGCTGAAGTAATCTGTCTCATTACCCAGACACAGTTTGGGCTGCTGCCCTGTGGCCATCCTCGAATCTAATGGGGTTTCTCAGTATCTAGTTTGATCGGGTGTTCCCTCAGGGAACCTACGTGCCTGGGTGCCTGCCACTCTGCTCTTCCCAAAGACTATCCATTCCTCACGCCTCTTTCCCCTTGGGAACAGGCAGGCTCCCCTGACTGCCTGGCACAGGTGGTCTTCTCTTCTATTCACAGGAGTTCTTCAGTCCTATGCACCAAGCACTGCAGGTGGCAGGTGACACCCTTCATTACGTAATCCATACAATAAGAGCCCTGTGAAAAGTGGGCTATGTTATCCCCAGAGCACAGAAAGGGGAAGTAAGGTCCTCTCAGCATAGGAGCTGGTCCTACACCAGGCAATGGGCTAAATGCTTTTCACGATTACCTTGTTTATCCTCATAACAACCCCATCGACTTGGTACTGATACTAAAATTTCCATTTGAGTGGTTAGAGAACCGAGGCTCAGAGTGGTGAACTTGTTCAAATTCTCATACAGATTCAGGGCTGCACACAGGACCCAACCCCGCATTCTATCTCCACAGCCCACTGTCTTCCCAAGGAGGATAACGATTGCCCGCTCGTCCCGCAGCACAGGGAGAGCCAGGTGCCGAGGCCTGAAACGCATGCTTGGTTCTGGTCTCCCAGGGCCACAGTAGCCACCTAAACCACTCACCTGGCTCTTTTTCTCGCCATTAAATAACATATTTGCTCCCATGTTTTTCTTCTCTAGCTGGATTTAGATTTCTTTCTGGACAGAGAAGTGCTCTGCAAAATCAGGATCCCTCAGGACTCCAGCTGAGTGTCACCTCCACACACTGCGTGTGCTGTATTGAATAATATGTGGATTCATGAGACAACTCAACTACAAAAAATAATCTTGCTTTTCTTGAGTACAAAGATGTTTATATAAACCAGCAGCTCAAAGTCACACTGCAGAAGCAGTGATTACAGATCCCATTTACTTTCCATACCTTATAAAGTAGGTTCTGGAATAAAAATGTCATGTGGTCAAGTGAAAAAAAAAACCTTGAAATTCCTATTTCTCTTGAAGACAGGCTGCCTTCTTTGAATGTCCCGGAGTCCCTAGAACACCACCAACTAGCTGCTCTTTAAATATTTCTAATCAGTTGGTCCACAAAGATACAGTATATCTTAACAACAGGAATATTTTTGTTAGGTTTTTGGCCCCTAGACTTTTGTTGTTATAGCTTAGATCCCAGTGATTTTACACTGGACCTAATTTCTTTGTGTGAACTTTCTCCCTCCCTAACATAAGGATCTTCTCCCTGAGAACAGATCGTAAAGTTTTGAAACAGCTTTCTACAAAAAAGAAATAAAGAGAAGATTTCACTGCCAGGCTTTGTTTTTCCAGCCCCCACGCAGAGGCTGGAGGCTGCGGTCGGGCCCTGCCTGAAGACCAGCCTACCCTGTTGTGCTGTCGCCCCTGCTGGTGACAGAAGGTGACTGCTCTGTAAGATGGGGCTGAGGGACTCAAGGGCTGAGATGCCGATGCCTTTGAGGCTAGGAACATTTTGGTTTTGATAGTAAATCTGCCAACCAGAGGCAGACGCCCCTGACTCAACTGAATAAAAAGCTTTCCCCCAGCCTCAGAGCCCTCCAGGACTCCCCGCGCCGGCTCCTACTTTCTTTGCGTCCGGTTCATACCCTGCACTTCGGTTCTGCCAGAGGCCTCCTAGGAGCTGTTTGGTTCAGTCATTCCCTCTCACCCAGCACAGGTCTCCAGCAGGTCTTGGTGAACATTCACAGCGTGTACCAGTGAATGTTCACCAAGTCCGTGAATGTGTAAATAAACAAAAGCCTGAAATGGAGAGAGGGGAGGTTGTCTGTGTCCCTCAGCTCAGGGCAAACTCTGAGAGCCACATTTGGTTTGCAGAATTGTTTAGTAATGAACAAGTGTTTGGGAACGTTCATCAGCAGATTCTAAAATCAGGGTAAAAACTTTTTTTTCCTTTTTCCCGGTAGTGGAGCAGAATTGAAAGCCTGACTTTGTTGTTTTGTTTTTTTTTTAGAGACGGAGTCTCACTTTGTCACCCTCGGTAGAGTGCTGTGGTGTCACAACAACCTCCAGCTCTTGGGCTTAGGCAATTCTCTTGTCTCAGCCTCCCGAGTAACTGGGACCACAGGTGCCTGCCACAACACCTGGGTATTTTGTTGCAGTTTGGCCAGGGCTGGGTTTGAACCCTCCACCCTTGGTATCTGGGGCTGGCGCCCTGCCCACTGAGCCACAGGCGCCACCCGAAAGCTTGACTTTGTTTAAGTTGAGGTTATTATGCTCTCAGACCCTCTGGTGTTCTCTGCACTTTTCCTTTTGAGGGTCTCAGTAATTGCAGGGCCGCTGAGGTGTTTTTCTCTTCTAGAAGACAGAATCAAGGAAACTGGCCCTGCACAGCTGTGGTGGACATTTGCAGGTTGGGCTGTCCAGCACCAGTGCCCCTTCCCATTAGGCCAGCGCCTGCTGTGGACAGCCTGAGAGGACAGTGCACTGCTCCCTCTCCTGGTCTCCAGAAGCCATGGACCTAGCACATGACCCCAGATGAGCCAATGGAACACTCTTGCCCTAGACTTTGACTTGGGGGGCTGTGAAAAGTGAGAGCTCATTAAAACTTCTTTCTAGGAGTAGTTTCTTGGCACAGAGCAAGCACCAGCTCTGACTGGACTGGCCATACTGCATCAGGAGGCCACGTCCCAGCACAGCTCCCCCCAGATGATGGAGCTTTGGGCCCCAGCTCCCTGGCCCTCTGGAGCTGTCTTGGCTCTCTAGCCTCTATTCCCAGCATGGTTCTCCAGACTTTCTGGAAATTCCATGATTTCCCTCAGTCTTCTAATCAGTCAAGTTGATTTGGGTTTATCTGACCCCCAGAGGGACCCTGGAGCTGAGATGGAGATCAGCTAAGGAGACTGCCAAACAAGTCTCTTGGAGTATATTAGCTTTCTAAAAGAGACTTTTCTTTGATCCAACTTTGAGTGCTTGATTCTCTTGATTTAACTAAACCAAAGTCAGTTTTTATTACTTGCATCTGAAAAAAATTGTTAACTCGGGCGGCACCGGTGGCTCAAAGGAGTAGGGCGCCAGTCCTGTATACTGGAGGTGGCGGGTTCAAACCTGGCCACAGCCAAAAACTGCAAAAAAAAAAGTTGTTAACTAATACAATAGTAATCAAAGGGGAAAGAGACGTTAAAAAAGAAAGAGAAGGAAAGCAGGGAGAGGGGGAAACAAAGGAAGGGATAGAAAGAGGAAGAAAGGAAAGAAGAAAGTAAGTGAGGGAGGGGAGGAGGGAAGGAAGGAGGGAGGGGAGGAGGGAAGGAAGAAGGGAGGGAGGAGGGAAGGAGAGAAGGAGGAAGGAGGGAAGGAAGGAGCAGAGGGAGGGAGGGAGGAAGGGAAGGAGGGAGGAAGGACGGAGCGGAGGGAGGGAGGGAGGAAGGGAGGGAAGGAAGGAGCAGAGGGAGGGAGGGAGGGAGGAAGGGAAGGAGGGAGGAAGGAAGGGAAGGAGGAAGGAGGGAGGAAGGGAGGGAGGAGGGAGGAAGGGAAGAGCGGAGGGAGGGATGGAGGAAGGAAGGAGCAGAGGGAGGGAGAGAAGGAAGGAGGAAGGGAGGGAAGGAGGGAGGAAGGGAGGAAGGAGCAGAGGGAGGGAGGGAGGGAAGGAGA
>NW_003852461.1:10324433-10332918 GCF_000181295.1 Otolemur garnettii | reverse complement strand
TGCCTAGTATACACTTGATGCATAGTAAGCACTCAAAGTTGGATCAAAGAAAAGTCTCTTTTAGAAAGCTAATATACTCCAAGAGACTGGTTTGGCAGTCTCCTTACCTGATCTCCATCTCAGCTCCAGGGTCCCTCTGGGGGTCAAATAAACCCAAATCAACGACTCGGAGTGGTGGCCTGTAGACCAGCAGGAACCACTAGGAAACTTGCAAAAATGAAGAGTCTCAGATACGCTCCAGACTTACTGAGTCTGCACTTTCACAAGGTCCCCATGACCTGGTGCACGTCACAGTTTGGGAAACGCCTTCTGTGAGACCATGACAGTTACTTACCCTCTCATGTCTCAGATTTTCCATCTGTAGGATGAGAAGACCTAACCATGGATAGGGTAGAATCCATGGAATTGTGGATATTAAACCATTTTGACTTATTCCATATGGTGGATACTTAGTATTACATGTCTGATTTCCTGAAGTACTGAGGTTGACAGTTGGTACCTGATATTTCACTTTGACACTTCTTATTTTATTTTTATTGTGAAGGTACATCTTTATTTTTTCAAATGCACGTTTTTGGCTTGTGGTTATCTTCCAGATTTTTAAAGAGCCATTATTTTGAAAACTTGGATAAGTAGAAAAATAGTGTTTTTTCCAAATACGAGTTCCACTGTGGAACCAATACAGCCCAGACTGCTCAAAATATCAACAAAGCATTTGGGAAGTACATATATGGTTTGAGACATTTCCTTCTGGTGATGTTAATTTTGAAAATGAGCCACAATGGCGACCTGAGACCAAGGGGAGAATGATGAGCTGAGAGCTGTAGAGGAGGCGAATCCATATCAACCTACACGTGAATTAGCAGCAAGGGCTGCTGATCCTTCCTAACTCCTCTGGACCATTTGAAATAGATCAGCAAAGTAGAGACGCTGGATAGATTCTGCGAGAATCTAAATGAGCATCAGAAGAGAAATTACCTCAAAGCTTGCCTTTCTTTGCTGTCTCGACATAAAGGTGAACCATTTCTACACTATATTGTTATGTGTGATGAAAAATGGATTCTTTGTGACAATCACAAATATTGGGCAAAACAGTTGGATAAAGAAGAAGTGATGAAACACAGTCCCAACCAAATATTCATCAGTAAAAGCTAATGGTGTCTGTTTGGTGGTCCAGCGCCGGTATTATCCACTTCAGTTTGATAGAACTTGGTCAGTGGACTACGGTGGGCGTCCACTGCAACCACTGGACGAAATGATGAGGATGTTTGTGATTAAGCAGCTGAGATTGGTGAATAGAGACAGGCCATCCTCTTGGATGCTCAACCACACGTCCCACAAATGACAGTGCTCAAGCCACAGAAGCTGGACTTGGAAACTCTGTTACTTACTGTACTCACCCTCACTGCACATCTTTGGGCATTGACTCCAATTTGATAAAACACTGCCTCCCACATCACACGGCTTTGTTCCTAAATGAGGGACTACTTTTACCGATGGTCTAAGACACAAACGCAGAGCTATCTGGCCACGTTTACTGCACATCTGCAGAAAGCATTCTGGACTTCAGCAAGCATCTTGCCTCTCCAGCTTCAGCTGGTTTTAGAATTCCCAAGTCAAAGTTGTCTCCAAAATCCAGGGCAAGGAGAAATCACTGCACTTGGGTGCCCTGACATCACACGTTGCACTTGTAGGTTACCTCATCAGCCTTCTAGAATGGATGCAGCTGTGGATTCATCCATTTAGTGGGAATGCAGTGTCCACTATGGCTGGGCGCTGTGCTGGGGGCCTGCGTACACAGGGGGCAGATGCTGCTCTGTCCCCTGGGCCTTCCCGGTGCAGGGTGACTGGCCCAGCAGACCAGCATTTGTATCTCTTTGTTTCTAGAGCCTTTTGTTTTTTATCAGTAGGAAGCTGCTCTGCCCATGTACAAGACAGGACAGCCCTCTACTGATCACGTATGTATGGCAGGGGGGTGGGGTATAAACTCCAGCTTCCTGGATCCTCATTTTACACTTGCACCCGTGTTCCCACAGGGTTAAGCTCCAGTTGTCCGTGGTGGGAAGGAAAACGCGTTCAGCATCAGGGGCCTTCTCTTCCCTGACTCGCCTCCCCACTCTCCTACAGAAGTTGCCCAAGATCTCTTCCTAAATAAACCACCTGCACTTGAATCTTAGTCTTGGAGTCTGTCTCTGAGGAAACTCTGATGGAGGCAAAGCTCACGTCCCTGCCCCAGGGGCACATCCAGATGGCAATCATTTGCTGTGTTTTCAAATTGTTATTCTCTATTTATTCAACAGTTATTAAGTGGGGTTTGGGATTTCCTATGGATGAATATCTTGAATAAACACAGATTTCCTATGAACAGAAACTATTACTATTACTAATACTATTACTATTTACAGAAACAACCTAATTATTAGCTTTTGTCTACTGGCTGAAGCAGAATCAATGTACAGAAAAACTTGACAGTATCTCCATCCTTTCTGGAGTTCTGGTTCTCTCTTCAGTTTTCCTTGCTAAATTCCTGAAGTGAACTTCTAAAGGAGGCACTTTGAAAGGTTTGTAATTTTTTTGTGATGCATCTTTTACTTATTTAAAATTTTATTTATTTTTTTGAGACAGAGTCTCACTATATAGCCCTGGGTAGAGTGCTGTGGCATCACAGCTCACAGCAACCTCAAACTCTTGGGCTTAAGTGATTCCCTTGCCTCAGCCTCCCAGGTAGCTATTTTTATAGAGTTGGGAGGTACAAATGAAGTTTTGTTATAAAGACATATCCTATAGTGGTGAAGTCTGGGCTTTTTGTGTAAACATCACCCAAATAGTATACATTGTATCCTCACCCCCACCCCCAACCCCCTGCACCTGTCTGCATCTCCAATTTCTTTTATTCCATGTTCTATGTCCACGTGTGCTCATTACTTAGCTTCCACTTATAAGGGAGAACATGCAGTGAGTGAATTTCTGTTTCTGTTATTTCATGTAAAATATCAGCCTCCTGTTCCATCCACACTTCTGCAAAAGACATCATTTCATCCTGTTTATGACTAATATTCCCTGGTATGTATCTAGTACTTTTCTTTATCCAGTCATCGATTTCATATCTTTGCTATTATGAATAGTGCTGCAATAAACATACAAGTTCAGGTATGTTTGACATAATGATTTCTTTTCCTTTGGGTAGAAATCTAGTAGCAGAATTGCTGGATTGAATGGTTCAGGTTTTTTTGACAAATCTGCACACTGTTTCCCATAGAGTTTATATTAATCTACATTCCTATCAATAATGTGTAAGTGTTCCCTTTGGTCCACGTCCTTGCCAACATCTATTATTTTTGAATTTTTAATAATAATCATTCTGAATGGTATAAGATGGCATCTCCTGGTTTTAATTGGCATTGTTCTGATGATTAGTAGTGTTCATCATTTTATCATGTGCTTCTTGGTATGTCATCTTTTAAAAAAATGTTCAAGTCTTTTGCCCACTTTTTTCTTAGCCCATTTTTTAATAGGGCTGTTTTTTTCTTATTGAGTTCCCTATAGATTCTAGATATTAATCCTTTATCAGATGCACAGTTTTCAAATATTTTCTCCTATTCTGCAAGTTGTCTGTTTAATCTATTGATTATTTCTTTTGCTGTGCAGAAGCCCTTTAGTTTAATTAAGTCTCTTTGTTTATGGCGTTTGTTTTTAGGGTCTTAGTCATAAATTCTTTGCTTTAGTCAATATGCAGTAGAGTTTTTTCTAGATTTTTCTTCTAGAATTTTTATAATTTCTGGTCTTATATTTAAGGTTTTAGTCTACTTGAGTTAATTTTGGTTTAGATAGGGATCCTGTTGCCTTCTTCTATATGACTATTCCATTTTCCCAGCATCATTTATTAAATAGCTTATCCTTTCCCCCAATGTATGTTTTTGTCTACTTTGTCAAAGATCAACTGATTGTAGGTATGTGGTTTTATTTCTGGGTTCTCCATTCTGTTCTATTGACCTATGTGTTTATTTTTATACCAGTACCATGCTGTTTTGGTTATTATACCTTTGTAGTATAATTGGAAGTCATTAATACAATGGCTTCGGCTTTGTTCATTTTGTTTAGGATTGCTTTGGCTATTCAAGTTCTTTTTTGCTTCCCTATAAATTTTAGGATATTTTTTCTAATTCTATAATATTGGCATTTTGATAGGAATTGCATTAGGTTTATACATTTATGTGGACAGTGCAATAATTTTAATGATATTGATTCTTCCAATCCATGAGCATGAAAGCTTTTTCCATTTGTGTCATCTACAATTTC
Source organism: Otolemur garnettii (assembly GCF_000181295.1). NCBI lineage: Eukaryota > Metazoa > Chordata > Mammalia > Primates > Galagidae > Otolemur > Otolemur garnettii. The sequence goes on along the minus strand of NW_003852461.1, from coordinate 10,328,619 downwards.
TTTCATCAGTGTTTTTTAGTTCTTCTTGTAGAGAGAGCTTTCACTTCCTTGGTTAAATATATTCCCAGGGTTTGTTTTTCTGGAGGGATGGGGTACTATTATAAATGAGATTGAATTCTTGATTTGGTTCGCAGTGTGGTCATTATAGAAACGCTACTGATTTGTACACATTGATTTGTATCTTGAAACTTTACTGAATTCATTAGTAAATCTAGGTATCTTTCAGTCTCTTTTCCAATTTGGATGCCATTTTATTTCCTTCTCTTGCCTGATTGCTCTGGCTAGGACTTCCAGCACTCGGAGTGGTGAGAGTGGTCATTCTTGTCCTGTTCTAGTTTCTAGGGAGAATACTTTCAACTTTCCCCTCTTCAGTGATGTTGGTTGTGGGTTTGTCAGATACAGCTTTTCTTAATTTGAGGTATGTTCCTTCTTTGCCAAATTTGTTGAGGTGTTGAATTTTATCAGATGCTTTTTCTGCATATATTGAGATAACATGGTTTTTAATTCTAAGTTGTGAATCACATTTATTGATTTGCATATGTTGAGCTATCCTTGCATCCTAGGAATAAAATAAAGGTTTTTTTTAAGATTATATAATAAAATAAGTCCTAAGTTCCCAGCAAATAGCACTAACCATGCATTCATTCTATAGTCTTAAGAACTTTACCAAATCATTAGTTTTACAAACTATGAGTTTCATAAAAGTTCAACAGAGATAGGCCTGAGTAGTAGATGTTTTTCTTTCTTACTGACAGATGCCATCTCCCTTGGTGGGAGCAGAACCAAAGTATGTTTTGCCAATTTAATCCAGTGATGTCTTTTTTTCTTTTTTTGCAATTTTTGGCCTGGGCCAGGTTTGAACCCGCCACCTCCAGTATATGGGGCTTGTGCCCTAATCCTTTGAGCCACAGGTACCGCCCCTAATCCAGTGATGTCTGAATCCTTGCGTAATTTAGCTTCCCGGGTGCCTTGAGTACACAATCCACTTGCTTTCTTGGGGCTCTGAATAAACTTTCTTCCCGTCTGTGTCCTTCATTCTGGCATTAAGAGACCATCAATGGAAAGAGCTCGGGAGGTTCATAGCCAGACCCTAAAGTGAGTCTTACACGTGATTCAGACTTAGCACATGACTTCCACAGATGTCTTCCTCTTTCCACCTTACCCTTATCCCTTCTCCAGACCCCGGACGGGAGAATACTGCTTTCAGAACAATTTGACAATTCACAATGATGTAGAGAACCCCAGGACAAGGGCAGTCTTGCTCGGGACTCAGAGCAAACAGGTATGTGGGAGCCCTGGCCTGCACGGGGCCCTCAGGATCCTCCTACAGAGGCTCTGAGTCCTTTTCTTCTTGTCAGCTGAGGAAAGTGAGTAAAACCCTGAATCAAATTTGACCTGGAAATGACTTAGGGGGCGTTTCTATGTCCCTCACATATGAAACGCTATGTGAGGAGAAAACTATTTAAGGTTCATAAGATGTGGTCTATGTATTTGAGGATTTTGTAGGCTTCTTACCAGAAAATTATTTATACACAATAAATGATTACTTAACAGCCTGAATCTGAGTCAGTAGTACAAATCATTGGTCTAAATTTTGGAGAAGAAAAGAACAACAGGGAGAGGAGAGGAAAAAACATTTATTAGGCATCTACCACCTGCCATATGCTTTATATTCCACTTCTCATTTAATTTTCCAATCACCTCTAAGATCTCTAAAATAGGTGTTATCAGAGGGCTGGGCGTGATGGCTCACACCTGTAATCCTAGCACTCTGGGAGGATGAGGGGGGTGGATTGCTGGGAGCTATGATGCCACGGCACTCTACCCAGGGTGACATCTGGAGGCTGTGTCTCAAAAAAGAAAATAGGTGTTATCATTTTTACCTTTACCATAATTATTATTGTTTCATTTTACAAATGAGGAAATCAGAGGCTGAGAGAGAACAACCTGGTTACCCAGCTATTGAGAGAACAGAACTGGAATTTGAAGTCAAATCAAATCCTAAGTCTTGTGAAATTTTATTTATAGACACAGCCTCACTCTCCTGCCCAGGCTAGGGTGCCCTGATGTCATGGCTCACAACAACCGCAAACTCCTGGGTTCAAATGATTCTCCAGCCTTCGCTTCCCAAGTAGCTGGGACTATAGGTGCACACCACAATGCCCAGCTAATTTTTCTATTTTTAGTAAAGATAGAGTCTCACTCTTGCTCTGGCTGGTCTCAATCTCCTGAGCTCAGCCTCCCAGAGTTATAGGATTACAGGTATGAACCATGGCTCCTGGCCAAGTCTTGTGTTCTTAATATTACATCCAATCCAGAGTTAGACTGAGTATTTTCAGGTTAATGCAGTGAGAGAAGACTTCAAGGAAGATGAAGAATTTGAACCTGCTGTGAGAGTTGATAATATTTGGATGAGTAGAGAAGAGGGGAAGTTATTCTGAATGTGGTAGGCCTAGTGCTTGGAGGACCATAGGACAGGTGAGTGAATGGGTGGATGGGTCTGTGGAGGAATGGAGGAATGACTAGATGGTGCCACTGCACACATGGCATAATAGGTACTTATGAAACATGAATACAAAAATGGGAGTGAACTTTTAAAAGCATATCAAGATCTCAACTTGAAAACCAATGTTGCCCCTCAAATGTGTCAATTCCAAGAGTTTGTGGACATTTTGCCAGGAAGGTTTACCTGCCTTTATAAATAAGATCATGCAGTAGTTTAGATCAAAGACATTTGTTTGAATTTGTACTTCACCATTTCCTTGCTGTGTGACTTTGGGAAAGTTTCTTAACCTCTCTGAGTCTTGGTTTCATCATCTGTATAACTGGGATAATACTTTATGACATTTTTCAGAGGGGTAAATGAACCAATGAATCACGGTGCCTAGCATTTAATAAATGGTAAATAGACCAACCAGGGCAACATAGCAAGACCTTGTCTCTACAAAAATTCTAAAAATTATCCAGGCACAGTGGTTTACACTTGTAGTTATGGCTCAACCAGGGCTGAGGTGGGACGATTGCTTGAGCCTGGAATATTGAGGTTGTAGCAAGCTATGATCATGCCACCAGTCTTCAATAAATAAATAGTAAACTTTATAAATAAATAAATACTGTGATGCTGATAAATCTGAAGCCTTTCTGTGGCCAAGAGCCTACCTAACAGCATGACCTATCATTGGTTAGAACCATTTCAGGAAGACAGACATAATTTAGATTAAAATGTGTTAATTAAGGCTTGAAGCCAGACTCTAAACTCCAGAATAGTTCAGCGGTGCAAGGACTTCAGGGACTTTGAAGACAGAGTCATTCTGAACCTGAATACACCCTTGTTTATTTGCACAGTAAGTCAGTGGCAGTGGAAGGTGCAGCTGTCCCCAGGGACTCTCAGGCTGTAGCCATGGCAGCTGGACTGTGGCCACAGTGTGATGTCAGAGTCCACTCAGGGCACGGACAGGGCTGGGACAGATCCAGGCCTGCATATCCTGACGTTTATGAGAATCTAGGCACTTCTATCCAGAAAAACAAGAAGCTGTATTCTGAGTGTGCGCCTTAGAAAACCACATGACCACATGAACACAGGGCAAGGCCCTGCCCAGAGCCGTGCATGGGGCCAGTGCAGGGCCCTGAAGCTTAGGCCTCATGGGCCTCTGGCCTCTGGTCCAACTAGGACTGTTTTCCTCCTGGTAAGTACAGTCTGGCCCTGCACACACACCTGCAGAACCTCAGCCCTGACCCGCGCTTCAGAGAGTATCCATCCAGCTCACTCACTTCACATGTGGGAGAAGCAGCAGCGAAGGGCCTTGGTCAAGGTCACACAGCCTGGAATAATTAGAGCCTAACAGGCAAACGAGTTCCATGAGCGAAAAAGCACCTTGGAAATTTTAAGTATGCAAACCCAAGTTTTCCTTTCGTAAATAGATATTACCTATACAAATGAGAACCTAATTAAAAAAAAAAATTAAACAGCAGAAACAAACTATATAAATCTATAAACTATTCATAGTTGAAAGTAACTTTTAGTAATATTTTCCAAGTACGTGGCAGAAAATGTTTCCTCAATTGCTTTGAAATTGTTTACTGTAGTTGAATCACTCCTGCATTCAAGAATTATTACTGCAGTATCTTATCCCCTAACGTGGAGCCCAGGACAAAGATGTAGACGGAGGTAGCTTACCTGGGAGCC
>NW_003852461.1:10321393-10323643 GCF_000181295.1 Otolemur garnettii | reverse complement strand
GGGCGGAGCGCGAGGGCCGGAGTGCTGGGGCCCGGGAGCGTAGGGGACAGACTGGGACTCATCACAGGAGACGCCCTGTGGGGCTGTGAAGAACACACCTCAGAACAGTTCCACTTGGAGGCTTTTGTCCATCAGCTCTCACCTCCCCCATGTTGTAGGTTGTCCCAGGGGTCCCCGGCTCTCCCTCCCTGACCTTTTTCAAAAGCCCTAAGAAAAGCCTAGCGAGGAGCCGCAGAACCACCCAGCGCAGCTGCAGCTGACACCGGGGTGGGCCCGGGGCTGCGGCGGGGTCCTCGAGGGCGCTTGCGGAAAGCCTCATCCGGATATCCGGAGCCAGTGTCTGTCTCACACTCTGTTTTTAAACCATCCATCCACATGGCCCCATCTCACATCCACGGGTCACCAGTCCGCGGGGGCCTAGCCGTTCACTGCCGCCCTGGCACGGTTTTAGGCACTGGCTGTCGAGTGGTGGGTGAATGGGGCAGACCTTGCCTCCCTCTCAGGACGCTCAGTGATACTTGTGTGAAGGGAGGCAAAATAAATAAAGAAATGAACAAACAAAAACAGCGAAGTTGTTTGGAGAGGCAGATGGCACTCATGGGACTGTCGCAGTGTGGTGATGGGATGGTGATGACCTGGCGGGGGTAATCTGCACGCCAAGGAGGCAGCGTGAGAACACTGGCAGGGGCAGGGGCAGGGCCAGAGGGGACTCCACTGGAGAAGCAGCTGGTGCGAAGTCTGTCCCAAGGGGGTGGAGGCGTGTGAGGATCCGGCACAGCCAGCTGGGGCCTGAGCAGGGAGCGGGAGGGGAAGAAGCATCAAGGAAGAGATCCTGGGGGGTTTCTGAGCCTGGGCCACGCTTCTGAATTTTATTCTAAGTGTGTTGGGAAGACACACGAGGTTCACAAGGGGAGTGTGTGCTGTGGTTTGTTTTTCAGAGCTCATCCTGGTTGCTGAGTGAGGCAGACCTGGGCCTGTGGACGGTGAACAGGAGCCACTGCCACAGTCCAGGTGGGTGATGACGGCGGCACCAGTGGAGAAAAGGGGCTGCTCTGAGGTTGAGTTGATGGTACTCCAGAGGCCCAGGACAGTGAAATGTAGGATAACTCTTAGGTCTTGGTCTCCAGCACCTGGTTGCCTGGGGGCTATTTGTGTGATGGAAACAGCAGGGGACCAGGTGAACTAGTCTAGGTTCATCAGAGAAACAGGACACATATACGCCTGTGTTTTTATGTGCATGTGTGTGTGTGTGAAGATTTACTACATGGAGCTGGCGCATGTGATTTGGAGGCTGAGAAGGTCGAGGCCTGCTGGAGGCCAGAAAGAGCCAGAGCTGCAGTTCCAGTGCAGGTCTGAGGGCCTGGGGGAACAGAAGAGTCCACAGTATAAGTGCTGGTCCAAGTCCAAGTCCAAAGGGAGGAGGGCCCAGTCTCCCAGCTCAAAAGCTGTCAGAGAGAGAGAAAGCCTTCCCTGTAGCAGGTAGGGTGCGGTCCACCCACTCAAGGAGGCACCTCATGTAGTCCCCTCATTCAAATGTCAGTGCCACCCAGAAACACCCTCACAGACACACCAGAAATAACATCTGACCAAGTATCTGGGCATCCCTGGCCTAGAGGTGTCACACCAGGGGAAAAAATGAGATAACTATGCAGGCATCAAGATTTCTGTTTGAGCCACATTAATCTGAGCCGTCTAAAAGACAACCAAGTAATGACAGATGGACAGTGGGGTGCAGAAGCTCGACGTTCTGGGGACAGCCCACAGCGAGCAATCTTAGTTTGGAATTTACTGAGTTATGGATGACTTTGAAGCCAGGGAACTGGACCTTGCCATCTGGTTAGAGAAGAGTCAGGGCGGGCAGAGCCTGGAGCACTCCACCTCCTCTGCATGCAGGGCTGCTGTGACAGCACACAGGGCAGCTTGGCACAAAACAAATGCATCATCTACAGTTCTGGAGGCTGGAAGTGTGAGATTAGGGGGTTGGAAGGGCTGGTCCTTCCCAGGGCTCTGAGGGACAGTCTGCCCATGTCCCTCCCTGGCCTCTGTGGTTTGCTGGTGATCTGGGTGTCGTCCACTTGTAGAAGGATGGCTATCTCTGCCTTCACACCAATGTGGTCTCCTGTGTGCATGCCTGTCTCTGTGCCCAGATATTTCTTTTGTACGAAGATACCAGTTACAGGGTGGCACCTGTGGCTCAAGGAGTAGGGCGCCAGCTCCATATACTGGAGGTGGCAGGTTCAAACCCGCCCC
>NW_003852461.1:10304109-10321048 GCF_000181295.1 Otolemur garnettii | reverse complement strand
TCCTCAGACAATAAAAATTGAAGAAATGTGTTGCCAGTAGTCTTGCCTTGTGGAACATGTTAAAAGAAGTTCTTTCAAGAGAAGGAAAATGATATAGGTCAGAAACTCCAATTAAGAAAGAAAAGAGTCCTGGAGAAGAAAAAAAAAAGTTACCCAAAGAGTTTGCAGATCCTCCTGCAGGGACTCAGCCATTCTGACCCTCCTCTAGGCAGTGCCCACAACAGCCTGTGGTGAAATTGGTAATGGAAGACTCTGCAGCCAGGTCCAGCTGTGTCTGGGGCCGAAACCAGAGGGGGTGTGCTGGAGGAGGCACCTCCCAGCCGTCACAGGGACGGAGTGCAGTTACCTGCCTGCTGGTCTGAGACCACTCCCTGCTCTTCGCCTGCCCTCCTGAGTCTCAAGGGTCTCTGTGGAAATACTTCTCTGTCCACAGGACTCTGGCTGGGGACATGAGGACAAGGGCAGGAGGGATAGGACCACAGGTGTGGCGGACAGTGGGGCCCGCAGACCTGGTTCAGCTCAAACGCTGTTTTAACCAAAATGGTAGGAGCTCAGTTCTGAGGCAACACACATGAAAAACAAGTGAAAACACCAGCTCACAGAGCCAATTCTTCTGGTGTGGAATGACCAAAATCTCAGAGGAGGCCAGTGCCCCAGATCAGCCTGACGTTCTACTCTCCATGTCAGGCTTATGTTAAGTTGTGGAGCTGGGGCTGTTTGGGCAAAAGAAAACCAGTCCTTCCTTTTTAGTTCACTTTCCAATTGTACAACAATCGTGTTGCCGTCACTCAAAAATTGGGTAGCTTAATGACTCCTGTCTGCTTGGTGAGCAACCAGCCTACAGACCTTAGTTTGGTTATTATGGCTGAGTCAGGCCTCTTGGACTTCAGCACCTTCAGATTACCTGGGAAATCAGAGGGTCGGGCGGGGCCTGAGATTCTGCAATTCCAGCCAGTTCCCAGGGGCTGCACTGTGCTGATCTGAGCCCAGGACTTTAAGCAGCTTGGATGTTTCTAGGTGCCCCTTGAAAAACATTACTAGGTTAGATAATCCAGGGAAACAGTGGATACAGCTGAGTTCACCAGGTTTCTTTGCACTGAGGACATCTTAGAACTTCCTTTCTGCTCACGTGCCTGTGACTCCAGAAAGGATCAATCATAGGCAGTGGTTCTCTGAGTTATTTAGCCATGGATCTTTGTTCCCATGTAACTCACAGACTAGGGTTTGGAGAGCCCAAGCCTTGCCCCTGGCTCTCAGCCCAAGCCTCCAGGGAGGATTTTTAATAATAGGAAGGAACAGTATGCTGAGTTCTTGGTTTCAGAGCTGGATCTCCCTTCAGGCAAATACTTCAGTCAGAGAGATTAGCAGCTCTGAAGGTTCCCGGTGCGTGTAGTGCAGTGCTGGGTTTGAATCCTTGCTCCCCAGGTCACATTTGTGGGGCCTTTAGGCAGCCATCCTCCCCAAACCTCAGCAGGCTCACATATACAATGGGTATGCTAGTGCAGACCCACCTGCAGGGCTGTGATGAGAAGTGAGTTAAACACGTGGAGAGGTCTCTGCACTGCCCAGCACATAGCAAATGCCCAGTGGAGGCTCTTATTATTACAGTGATGCAAAACGTCACAACATTTCACGTGCACCCCATTTTTATTCCAGTTTTTATTTCAGGAAAGAGAGAGAGAAGGAGATGGGGAGACACAAAGAGAAAGCACAAACATTCCAGCTTGGAAAAGAACTTAGGCTTTGAAGCTGACAAGTATAATTTGTCTTGAGACTGCCAAGCTCTCGGCTGAGCCCTCGTATTGGGAAAAAGAGACAGGCGAGATTAATCTGGGGCCTTCATTACGTACTCCATCTGGCCCGGCTTGGCACAGCCCTTCCCTCTGCAAACCGATTACTCCTTCAAAAGCCTCAGCAGAGTGGTCCCTAATGGGTTCTGACATGGCAGGAATGGGGCTCACACAGCACAGAGATAAGGGCACAGCACCAGGGCCAAAATACTTCCAGCGCCATGCTCCACCACACAAGAAAGAAATGAGCTGGAAAGGAGCCAAGGCCCCTGGGCCAGGACATCAGAATTCCCTCCCCACCATGGTGTGGAGCAGAGGGAACTAGGCTCTTGAGGGTGGGAACGGTGACATGCGTTATTGGGAGCAAGTTCCAGTGACCAGGAGCACTTTTAAATCTGGCTTTATGGTCACACTGAGGACCGAAGGTGCTTGGGGGAAGTGGAGACACTTGTTGCTTTTAGACATTTGCTAGTTAAATCCAACTGAGGTGTCTTTCTCACTCCCGCCCCAATGTGGCCTGGTGAGTGCCTGGGGGTGAAGAGGAAAAAGGCAGAAAGCACCTACTATGCTCCAGGCTTGGAGCGTTGCCTCAGTCACTCAGCATATGCCTGAGAAGTCACTATTACTATGTTTTTTATTGAGATAAGGGGAGGGGTTTGTCCTGGGTCATGGGTAAGTGACAGAGCAGGTTTTGAACCCTGAAGCTGTGGACCGTGTTGCTGGCTGTGCTCATGCACAGGCTTAGTGAGAGGCAGCCTCAGGATGTGAGAGAAATTATCTCCCACAGCACCAGGAGATGCCAGTGCTGTGGCCTGGGTCTTCTCTCCTAGGAGACTATAACATTTAAAGGCCAAGAGCGAACCTTAGAGCCACCCTTGGAAAGACAGTTCCCGAACAAAGGACCAAACCAGGTCCATCAATTGAGAGGGAGATGGGGCTGTTTACCTTGGATGGAGGACCAAGTCTCTGGAACCAAGCCTCTGCCTCTGAGCTGCTCTGAGCACACACAGTCTTTGCAAAGAGCTGGGCCTGGAACTCCACTTCCACAGCTCGAGGGGTCAAGGGCTAGCCCAACAGCTTCCAAGGCCTCAGAGAAGTGAGTCTGGGAGCCTTGCTGAGTGGAGACTGTGCAACACTGCTATCTCCTGGGAGCGAGGCTCATGCTGGCCTGGTCAGGCAGAAGCCAGGCGCAGAGCACCTGCCAAAATCACCCCTGGGCACTCTCCTGCTGCAGGGAGCCTTTCAATCAGGACTGCCAGCTTCTGCTTACTAGAAGGCACAGGCTTCTGAGTCAAACATCAAATCATTCTTTTTCTTTCATTTGACAAATGTTTACTGAGTGCTTGTTTTGTGCCAGGCACTGTGCTGGGCGCCGAGTACCCGAGGATGATCAAGACCAAGGTTCCTGCACTCCATGCAGCTTGTAGTCCAGTGAAGAAAATGCACTGTAAGTATGGAGCTGTCTCATGTACATTAAGAATTTGCCTTATTGTGACTGTGACAGTTGCGAAGACAGAAACACACAGGTGCTGTGGGAGCCTGCAATGGACAGGAGCAGAGAGGACGTGTGGCCTGGCCAGGGAAGCCCTCCCTAAAGGCATGATCTGTGTGCGGACTCCTGAAGGATGTGCAGAGTCAGCTGAGAGCAGCATAGTGTGAAGGCTCTGACAGAATGAAGGACTGAAAGGAGCTCGTATGGATGGATCCCCGAGAGGAAAAGCAGTGTAAGGGCAGAGAGATGGACAAGGACCAGGTCCCTCAGGGCCTTGACTTAGGGTGTCATGGAAGGGTCTGGCCTTGTATTGTCTCTTTTTGTTACATCTGACAAAGACCGAGTGCAAACTTGTTTAAGTAAAAAGGCAATTTATCCATTCATATAAGTGAAGCTCCAGGTATGGCTTGATCCAGGAGCTCAAACAATCTCAAGACTTCCCACTCTTTAATTGTCTCTGCTTGTTTCTGCATCTATTAGTCGGCCTCCCACCCCCCTGCACTTACAGGCTCTGTCAATCTGAGAGGATAGTTCCCAGGCCTACCTCCTTACAACCTCCTTACAACCTCCTCTGGCCTACTTGTGGTCCAAAAGGAAGAGAAAGTTACCCCTGTACCTGCAATTTGGAAAAAAATCATGGAATGACTGATTTGTCCAATTTAGGGCACATGCCTTCCCACTGGACCATTGCTATGCCTGGGATGTACAGTGATCAGCCTGCCTGAGGCCACCACCCACCTCTGCAGTCATTTGGAGGTCCAGGTAGAGGGAAGGAGGGGAGGTACCAACAGCCCAGGGGCATATGGAACATGGGGGGAGTGTCCCCCAAGGAAAAGAAGTGCAAATTGTAGTCAAACTGAAACACTCCCCAACTATAGGAAAATGTAAGAAACCCTCACTGGCCAAAGAGAAGGACAAGTGGACAGCTGGCGTGGTGGCTCCCTGGGGAAGGTCTTCCATCTTAGGTGCCCGAGAGACTTAGATTTTAAGTCGCATGGGGAAAGGGGACACAGTCTTGGGCCCCAATGAGATGGGCATTAGATCTAAGGAGCTTCCATCCTACTCCACAGATTCCTGTAGCTGAGCCAGTGAACAAAGAAACAAGGGGCCAGGAGGAGAAATGTGCTGTCTCCGTGGAGAGACAAGGACAGGTCTGTGTCTTGGCCTGCGTGCTGGGTGGGGAAAAGGCCGTCCTCCATGAGGCTTTATAAACATAAATTTTCTCATGGTTTTGTGGGTTAAGAGTTATTCCACTCACATGGTCCTCAAATCCCTATGCTGGCAAATTAATTTAAAAGGGTTCCAGACTAGCTATCGACTAGCTATACCTTTGCAGTCCCTGAGAGAAACAGATGAAAACTCTGGAGGGAGCCCCACAACCTCAGGAGCTCCCACAGAGCACCCCACTGAGCACTCATGCACCCCTGTGCTAGGGCGTCCTCTGCTTAACTGGCCACCAGCCACATCCCTACAAGGTCCCAGCCACTCCTGACCCAACCTGTTTCTGTCCACCTTAGTTTCTGGCCTCATGATTCTTCTTCATATTTGCATCTTTTCTCTGGCTTAGAACTTCCGCTTCCCTTTTCCTCCTCTTTAATTTGGGAACCCCTGGCTGCCCTCTACTACCAGTCTTTCTCCACTGCTCAGGAGAGTGTCCTGGCAGGACCCACAAAGGTGCTGCCCTGTCTGTTTGCATGGGGCCTGTGTGTGGGGCCACATGGAGGGAACAGGGGGTTAAGGGGCACACTCTGGGTCTTCATCCCAGGCTGTGGCATCTCACAGAGGTGGTGTGGGCCTCCCTCACCCCAGGGCCCCCTCCCCATCACCTACTCACTGAGCAAGCCCATGCCAGCTGCCGGTGCAAAGCCTCTCCTGACCTCCGCCCACCACACACCAGGAGCCCCAGTTCCTTCTCATACCAAGGTCTGTGGCATGGAGGCTGGCAACACTGAGTGTGGGCAGTGAGTTCTGAGGTGGAAACCAAATAGCTATCTGACTTAGAAAAACAGAGCTAACACAGCAGCCTTTGTGAGAAGACAGAGCAGACCAGAAAGGCTGCTGGCATCTCCGCCCTGCCCTGCAGCTTTCCTTGACAGGGCTGTGGGCTGGACACTCGGCCTGGCCCCCTTCCCAAGCAGCCCTGAGGCACTGAAGGAGCCCCAAGAGCTTATAGCACAGAGAGGAAGGTTGGCTGGGCCTTCCTTGGGGAAGCCTCTGACCCTCCATGCCAGACCTCTACCCGTACCGCCCCTGCAGAGAATTGCCATTTGGGGTTCAATCACCTTTGTTCTTGGCAAGTCTGTGGCCCCTAACACAGCAGTGGCTGGCACATTGTAGGGGTTCAGTAAATGCCTGTGAATGCATTGCAGATGTCCATTTTCTTTAAAGGCTATCTCTAACGGGCACTCTTTTCACACAATTTAGAAGTGCAGGGGATGGAAGTTCAGAGTTTGGCTCCCCCACCCAACTAGCTGGGACTTGCAGCAAGTTATTGAAATGCCCTTTGTTTCCTGTCAGTCAGTGAGGACCTTACTCATCTCAGAGGCGTGAGGAGGCTGCTTTGCAAAGCACTTCCCGCCATGCCAGGCCCATAGTGAGCACTCAGCACACCTCAGGCTCTAAGTTTGTTACATTTGCTGCCCAGCTGCTCATTCATTCATTTAATGAAGTGAATTCAGAGGACTGTGAAGAAAAAGATGATCAGGGGCAGTGCCTGTGGCTCAAAGGAGTAGGGTGCTGGCCCCATATGCCAGAGGTGGCAGGTTCAAACCCAGCCCTGGCCAAAAACTGTAAAAAAAAAAAAAAAAAAGAAAAAGATGATCAGAACAGTCTTCATGCTGGAGAAGCTTACGGTTTTAGGGCCTTTGTGTTAAAAATAACAGCACTACAGATACAAAAAGGCACATATCACATAATTCCATTTATGTGAAATGTCCAGAATGGGCAAATACTGTTGAGATATTGTATTTTCCAAAGACAGCTCCAACAGCCCCCATCTCACACTCTTCTGCCAACACTCCCAATGAGAGCCAGAGTGTACTTCTCCTCCCCTGGACTCTGGTCTGAGTGAGTTGGTGGTAACCGACTGACGTGGCTGCAGGGACGCTGTGTGACTTCCAAAGGCAGGAAAGGAGGACACAGCTTCTGCTGGACTCTGGTGGCACATTTGCTCTGGGAGGCTTTCTTAGAAGCCAGTGCAAGCTGTGAGAAGTCCGAGCAACAGGGCTCAGTCACGCACAGGTGCAGGATTTGACAATCCCAGGTGCAGTGAGAGGCTAAGTCATCCCACACGTGTGAGCGAGAGAACCTCTGGATGATTCTGGCCCTGGCCTTCTGTATCATTCCCAGCTGCTCAGTCTTCCTAGGTGCTGTGGTCTGAAGGTGTGCCCCCCTGAAGTTCGTATGTTAAAACCCTAATCCTCAGGGTGATGGAATTAGGAGGCAGAACCTTGGGAAGGTGATTAGGTCATGAAGGCACAGCCCTCATGAGTGGGACCAGTGCTGTCAGAAAAGAGGCCTGAGGCAGCGCCCACAGCCATCCATCAGGTGAGGTCACAGCACGACAGCATCACCGGAGACCGAAAGTGGGTCCTCAACAGACACCGAATCTGCCTTGATCTTGGACTTCCCAGCCTTCAGGACCTTTGGAAATAATTTCTGTGTTGTAACTTACCCCGTTGATATTTGGTTATATCAGCCCAAACGGACTAAGACAGTACTAAGAAGTGGGGTGCTGTAACAAACACCTGAAACATGGAAGAGGCTTTGGAAAGACATGATGAGTAGAAGCTGAAGTTCAGCAAACGCCTACATTGCTGTGAATGAACAATAAGGGATGATTCTGGGGAGGGCTCAGAAGAGGAGAGCTGTGGGAGCCTCAGTATCTGCGAGAACACACCTCAGTGCCTGAGGTTAAAGAATGTTAAAATCCGCTCAGACGCATCTCAGACGACAAGTCCACTCAGACACATCTCAGATCACAGAAATGAGGTGCGTTGTGAGCAGTGGAAGAAAGACCAGCTTTGTCACCAAGAGCCGAGAACCTGGCTGAACTGCGTTTGTGTTCTAGTGTTTTGTGGAAGGTGAAACTTGTGAGCAATGAAATTGGATGTCTGACTGAAGAAATTCTAAGCACAGTGTTAAATGTGCTGCTGGGCTTCCCTGGCAGGATTATAGTAAAATGTGGGAAGAAAACGTAAACAAAACAAAACAGAATTTTACTCTGTTTCCCAGGCTGGTCTCGAACTCCTAGGCTTAAGCAATCCTCCCCCCTCAGCCTCCCCAGTAGCTGGCACTATGAGCACATGCCACCGTGCCCAGCTGAAATTTTCACTTCTTTATCTGGAATGATAATAGTGTACAAAACTGAAGTAAGAGATCCATGAAGACAGAGCTGTTATGAGCAATATTGTCACGAAAAGCAGACAGACAGCTGCTCTTAAGCCAGCCTGACTCAGTGAATCACAGAGACATGTTCTCAGGAAAACAGCTATTAGCCCACACCCCAAACCCAACGCACCAGATTGATGAGGAACTTTCACATTTGGTGGAAAACCAAACTGAAGACCTCAACTGTTTCTGCAGGACAGACAGACATGAGACAAGGCCCTGCCGACAGTGACCTCACATCTTTTGTTACTGACACACCGACTTGTGGGAATCCTTCTTATTCTGACAGAGAGCTGAGCTGAGCTGCTTGGCCTCCCAGAAGCATATGCTGTGTGTCCTGCAGGTGTGAGGCCCAGAGCCCAGAACCCGCTTTACCCTTCATGTTTTTCTTTCCAGGAACCTGCTCAGAGGGGACCTTGAGGCTTGAACAGGCTTTGTGGATTCTACTGCTCGAAGAAAAATAGCCCATTCATCAGAACTCTTCCCCAGCTATATCCCTAGTTAAATTTTATAGCAATGGGAGATAAAATGCTTTTTAACATTTAAATTAAGAGTTTCATCTAGAGTGACCATGATAGATCTCCCACCTGTTGCTGGTACCTCTCACCCTGACCCTCTATCCTGGGTGCTTTTTTACTTACTACCCCTACAGCTTTTTGAAAGAGGTCTTGGTTAGCCAGTTACTGGCCATATAAGTTGGTGAAGACTTGTCACCTATAAAATTAAGATAACCCTACCTCACTGGTTACGGAGATCACTGCACAATGAAACAGTTACCTCACCGGTTATGGAGATCACAGCACAACAAAACAGTCTGCCATCCCGCTAGCAGGTTTTACTTACTCATTCATTAAATATTTAATGAGATTTCTGCCACGTGCCAGACGCAGCATAGATCCCGAGTAAAGACTGGTGGAAAAAGCAGTCCCTGCCTCTAGGAGTCCCCCACTGCTGCAGGAGGAATGTAAAGTGGACAGGTTATTAAGACAGAGAGTGGTGGAGACCAGGACGGGGAAACCAGGTGCTGTGGGGACATGAGAAGCAGCTCCCAAACCAGATTTGAGGCTCAGGAAGAGCTTCTTGGAGCTTGGATGTTTGAGACCTGAGGAACAAGCAGGAGCTGGGGGACGTGGAGGAGGGGAAAGGTGGGTGAGTGGGGAGAAGAGCAGGAGAACGGCAGAGCGGCCTGCCGGCAGGTGTGTACACATGTGCCAGGGTCTCTGGTGAAGTGAGCACACCTGGCTGTGAGCAGAGCGAGGGGCAGGTAGGGTAAGTGACAGGCAAGTCATAAGGGCCTTATGGGCTGCACAAAGGCCCTGGAGCCTCAGTGTTTGCAAGAGCACTTAGTGGTGACGTGGAGAATGTATCAGAGGGACAAGAGTGAGGCTAAAAGGCCACGGTCCTGCCAAAGCCCACAGAGACGCTGTGGTCCCTGCAGCAGGGCTGTTTTATGCTTAGATCCACCCTCTGCTGGGGGCTCAGACGCAGAAACACAGCATGCACACATCTCTTACACAGGGTGCTGTTTCTGGACAATTCTTATACAGCAAGGCCAGCTTCTGTCTAGTGAATCGACCAGAAACACAGAAGCAGTTTGGATGAACCCTCGGGCGGGAGACTGAGGGACCCAGGGCCAGGAAAGGGCACTCCCCTGTGCACAGTGAGTTGGGCCTCTGCTGCCATCCCCTAGGAGGCAGGGCCCCGCCCTGGCAGCCAGGCCATTTCTGGATCTGGAGAACATCCCTGAACAGGAAACTGCTTCTCTAAGATAATAGCTGAATGTCAAGAGGGAGGGGAAAGTGAAATTTCAGAGTTGGGCCCCAACCAGTTCCAGCCGAACTTTCCCACTGTAATCGTCACCACACCCAGAAAAAAACAGGCCTGACTCACAGACCACATCAGTCCTGGGAGGCGGGAGGCCTGGCTGTGCCTGCTGCTGCTGGCCTCCTAGGGTTCCCTTGCCCTACCCCTGGGGGTGCGTGTGTTGAGGCTTCTGTCTGGAAGCCAGAAAGAAAAGGGAGGCCCTTACCCGTGCCCACCTCCATTGCCTGTCGGCCCCAGCCACGTCCTCTGTCTCCCCTGAACTTCTAGCTCCCAAGCTGCAGCTGAATGGGGTAAGGGAAAACAGCTGAATTACGATCAGGGATGAGGAGGAAAATCTTGAAGCTATTCCAGGGCCCACAGAACTGGGAGTGTCTGCAGCTGATTCAACAGAGGAGGTGGCAGAAAAGGGCCGGAAAGGGAGTGAGGGTCGCTGAGTGGGGCAGGGCACAGGGCTGGGCTGACTTTCTGGAATAGCCCAAATGGCAAGTGGTTCTGAGGATGTGCCTGGCAAACTACAAAATGTATTGTAAATAGTAGTGTAATAGTGTCACTGCCCACCACTGCTACGCTGCTACCGCTTGTCAGGGCCCAGGCCCCAGGTCTCGGGCCCAGCTTAACTAAGTTCCGGATGTGGACTACTAAGCTACCTTACCCAGGAACAATTTCTCTTAGGTGCCTAAGGGCTATCTACTTTAGCAGGAGAGAGAGTAAAGCAGTCTTCTTAGAAAGACAGAGCTTAGTCTTCAGCAGAGCTTAGTGATCTTCAGCAGAGAGACTTGCTGGCGTTCTGCAGGCAGGAGAGGAGACAGAGTCAGAGTAAGCGGGTTTGTGATAGAACGCACTCGCAGGTGTAGAGACTGCCAATTTGCCAATGCTCTCATCTCACGAGCCCTCGTGCTTGTTAGGAGAGCTAAATCCCTCTCCATGCCCTTTTCAGCAAGGTGTTCCATTATTGAGCTATACAGGTATTTCTTATAACTCTACTCCTCCTAGCCATAGGCTATACGGGCTGCTACACTATAGTTTTTGCTTTTTCTCTATAAACAGCATCTCAAACGTTACCCTAGTTTCCACTTAGCAGGTGACCTACCATGAACCAGACATTGCCCCACAGTGCTGTGCAGGCTACCCGCTCATGGTGGGAACCCCTGAGGTGGGAACGGTCTCATCCCCATTTTCAGGGTGGGGAAATGATCCACAAAGGTCACTGAAGGTCTCAAATGGGATTCAGACTTGGTCTGTTGGCTCCCAAGTTGATACTTTTAACTACAACGTGGACTGAATGCAAGTGCTCTGTGGTGCGGGGGGGGGCAGCGACTCAGACTTCCAGCCACATGGCCGTGTCCTGCTCCAGGACCTGAGGGCTCTGCCTCTGCCCCTCCAACAGGCATCAGGGCAGCTCAGTGTTGCTGTTTAAGATCTCCTGAAAATCATCTTCTTTCTCCCTGTTCCAGGTTAACCACATCAAGCTTAGCTCCGTTGACCCTGCTAAGATTCAAAATTACAGTTCTTGTCTAAGGACTTTCAACCTCACCCAGAGACCATTTTGTTTTCTGGCTAGGACATCAAAACAAAGTATAATACCCACCTCCTCAAAAAAAAAAAAAGCTTTCTTTTTCAAATAAAAAAAACAGCACTTTGTAGTTAAGAATAGACGACACACGATAGTAGCTTGGTTTGCTTTAATGTCCCAATCTCTGTCTGGATGGGACTGTGTTGCAAAGTAAGGCAGAAATCTATAGACAGGTACGTCTCACTCCGAGGGAAAAACTAACCAACAGAAGGCACCAGAAATTGTGTTTTGCTGGGTTACATGTAAACAATAGATGACAGGGTCTGGTTTAGCCAAAAGAAAGGAATTTGCACTGTCATTTCACTGGCAAAGCCTTGCCTGCTGATGCTCAGCCCCCGCCTTCCGTGGTGTTGTGAACGGTGTGGTGCTCAGGGGACAAGCGCCTGCATGTGGCTGTGCAGGTGCTGGCCCTGCACAGCCCCCAGGTCCTCTTTCCCAAGGGCGTCTCGATTGGCAGTGCTCACAAACTCACTGTCCCTCAACAACTGGTGAGTGGAAAAGTCAAACCCTAGAAAGCCTGGCGTCACTGTCTGGGCTCTTCAGTGAGATGGCGTGGATGGGTCCTGGGCGGAGACGTACCGCGTCTGGCCTGTCTTCTTAGGTGATGACGGTGGGTGCAGTGCGGCCCGTCCTTTCCTGGAGTTGGGACACCTTCAGAGCGATGGAAATAAGAGGGGCCAACATGACCTGAGGGGGACACAGAGAGAAGCGCGTTCTCCGTCACTTTCTGTAAACAGACCCTGAGCTCCGAGCCAGGAGTCTGCCTGCCGACTCCTCGGTCTACAGCTCCTGAAACTCCACAAGGCTAAAGACCAACATGCTCTTTCCCCTGAGTCCAGCAGTTTCTATTGTAGTCCTGCAGGCAAGGTGAACTAAGAGTTGCTTCTGATGTCTTCCTCTGTATTCCCCACGTCCCCTCTCTCAGCACTTAGAACTTTCACCTTCTGAATATTCTCGCCAGCACCCATTTCTCTCCATCCTGCTGCCGTCCCCTGGCTGAGCAATGCTCCCTTTTCATCTCAACACCCACCTTTGCATCCGCCAGTTTGCTTCCCACACTGTCCTTGAAAAGATCTCCCAAAATGTGAGAACCCTTCCCCACCCCCGACATCCTTCTACCTCTCCCTTAAAGAAAAAACAAGAACTCTCTTGTTTAAATAAATATTTTCAATCCTACTTGTCTGGTTGAACTGCCCTTTTACAGGTAAGAAAATTGGTACTCAGAGAGGTGAAGTGATTTGACCGGAAGATTCAATGACAGAGCCAGGAACAGTGCGTTTTCTGCCACCAACGGTTGCTTTCCCTTATCTGAATCTCCACCAGTGCACTGTACCTAGGGGAGAGGGAGAACCGATTCTTCCTGCTGAGCCCACCGCTTGCCTAGGGCCTGGACCGAGGGATGAGGCTTCTCCCAGCTGGACGGGGGCACCTTCAGGGCTCTCCCAACCCCCCGATCCCCATGCTGCAGAAAGCACCACGGGCCAGGCACTCATCGAGGATGAAACACACTTTCCTTCTTCGTGGGTGTCAATCATGCAGGCCTCACTGCCTCAGTTATGTGATAGGGATTCTTAAAGAGGGTTCTGGAGATGACTGAAACTGGAGCCTGGACACCGGAAAAGTATAAACATGACGCACTATCTCACTGCCCCGTTTCCTAGTGTGGTCAAATGCACAGACACAGGAGGAATAGCAGTACCGGGGCTGAGGGTGGTGGAAAACACAGAGCCATTATTCAGTGGGTACAGAGTTTTCAATTTGCAAACAAACAAATAAAAACCTCCAAAAAATAATGTGGACAACAATGTGAATATACTTATACATATATATATCACTGCTAAATTGTATACTTAAAAATGGTTATGATAGCAAATTTTATGTGTTTTTTACCACAATTTAAAAACAAATTTACACTAAAAGAAAAAACTGTAAGACGTCCTCATTATCCAAAGTTAATCTTATGTGTCAGCCACAGCATTTAAGAATTGTGCATTGGCTCGGCGCCTATAGCTCAACCGGCTAAGGCGCCAGCCACGTACACCTAAGGTGGCGGGTTCGAATCCCCAGCCCGGACCCGCCAAACAACAATGATGGCTGCAACCAAAAAATAGCCGGGCGTTGTGGCGGGTGCCTGTGGTCCCAGCCTACTTGGGAGGCAGAGGCAGGAGACTCGCTTGAGCCCAGGAGTTGGAGGTTGCTGTGAGCTGTAATGCCACAGCACTCTGCCCAGGGGGACAGCTTGAGGCTCTGTCTCAAAAAAAAAAAAAAAAAAAAAAAAAAAAAAGAATTGTGCATTTATTGTCTCTTTCAATGCTTGTAACAACTCTATGAAGTAGGGATTATTCTGCCCTTTGACAGACAAGGAAACCAAGACTTGAAACTGAAATGACTTACTCAGTAACACGCTGAATAAGTGGCAGGAAACGAATTTAAAACAAGATCTAACTCTGAAACCTAGGCTCAGAACCACTGTGCCACCAGTCTCCAAATAATTTTTGCAGGAGTGTAACTGGGAGTTCGAAGAAAAAAGGCTTAGTGGAAAAATAAGTATGGCCAGTATGTTACCAACTTTACTTTTAAGTTTTTATAAAAATTGTTTATATTTAAGGTGTACGTTTTGATACACATATACACAGTGAACTAATTATCATAGTGAAGCTAATTAATACGTCAATGTCACCACATAATCACCTTTTTTGCTGTGGTTGAAGTACTGCAAACAGTATGATCTACTCCAGGGGTCCTCAAACTATTTAAACAGGGGGCCAGCTCACTGTCCCTCAGACCGTTGCGGGGATGAACTGTGGGCCCCAGGACGAGTCGGCTGCTAAGCAGGACAGGCAGTGGCGGCCAAAACACCCGGCGAGCTGGATAAATGTCCTAGGCGGGCTGCATGTGGCCTGTGGGCCGTAGTTTGAGGACGCCTGATCTACTCTCTTAGCGAACTTCAAGTATACAGTACAGTATTATTAATTATAGCTGCCACCCTGCACCTCTGGAACTCCTTCATCCTGCAGAAGTGAGATCTTGTTCCTCTGACTGATGCCTCCCCACCCTCATCCTTCTGTGAGTTTCCTTTCTCCGGGGATCCACGTACGTGAGCCCAGGTAGGATCTGTCTCTCTACATCACCCCATCCTTCTGTGCATTCACTTTCTCCTGGGCTCCACGCACATGAGCCTGGGTAGGATCTGTCTCTCTGGGTCATCCCCATCGTTTTGCAACTTCACTTTCTCCTGGGCTCCACGCACGTGAGGCCAGGTAGGATCTGTCTCTCTAGGTCATCCCCATCGTTTTGCAAGTTCACCTTCTCCTGGACTCCATAGACATGAGCTTGTGCAGGATCTGTCTCTCTGTGTCACTCCCATCCTTCTGTGAGTTCACTGTCCTCTGGGCTCCATGCACGTGAGCTTTTGCAGGACCTGTCCCTCTGCGTCACCCCCATCCTCCTGTGCGTTCACTTTCTCCTGGGCTCCGTGCACATGAGCCCGTATAGGATCTGTCCCTCTGCGTCTGTCTTAGCTCACACAGCTCAGTGTCCTTCAGGCTCATCCATGTTGCAAATGGCAGGATTTCCTTTTTTTATAAAGGAGAATCATTTTCCAATGATATATATACAGGGTGTCCCAGAGGTTTCCCCCAAAGTCACCATCGGATGGAAAATGAGAAATTGTACAGAATTTTACAAGATATTTACAAAATATTCTCTACATGTTGACCAGCTCTGGTAATGAATAGTTTGTAAATAAAGGTATATTTAGCTACACTTTTCCATTTTCCCTATGGATGGCAAGTTTGGGGGCAACCTCTGGGACAGCCTGTGTGTGTACACACACACACAAAGACCCCTGCCCTGATTTCTTCGTCTATTCATTTGCAGATGGGCACTAAGTTGGTTCCATTTCTTGGCTATTGTCAATGTGGGAGTGTAGATATTCTACGAGATACTGATTTCAGTTCCTGTGAATATACCCAGGAGACAGGATCCCATGGTAGTCCTATTTTTAATTTTTTGAGAAACTTCCATACTATTTTCCAAAATGACTACACCAATTTCCATTCCTATCAACAGTGTGGGAGGGGCCCCTTTTTCCCATATCCTGGCCAACACTTGTTATCTTTCATCTTTCTGATGACAGCCGCCTAACAGACAGGAGGGGGTGTCTCCTTGTGGTTCTGACTTGCATTTCCCTGATGATTAGTGATGGTGAGAAATCTGTTGACCATTTGCCTGTCTTCTTTGGAGAAATGTCTGTTCAGGTCCTTGGGTCAAAGCCTTTCCTGCAGGTTTTCTTGGAGTCTTCTAGGTGCAGTACGTGCTGTGAATCACCTGGAAGGCCAGTGTAACACAACAGCTCCTCAGCCCGTTGTGGCTCTGGAGAGCCCCTTGGGGAGCTTCCGTCATGAGTGCTGTGAGGACCCCTCGTGGGGACGCTGCCCTGTACATCACTGCCTCCCCTTGGCTCCTCCATTTTGGTGACTGTCCTCCACGTTCTGTCCCATCCATGGCTCCAGAGCCCCCCTCCTCTCTGATATGGCCCTCGAGACTCTCTGTGGCAGCTGGGGAATGCACACAAACAGGCTGCTGTCTGCAGACTTTTCTGTGAGTACACATGAAACTGCCTTTCCTGTTCCCACCAAATCTAGAAGCAGATCAGACCAGGCACCCAGTGAGGGGCAGATTCATGGATCAGTACTGAATCTGTCGTCCATTAACTGTGTGCCAGAGTCTACCTAGTTTGAGAGATACGTGGGTATAGTCAAGCAGTGTGCTTAGAGCTTGGAAATTAGTAAATGCTCAGATAATTATTTTTATTATAATGATGATTTTATTGTGAGGGATATGATTATTTGTTATTGCTGTTAGGACACACTGAAAGACTATGGAGGGAAGGGGGTGCTGCTGGCACCTGCTAGGCCATCTGAGGGTAGGCATTGATGATCCACAGCCTCAATGGGATCACTGTCCTTCCCTCAAACAGAAGAACTAATCAGGGCACGGGGCTTGTGTATTACCTGGGGGTCCTGGCTGATCTTGGCAATGTCCTTCTCGTAGCTGTCAATGTACAGTCGAATGGTAGCCCCTGCGCTCCCAGTGCCGCTCAGTCGGAAGATGATGCGAGAACCATCTGTGAAAATGAGCCGCAAGCCCTGGAAATGATAAGCGGAGAATTTTTCCCTCACACGCTGGAAGGGAGACTGAAGCCTGGCCAGTCATGGGGGTACACTGAGGAGCTGGCTGCATCCGTACTTGCGCAGTCAGGGACCAGGTCCTTGATAAAGGCAGCAGCTGAGTCTCACTGTCTGCCTTCATCAACCTCCCTCTGCAGCCAGGTGACGGGGCTTGGGCGAGTCGGGAAACATTTCTCAGGTGGGGGGAAAACTGATCTCTGTGATGCTGGATGACACGAGGTCCTCCCCCTACCCTGCTTCCCTGTGATTTATGGACTAATCCTTCTAGTTTGAGGCTTAATAGGTAAGTAAAGCCTCTAGATGCAGAAATTCCACCCCCAGATCAAACCACGCAGCCTGTCCCTTCCAAACCATGTCTAATGCCTTGGAAAGGACTAGGTCCAAAATATGAGTCTATCAGGGAAAAGCAAACTTGACAGCTAGAACAGATCTTTATCCCTCTTCACTATCTCTGTTTCTAAATCACCAGAGATGACTCCATTCTGTGACAACAAACAGCTGTAGAATGAAAGGGGAAAGGGTGGCGCCGGAGTGAGGAGCTGGGGAGGAGGTTCATCCAGTGAGGGGGAGAGGGCGGGGCCAGAGGAGCTGGGAAGGAGGCTCATCCAGTGAGGGGAGAGGGCGGGGCCAGAGTGAGGAGCTGGGGAGGAGGCTCACCAGTGAGGGGGAGAGGGCGGGG
>NW_003852461.1:10303692-10303978 GCF_000181295.1 Otolemur garnettii | reverse complement strand
CCAGTGAGGGGGAGAGGGCGGGGCCAGAGTGAGGCGCTGGGGAGGAGGCTCATCCAGTCAAAGGGGAGAGGGTGGGGCCAGAGGAGCTGGGGAGGAGGCTCACCAGTGAAGAGGGAGAGGGAGGGGCCAGAGTGAGGAGCTGGGAGGGAGGCTCATCAACCAGTGAGGGGGAGAGGGCGGGGCCAGAGTGAGGAGCTGGGGAGGAGGCTCATCAACCAGTGAGGGGGAGAGGGCAGGGCCAGAGTGGGGAGCTGGGGAGGAGGCTCACCAGTGAGGGGGAGAGGGC
>NW_003852461.1:10298883-10302640 GCF_000181295.1 Otolemur garnettii | reverse complement strand
GCAGGAGACTCGCTTGAGCCCAGGAGTTGGAGGTTGCTGTGAGCTGTGATGCCACAGCACTCTACCCAGGGGAATAGCTTGAGGCTCTGTCTTAAAAAAAAAAAAAGTTAGAACATCTGAAAAAAACGTATCATAGAACTGTAAGTTGACCACCCAAGGGACTGTACTAACTGGTCAACATGTGGAGGTGGTCACTATAAGGAACTAGGCCTATTGTCCATTGAGTATTGGTGAAACATGTCTGGTCTGTGAAAATTAGGTCACCTTGAGGAGTGGTCAGTACAGAGAGGTGGTCAGCCTGGAGCTTCTGCTGTATATGATAAGGCTATTCTCACACTATTATTCTGCTTTAATCTCTTGAGAGAAAAGAGAGGAGCAGAAATCGAAGACCATAGTTCTCTTCCTTTTTAGATTCCGGGGCTCCTTTCCACATGCACAAGTGACATGTCACCTTGTGTGCAATAACCCCAAGGGGTGCAAAAATCCCCTGGAGTTCAGGCCAAGAGTCCCAGGACAAGAGCATGGGGGACTGACAGAACCAGGGCGCAGACCACTGTCCCTCTGTGTGTACTGAGAGCCATGTGCACCTCAGTCACTCAAGAAAAGCAGGGGGGACGGCCGAAAGGCCTTCCTCCCTTCACTCCGCTCCTACCTGATTTCTTGAAATGCTTCCATCCACTGGGTCACTGTACTCAAAGTTATCAGCCTTCTCCACAGTGTACACTTTGTCACTTGCTGAGAACTGCTTCCCCACAAAGGAGCGATCCAGCACCAGAGCCTCCAAATCCTTCATCATTTTGTTTGCACTGTCGGCGTCCACCTCCTCGTAGTCGTACCTGGAGGAAGCCACATGGCTGAGGCCCATGCTGACTTCAGATCAGACCCAGCGTATCAATCAGCACTTCCTTCAGCGGTTCTCTGGCCCTCCCCCCAAATCATCTAACTTCAGAAGGAGCTGCAAAAAAATATGGGCCTGTCAGTCATCAGGGATGAAACAGGCCAGGGATGAAAGGAAGGGTTTGGAGGATTTCAGGGAAGGGTTATGAACTTCTGAATAAGCAGAAAACACCTACCTTGGCCTTCTACAGAATAAAGCTCTAAGAAGCTTCAAAGGCTTTTTGAGAGATACTATCTAACCTTTAATCACAACATCCCGAGGAGGTGGAATTAGAATCAGTGTTATCTCTGGAGGACTCTCCTGAAGGAACTTGTAATTCAGGTCCTTCTTTTCCAAATTCCACGAGCTTCTTTGGGCTGAATGCTGGCACTGCTCCCAGCAAGGGGCCTGCCTGAGGCTGGTAAGATTTTGACTAAGGGACATTCCAGTCTCCACAGAGGCTTCCTAAAGTAAAGCCAAGTTTTCACTGATCAGAGGAAGAAGCCCAACACTGACTCTAATCTGAGGGGACTCCCTTCTTTCAGGGAGATGGTGTTCTGGTCCAAAGTGCTTTGGATTCATCCTGCCAGAGGAGGCCTGGTGGGGCTGGTGTGGGTGCATAGGGGCTAAGGGGGAAAAATGTTTATCACAAATGAAATTTTATGACAATTATTTTTTTCTTTCTTCTTGACGTCTTTCTTAATCATGTGAAAGACTCTTATAGGTGGCTTTTCTTGACCTAGTGGCACACAAGCCTCTTGCGAAAGTTATTTTCTAGACGTTCAAGATACCAGAGTCTATATTTATTTGCAATAGTGAAACAAATACGGTATGCACAAATAAGATATTTCTCTGAGACATGAGAAGTATCGGGGAATTAAGACCAGTCTATTCTGGCTGCAAGAGTCCATGGATTAAGGACCAAATAGACCCCTTAATCTTGAAGTCAGCTCTTCCCCCCCAGTTAAAATGATAAACATCAAGAAATTACAACCAGGTGTATGTGCTTTATATCCGTGACCTTTGGTGTGCAAGGGAAATGTTTTATAAATCCTAGGCACAGAGGGGTGCCATGGGAAGAGTCTGGGCTTTACATTCAGACAGAATGGCCCAGGGATCCAGCCTCTGCTGGTTATTAATTGTGTGACTATCAATCAGTTACACCATCTCTTATGATCTCAGTTGCCGTGAGGCTGACATGACACAGGCACTCGAAAATGCCTAGCACTTTTACTCAATAAGTGGACACATAACTCATAATAAATGTAGGCTTTAAGAACTTTTTTTTTTGGTACCTGGTTAGCAGTTATATTTGATAATTAATAAAAATAATTTTTTTTATGGAGATGACCAACTTATTCAAGAGTGACCCTTTCTCTCCTCTCCTGAGCTTTCTCCTTCCACTCTGGCTCCTGTTCACCTGTTAGCACATTCACTTATCTATTCAAAACACTTACGCATTTCTACAATGACTTAGGTGTTTAGGGCACAAAATCTACAGCGACTTAGGTGTCTGGGGCATAAAACCAGACGTGCTCCACCCTTGAACCTACAGTTAAGCTTCTGCAGCACATTTAAATTATGTTGATCAGAAAAAGAGAAGAAAAAGAATATACTTACTACACCTTGAACTTCTTTTCAAAAATAATTTAATTAATGATTTTTTTTTTTTTTGAGACAGAGTCTCACTTTGTCACCCTCAGTAGTGTGCTGTGGGGTCACAGCTCACAGCAACCTCCAACTTGGACTTAAGTGATTCTCTTGCCTTAGCCTCCTGAATCATAGGACTACAGGTGCCCACCACAACACCCAGCTATTTTTTGTTGCAATTCTCATTCTGTTTGAGGTGTCTGTGGCAGAGTTCAAACCTGCTACCCTCGGTATATGGGGCCAGCGCCCTACCCACTGAACCACAGGCACCGCCCTTAATTAATGATCTTTAAAAATGTTCATAGCACCCCTAAGATCCTCTCACGGCACACCAGTGTGCTGTGGCACATGGGTTGAAAATCACTGGTCTGGAGAGTTCATGACTGCCTCCCTGAATTCCTTGATTTTTCTGTCTGTTAGACAGTAGAGATTCTTGCCTGGGCTTGCAGGACTAGCGTGTGGTGCCAGGTGGCAGTTACTGCTTTGCCTCCACAAAAGAACAGCTTAAGAGATCAATGAACTTGTCCAATGTCAATACAGGGATTCTGACTGAGGAACCCACAATGTTCAAGGTTAAATTCTTTCTTAAAGACCCAGAGATCATGGACTATAGAACCTGGAATATATTTTTAAATTTTCTAGTTTAACCAGAAGCAGTGTTCACACCTGTAATCCCAACACTTTGGAGGTCAAGGCATGAAGAGTGTTTTGAGCCCAGGAGTTCAAGACCCCCTTGTGCAAGAGTGAGACCCTGTTTCTACAAAAAATAGAAAAATTAGCCGGGACTGGTGGTGTGCACCCGTAGCCCCAGCTATTCAGGAGACTGAGGCAGGAGGCTCGCCTGAGCCCAGCAGTTTGAGGCTGCAGTGAGCTGGGATGATGCTGTGCGCCTGGGTGCCAGACTCCTGTCTCAAAAATAAAGAAAAGTAAATTCTCAAATTTTCTAGTCTAACTCACCCATTTGATAGAAAAGCCAACTGGAAAAGGTCTGGAGAAATTATACCCATTCATTTCTTTGAGACAGAGCCTCAAGCTGTCCCCTGGGTAGAGTGCCATGGCTTCACTGCTCATAGCAACCTCTAACTCCTGGGCTCAAGCGAGTCTCCTGCCTCAGCCTCCCAAGTAGCTGGGACCACAGGCGCCTGCCACAACACCCGGCTATTTTTTTTGTTGCAGCCCTCATTGCTGTTTGGCGGGCCAGAGCTGGATTTGAACCCGCCACCTTAGGTG
>NW_003852461.1:10285660-10298101 GCF_000181295.1 Otolemur garnettii | reverse complement strand
GTTGCAGCCATCATTGTTGTTTGGTGGGCCCGGGCTGGGGATTCTAACCCGCCACCTTAGATGTATGTGGCTGGCGCCTTAGCCGCTTGAGCCACAGGCGCCGAGCCAATAGCCAGACTGTTGTTCCCATTTCCACAGATGAGTCCAGAGAGAGGAGTGATGCCCCTAGTCTAGTAAGGGGAAGGAATAAAGTTCTAGTCCTTTTCTCTGAACCTAAACCTAGTGTTACAATCACGTCCACCTGATGGTAAAATGCTTCTAAAGCACTTATTCTTTTGATTAGGTTAGCTAAATTTTTAAGCCTAATTCTTCATGGCTGACATAAAAGTTGACTTCATTTCAACACTGAATGAAATCATTTAAAAAATCTCTAGTTGGTGGAGGCTGGATGAACTAAGGTTTTATTATCACTTAGGAGGAGACAGGCTGTGTGTACATGAGAATGCTGTACCCTCTTTTCACACTACCTCATACCCAGCCATACTTACCTAGTGAAGAAATTCCTGCCATACTTTTGCCAGTGATCCTTAAGAATATCTTCTACACTCTGTTTGCGGGTGGCCAGTATGGAGAGCCAGGCAAGCACAGCCCACAGGCCATCCTTCTCACGGATGTGGTCGGACCCTGCAGGGACAGAGCCAGCTGCTGTGAGGAGTGACATTTCTCCAAGTACTTGAAAATAAACTCAGCAGTAAGCATCCTAAAACGTCAGAAAACTTGACTGTGGACTTTGCACAGAAGGGGGTCACGGATTGAAGAAAACCACATGATACAGAAAACTCGATGCTTCCCAAAGTAACTTAGAAATTTAAGGGAACTGCCGATAAAAATGTCAGAGAGGTAATTAGGTGGAACTTAATGTATCAGTTATAAAGTACTAATCTGAGACAAAACGAAAACAATGCTAAACAAACAGCAGAACATGACATTATAAAATTCCGATAATTAGTCTAGTAGCTTAATGGAACAAAAGAGAAACCTGGAAAGAGGCCCAAACACACATGAGGCTTCAGCATGAGCTAAAAGTGTCACTTCCTGGCTATGCAAAAAAGAATAGATGCCTTTTTTTTTTTTTTAAGGTTTAACTTTTTATCTCATGTTGGCCTTTTATTTTTTATTTATTTATCTTTGAGACAGAGTCTCCCTCTGTCACCTGGGTAGAATGTTGTGGTGTTGTCACAGCTCACAGCAACCTCAAACTCCTGGGTTCAAGTGATCCTCCTGCCTCAGCCTCCCGAGCAGCTGGGACTATAGGTGCCCGCCACAACGCTCTGTTATTTTTTCTATTTTTGGTGGACATGGAGTCTTGCTCTTGCTCAGGCTGGTCTGGAACTCCTACTTTCTACCTTTAAACTCCTTTATTCTGAAAAAAGCAGACTACATTGAGCTCTATTTTCTGATTTCTGAAAACTCCCAGGACTCTACACAATCCTTCTATAAGCACGCTTTGCATACTGTTGTAACTTAAGTTCTTTATCTGCCTGCTCCCCCCTCTGCCTCCCACTGATTCTTGCTCTACTGAGAATTGCCAGGGCAGCTAGCATGATGCTAGCCACGTAGGAGGCATGTGGTGCTAAGTTTTTTCTTCCCTTCTTCATCCTTTCAGACCCAGCTCAAACATCCTCTCCTCTTAGAGACTAGCTCCCAGCTTCCCTAAGTACTTAAGGAGCTCCATTCTCTTTTCCTAAAGCAACCTCACAAAACATCTGGGGGCTGCGCCTTCTGAGCATCAATCAGCTGCTTACAGGCCTCTCTCCCTCTAGCCACGCGCTTTTCAGAGGCATCTCTTACTTATCCTCATAACTGAGTCTGGTGACTAGCACAGCACAAGGGATACGGTAAATTACAGATTGTGTCTTCACATGAATGAATGAGTCAACTAATTAACCTACTCCAATATTTTTGCTTTCTATTTTTGATACATAAAAACATACAGCTTTTCCTTTCAAAATGTTTTTCTCGTCAATGGGATACCATTTTTAGAAGTTACAGTTCTTAAAATCTGGATGCCAGCAATACTAGAAATAGTAAGCAATATTTTAGTTTTTATGTAACAAACTTTAGGAATGTTTTACCTCGTTTTATATTTATGGACTTTTGTTTGCCTTTACTGCTATTATAAGGAATAGTTAGCTCACTGCCTCTTTCAGCTTTTGCAAATGGTATGTTTTGGCAGTCACTCATCCTGAGAAGTGAGGTCATGGCAGCTTCCCTAATACACTGGGGCTTTATGACCGTAGTACACATCTTGGAATTATTTGTCCGAGCTGTTTTTGTTTTTTTCTTTTGTGGTGAGACTGAGTGTACAGGAGGCAAAGTTCCTTTGTGCTTTTCCTGCTCTAAGTGAAGAACTTGGCTTTATAATTTTATATGGTAATAAATATAAAATCTAAAAGTCTTACTCAACTCTGAGGAAGTACTTGGAGATAACAGAATCATACATGTAATATTACAAATGAAATATCTACCTTGAGTACCATAAATATCTATCTTAAACCTATTGCAACTGTATAACCCTCTTCCCTTTCAGATACTTAGGCTAATCTCACTGACCACGTTGGATGTGCCAAAACTCTAGGTAATTTGATCAATAATTAGGAAGGCTGAATACATTTCATTTTCTTCAGCATTCTGATGAACAATGGTGTATTTCCAGTGAAAAAAGGCAGAGGTGCATGGATGTGTTTCCAAAGCTATAATTTTTACAGTTGTGACTTATCAACAAATGCTT
The DNA here is from genome assembly GCF_000181295.1 of Otolemur garnettii. NCBI lineage: Eukaryota > Metazoa > Chordata > Mammalia > Primates > Galagidae > Otolemur > Otolemur garnettii. Next base: position 10,295,370 of record NW_003852461.1, on the reverse strand, counting down.
TACACTTGAGAATCAGAAAGCACGAATTTGAGGCTCTGTTACTTACAAGCTGTTTGAATTTGGACAAGTTACTTAATTTTTCTGAGCCTCAGTTTCTTCAACTATAAAATAGGGCTAATGCTAACCTCTCTCCCACAATCGTGTGAGATTACTATGACAAAGTGAGTGGAAATATTTTAGAAACTGTTAAGCACTACATAAATGCAAGATACCATTATGAATAAAGAGAACAACAAAAACCACATTTTATGGAAAATTCTTTTCCACTGACCTTATACAACTTTCAAGAAATAATGCTTCTTAACTGTGCATATTGAGTAAGAAAAGAGAAGAATGTAACCTAATATGCTCTTTCCTCTGGGCACTGGGATTACAGTTGTTTTTTCCTCAATCCTTATTTCTCCATAGTAAATATGAATTACTTACATAATTATGTTTTACTTTTTAAAAAGTAAAAGAAGCCAAGCTCACTTAACTGTGCAAAGAGGACAGCACCGTCAGCAAAGGTCGCAGGTCCTGGCTGACACCGGGCAGGGCAGGCTTTGCCTGAGTCTCTTTACAGTTGCTTGGCTCAGGACAGAGGGTGTGCAGGGGATTCTGCCCCTTCAGCATCTTGAAACACCTGTCACGTTGGTTTGGCCTAATCAGCACCTTGTGATATGCACAGACTCAGCTCAGTCGGGGCATGCTCTGGGTCTCAGTCAAGAAAAATGTCAACCCCTGCTGAGGGAGCCAAGAGCTAATGGTTTAGGGATCACACTTACCAGTGTGGGCATTTTAGGAGCTGCCTGCCTTCTGTCCCTGCCAGCCCAGGCCTGAGGATGGGGGCATGGCAGCTGAAAAATAGCTACCTGGAGTTCTCTCAAAGTGCCCCAGTCTATCTGGCTGGCTGTCCCTGTCCTGCCTACTTCTGTCTCTCCTGTAGTCTCCTGCCTGAGAATTCCCACCACACAGGCACCCGTCCGCCTGGCCAACATCTCCTGCAATGCCTTCACCTTTGTCCTCATCCAGGCTGCCCTCCTTGCTCCTCTGTGCTCCTACCATCCCCTTGATCATGCCCCACCCTACACTATGAGTTGTACTCCCCAACCCCCATGCCGGGCCTGACCTGCATCAGCTCTCAGTAAGCATTTGCCCAAAGAAAGGCCAGGCCCCAGCTGACTAGCTGGGAGGCCCCACGAAGTCCTGTCCTCTCCATTTCCACTGTGCCAATGACTTCACTTGGAAAGGAAGGTGAGCCCCTTGGGAAGTCCTTTCCAAACAATTCCAGCCCTCAGGAGCTGTCCCCAGGGACTCTCAGACTCTCTTATAGCCAGTGCTATAGTTATAGCAATGGCTCCTGCAGTGACTGCCCCTGGACTGGCGGTAAGTACGGGATAGGTGGGAGGTTCGTCGTATGTCCTCACCAAACTCCACTTCACATTCAACACACACGCACCAGTTCCAGCATGTTCCAGGTACATAAGAAAATACCAAGGTGATAAAAGGGAGAGATGTGGGGCTGAGGTGGATGGAAGCTGCATGAGAGGAGCTCCCACCGAGAGGACTGCGTGAAGTACACATCACCCAGCAGTAGAAACAGAAAGGGGAAGAAAAACAACAGGTGAGAGCCCAGCTCCCAGAGGAAGGGAGACCCCTCTCCACAAAGAGGACTCTGCCAGCCAGCCGGCGAGCAGGGTTCAAATGTCTCCTCACCTTATCCCACTCGAGAGCAGTTGCTGAGTCCCAGGCCTCCTTCACTATTGAGGTCCCACCACTGAGACTGGGCCCCATTCTGTCTAGCATAGAAACCAAATATTTTTCCTGCAATCCTGAGCACCCAGATCACCCCCCGACCCTAGTTGCTGGAAGGACTGTCCCCTGTGGAGTCCAGAGTGTTTGACGAGCTCACTGGAAGCTGTGGCTGAGCTGCAGCGTGAGAACAGTAGCATAACAGTCCAAGCTTTTGTGGGGAGAAGGTGAACTACCCATCTCCAGCCCCTCAAGGCTTTCTGAGCTGGATTGATGGGGGCAGGACCAGGGTTTAAGTGACTTTGGACTGAACCTTGGGCCTACACCCAGTGGGGGTCTCTGAGCTCAATTGGGGGACACGGCCAGGGTTTAAATGACTCTGGACTGAACTTTGGACCTCTGGCCTCCACCAGGCAGGGCTCTCTGAGCACAACTGGGTGGGCGGGGTTGGGGTTTATGTGACTTTGAACTGAAGTTTGATCCTCTGGCCTCCACCAGGTGGGGCTCTCTGAGCCCAGTTGGGTAAGCGAGGCTGAGGTTTAAGCAACTTTGAACTGAATTTTGGATTAACACTCTCCACTGGGTGGAGGCTCTCTGAGCTCAGTTAGGTGGGCTATGCCCGGTGCCTGAGTGACTCTTATCTGAACTGTAGACCTGTGTCCCCTGCTGGGTGGCAGCTCCCTGAGCTTGGCTGGGCAGGTGGTGCCCAGTGCCTGAGGGACTTTGTCTGAGCTCTGGGCCTACGCTGCCTACAGAGCTGTAGCCCTCAATGCTTGATTGGCTGGATGGTGCCCAGTGAGTGCATAAGGATCTCTCCTGAACTCTGGGCCAGCACTGTCAGCAGGGCAGCCTCGTGAGCTTGATTTGGTGTGTGCAGCCAGCAATGGCAGAGAGATTTTACTTGGAACTCTGGGCTAGTACTACCTACTTATTCTTGTCCCCCTGGAAACAGTATCTGGGGCTACGGATTCACCACTTGTCTGCCTTGGTTAGTGAAATGGTGGTGCCACAACGGTGATAAGTGGACTCATCAGGGACAACCTACCAATTGAGCTAAAAAAGTGTAATTAACATATTAAAAAAGAGAAAAAGAGTAAGAAGCTGAAAATACTCATGAAGAAGTATCAGCTGAAGAATTCTGGTGACATGAGAAATCAGAGCAGATCAATGGCTCTTGGGGATGTCAAAGAAAATAGAACAGAGAATCCCGTCCACAGAGAAATTGCTGAAATGTCAGAAATAGAATTCAGACTATGGATAGCAAATAAGATAATTGGAATGGAGGAAAGAAATGGAAACAGAGAACCGAAAAACAGTTTAGAAGTCGTCTCAAGAAATTAATGAATTCAAAGACAAAGTCACCAAGGATATGGACATAATGAGGACAGATACAGCAGAGCTTACGGAATTGAAAAGGTATTTGAGAAGCTTCAAAATACAGTAGCGTCCCTCAGAAAGAGTTGAGCAATGAGAAGAAAGAATCTCAGATAAAGAAGAAAACACTTTTGAACTACCCCAAGCATTCAAAGAGACAGAAAAATGGAGAAAAAGAGCAGAATATTCCCTGAAAGAGTTATGTGATCATTCCAAGAAATCAAACACCCAAATTTATAGCAATTCCTGAAAGAGAACAGGATGGTCCCAAAGGCACAGATTCTCTGCTCCAAGACATTATGGTGGAGAACTTCTCAAGTATTGCAAGACACACAGAAATTCAGATAGTAGATAGTTTCAGAACCCCAGCACAACTCAATCCAAACAAACCATCTCCTAGACATTGTCATTAATTCTGCCAATGTTAATATGAAGGAGAAACTTCTGCAAATAGCCAGGCATAAGAAAAGTATTCCTTACAAAGAGAAAGGTGTAAGGATGGCTGCAGATCTTTCAGCTGAAACTTTCCAAGCCAGAAAAGGATAGTCATCAACCTTCAACCTTCTTCTTCTTTTTTTTTTTAATTAAATCATAGCTGTGTAAATTAATGCAGTCATGGGGAACAATGTGCTGGTTTATATACAATTTGAAATATTTTCATCAAACTGGTTAACATAGCCCTCATGGTATTTTCTTAGTTATTGTGTTAAGACATTTATATTCTACATTCCTTCAACCTTCTTAAACAAAATAATTTCCAACCCAGGATCCTATATCCTGCTAAACTGAGTTTCATTTGTGATGGAGAAATCAAATACTTCACTGACATCCACATGCTGAAGAAATCTGCCATGACTCAACCAGCTCTACAGGAAATACTCGGACCCATTCTTCATGACAAGCAATGGGAGGGTACACCACTGGAGTAAACCTACCCAGAAATTAAAGAACAAAGCCTAGCTTCCACAATGGTGAGAGGCATAAAATTAAGCTCTGAAGTTCTGAAAAACAAGGTGACCAAAATTCTGCCACATCTACCAATTCTCTCAATTTATATGAATGGTTCGAACTCTCCTTTAAAGAGGCATAGGCTGGCTGACTGGATACAAAAACTCAGGCCTGATATCTGCTGCCTACAAGAAACTCACCTTACCTCAAAAGATAAAACAAGACTCAAGGTGAAGGGATGGGTGATGGTATTCAAGACAAATGGAATGCAGAAAAAAGCTGGAGTTGCAATCTTATATACAGATACAATGGGATTCAAACAAATAAAAACAATGAGAGACAAAGATGGACACTTCATACTGGTCAAGGGAAACACATCTATGCATGCTATCAGAATGTTCTTTGATATATAAAACAAACCTTAACTGATCTGAATGATATGATATCTTCCCACACTATAATAGTTGAAGATTTTAATACACCATTAGCAGTACTGGACAGATCCTCCAAGCAGAAACTAAACAAATAAATAATGGACTTAAACAAGACCCTAGAACAGGGGTCCTCAAACTTTTTAAACAGTGGGCCAGTTCACTGTCCCTCAGACCACTGGAGGGCCAGACTGCGGCCCCGGGACAAATTGGCTGCTAAAGCAGGCAGTGGTGGCAAAGACACCCAGCAGGCTGGATAAGTGTCCTAAGGTGGAATGCATGTGGCCCACGGGCCATAGTTTGAGGACGCCTGCTCTAGAACAAATGGACTTAACAGATATTTACAGAACACTTCATCCTAACAAAACAGAATACACGTTCTTCTCATCAGCCCATGGATCATCTTCCAAAACTGATCATATCTTAGGCTACAAGGCCAGCGTCAACGAATTCAAAAGAATAGAAATTATCCCCTATACCTTCTCAGACCATCATGGAATAAAAGTTGAACTCAATAGCAACAGAAAACTTCATACTCAAATAAAGTCATGGAAACTAAATAACCTTATGCTGAATGATAGCTGGTCACTGATGAGATCAAGAAGGAGATCATTAGCTTTCTGGAAAAAGACAATAATGACACAAACTATTAAAACCTGTGGGATACTGCAAAAGCAGTCACTAGAGGGAAATTTATACCATTAGATGCCTTCATCAAGAAAACAGAAAGAGAGCAATTAAGCAACCTAAGGGGCCATCTCAATCAAATGGAAAAGGAAGAACAATCTAATCCCAAACCCAGCAGAAGAAAAGAAGTAACCAAAACTAGAGCAGAACTAAATGAAATTGAAGACAAAAGAATTATTCAGAAGATCAGTGAAACAAAAAGTTGGTTCTTTGAAAAGATTAATAAAATTAATAAACCCTTGGCTAGACTAACCAGAAACAGAAAAACAAGATCTCTAATAACTACAATCAGAAATGATAAAGGTGAAATAACAACAGATGCCACAGAAATACAAAAGATTCTCAACAATTACTATAAAAAACTCTATTCCCAGAAATATGAAAATGTAGAGGAGCAATATCTGGAAACATAATCCCTTCCAAACTCAGCCAGAAAGACTTAGTAATCTTGAATAGACCAAGATCAAGTACTGAAATTGCATCAATCATAAAACATCTCCCCAAAAAGAAAAGCCCTGGACCAGATGGTTTTACACCAGAATTCTATCAAACCTTCAAAGAGGAACCAGTTCCTATGCATAAACTTTTCCAAAATATAGAGAAAGAAGGAATCCCAACACATTCTTTGAAGCAAATATCACCCTGATTGCCCAACCAGGAAAGGATCCAACAAAATATAAAACTATAAACCAATATCATTAATGAATATTGATGCAATATTATTCAACAAGATTATTAGCAAACAGAATACAACAACACATTAAAAAGGTTATACACCATGATCAAGTGGGTTTTATCCCAGAGACACAAGGTTGGTTCAATATATGCAAATCTAAAAATATAATACATCACATAAATAGAATCAAAAACAAAGACCAAATGATTTTTTCAATTGATGCAGAAAAGGCTTTTGACAATATCCAACATACTTTCATGATATAAACACTCAAGAAAATAGGCTAGAGATTATCTACAGCAAACCCACAGCTAATATCATATTGAATGGAGTAAAACTGAAAGCATTCCCATTCAAATCTGGAACCAGACAAGGATGCCCACTGTCTCCACTGCTATTTAACATAGTGATGGAAGTCCTTGCCATCAGACAAGATAAGGAGATCAAAGGAATGGGGGCAGAGGAGGTCAAACTCTCCCTCTGCACAGATGACATGATCTTATACCTGAAAAACCCCAGGGACAAAACCACAAAGCTCTTAGAAGTGATCAAGGAATATAATAGTGTTTCAGGTTACAAAATCAATCTCCACAAATCAGTAGCCTTTGTATATGCCAAACTGTCATATTGTATATGCCAAATTGTATATGGCAAGATGTATATGGCTTTGTATATGTCAAATTGTCAAGCTGAGAACAAAATCAAAGACTCTATTCCTTTTACAATAGCACCAAAGAATATGAAATACTAGAATATTTTTGTTTTTGTCTAGTATCTTGTCTTGTCTATTTGTCTTGTTTTTTTGTCTAGTATCTCTAGTATGTAGAGATACTAGAATATATCTAACAAAAGATGTGAAGGATCTCTCTAAAGAGAACTATGAAACTTTGAGAAAGAAAATAGTAGAAGATGTCAAGAAATGGAAGAACATACCTACCATGCTCATGGCTGGGAAGAATCAACATCGTTAAAATGTTCACACTACCCAAAGCAATCTACAGATTTAATGCAATCCCCATCAAAGCACCAATGTCATACTTTGAGAAAACAGTACTTTGTTTCATATGGAACTGGAAAAAAAAAACCAAATAGCAAATACAGTTCTTTGAAATAAAAACAATTCTGGAGGCATCACATTGCCAGACTTCAGGTTATATTACAAGGCTACAGTGATCAAAACTGCATGGTACTGGCACAGAAATAGACACAGATCTATGGATAGTATAGAGAACTAGAGATGACCACAGCCACATATTGTCATTTAATATTTGAAGCAAAACATGCAATGGGGAAAAGAATCATTATTTAACAAATGTTGGGAGAACTGGTTATCCACATGCAGAAGATTGAAACTGGACCTGCACCTCTCACCATTGACAAAATTGATTCTCGCTGGATAAAAGATTTAAATTTAAGACATGAAACAATAAAAATTCTAGAAGACAGCGTGGGGAAAACAATTGAAGATATTGGCCTGGAAAAAACTTTATGAGGAAGACCACCCTAGCAATTGCAGCAACACCAAAAATAACTGGGACTTGATGAAGCTAAAAAACTTTTGCACAGCTAAGAATACCACAATAGAGCAAACAGACGGCCCTCAGAATGGGAGAAGATTTTTGTATCTTATGAATCTGACAAAGGCCTGATAGTTAGAATCTACAGAGAACTCAAATTAAACAATAAGAAAAGTGCAAACAGCCTTCTCTCCAAGTGGGCAAAAGATTTGAACAGAAACTTCTCTGAAGATGACAGAGGAATGGCCAACAAACACATGAAAAATGCTCATCATCCTTAATCACTAGAGAAATGTAAATCAAAACCACTCTAAGATATTACCTAACCCAAGCAAGATTAGCCCACATCACAAAGTCCCAAAACACCAGATGCTGGTGTGGATGTGGAGAGAAGGGAACAATTCTACACTGCTGGTGGGAGTGCAAACTAATATAGCCCTTTTGGAGAGAAGTATGGAGAATCCTCAAAGATCTAAATGTAGACCTTCTATCTGACACTACAATTGCATTATTAGGTATCTACCCAGAAGAACAAAAATCATTTTACCACAAGGACATTTGCACTATAATGTTTATGGCAGCTCAATTCATAATCACCAAGTCATGGAAGCAACCTAAGTGCCCATCAACCCGTGAATGCATCAACAAACTGTGGTATATGTATACCACGGATATTATTCAGCTCTTAAAAAAGATGGACACTTTACATCTTTTACATTCACCTGGAAGGAGCTGAAATACATTCTTCTTAGTAAAGTATCACAAGAATGGAAAAACAAATATCCAATGTACTCCATACTAATATGAAATCAATATATGAATAATTACTTGTTCCAGGAACAATACAACACTATTATAGTCCAGTTCGGGGGTAGAGGTAAGCGGGAGGGGGCGGGGGGAGGATGTATGGCAGGAGGAGGGAGGGCATGATGTGGGATCTCTACACTGGAAGTGAGGACAATGTAACGTTAAATATTGTATCCTCATATTAATTTGAATAAAGTTAAAAAAAATAAAAAGAAAAGAAAATGCCAAGGTGAGTAAGGCAGGTCTCCTGCCCTCACAGAGGGCTCAAACAGACAGGTGGAGGAGACAGATATAGGTAACAGTCCAGTGGAATTGGTTATAATCAGGGCCTAAGCTCAGCTCTACTGGAGCATTCTGTCTGGGACATGGCTAGGCATGAGAGGCTGCAACCTTCCCTGGGGGTTCAACCTGCAGGGAAATGGACGGGCGGAGAATAGAATAGAAAGTTGGATGTCTTACTCCCCAGAACCAGGAGCCTGAGTGTAAGGCTGCCTAAGTGCCCAGCACTTCACCTTCTGTCATTTCGCACACTTGTAATCACCTGGCCAGGGTCTGACTCCTTCCCCAGATAGAAACTCATAGAGTATTCCATAAGGAGGCCATGCCCGCCATTGTGTCTGCGGAGTCTAACCTGGAGTCCAGGACACAGAGTTCAATAAACATCTGAGGACTGAACCACTCAAAGAAGCACCAACATGAAGGACTTTTTGTAAGAAATCAAGATTAAAAGAAATCTACAATGCAAATGCTGTATTTCTGTAAGTTGGGACTACTGTATAGTGTGTTATCATTAGAACTTTTGAAGGACAGGACGGGGGAAAGATATTGCTCACTTCTGGACCAGACCAGATCATAATTTATCAGTATCTCCCAGTGAACCACACTTATCTTCAGCATGGTTTCCTAACCCTCTTTCCCAAGGCCCCTATTTTCCTTAGAAAGTCTCAAAAGCAATGGCACTCTATATCATTCAGTAACCTTACTTTCAATGTCCCAACGAGTCCGAGGTTGGGCAGAACTGACACTTTGCCCTCCGTCCCTGTCACCCACAGTTAGGAGGGAACCAGTTTTGCCCCATGGGGTGACCCCAACAACACACTCCCCTGCCTTGATTAGGCCCCCACTTCTGACTTCCTAACAGAACACATTTCTCCCCTGCCTTTGTAACACTGACATCTGAAGAGGTGTTCCAGCCTCTGTGGGTGTGATGACCCATGAGAAAGGCACGTCCCCACTGCACAGGCTCCTCCTTTGAACACTGGCTTTACCAGGTGAGCCAGCCCCTCTGAAGTCCTACTCCTTCTGCACCTCTGTGCACTTAACTTTTCTTTTGTAGAAGTTCATTTCTTCTCAGAGACCCTGGACCGATGAGTGGGAGTATGTTGAGTCCTCACAGGAATCCTAGGCTGCTGAGAGAGGTGAGCTGAAGACTCTGCACTGAGGTGGATGGAAAGCAGGAAAGCACTGATCCCGTCACTTATGGTTCCCGTGCCATGCAGGACAGGACATCAAGTGACTTTTTTTTTTTTTTTTTTTTTT
>NW_003852461.1:10283092-10285365 GCF_000181295.1 Otolemur garnettii | reverse complement strand
GAGCCTCAAGTGACTTTTAAAGTTCTTTCCCATAGCAGGGTTCTGTCTGTCTAAACGGAAGGTGCCAAGTGGACAGTGCTCACTCACTCATTCAACAAACGCTGACTGAGCACCTCTCCTAGGCTGGGCTCTGCGGGGGGCTCTCGGGTTACAAAGGAGAATGAGAAAAGTAAGATCTCTGTCCTCAGGGACTGACAGTCATTCACCAAATAATCATAAATAACTATAAAGTCACAACCACAGCAGGTGCCATGGAGGGTGGTCGGTGGTGCCCCAAGCCAGTGAGCAGGGGTGTGACCAGCTCTGAAAGGTCCAGGAGGCTTCCTGAGAAATTGCCTCGGCTATCAAAATACAGAAATCAAGTAGCCTTCACTCACGTGAGCTACAGAATGCAAATATTTGTATTTATATTTCAAAAGTCACAAAATCACTAATATCCACGCTGAGAAACTCCATAAAGGAAGCACTGCAAGCATTCCCAGCAAGGGGCGTAGCAGGTGGACAGTAACTCCTCCATAAATAGTGAGACGGGGAATTCAGTTAAAGAAGTTCAGCTGCACTTACTTGTTCATAACAGTAGAAACCCATGACTGAGCAGCCCAGTTTTTAAAATGTTGATCTTAGAAATATTATTCAATAATTTTTTCTTTCTTCAGAGAAAGAAAGAACTTGTGGGTTATTCTCATGGTACATTCTCTATTTGGATATAAAATATATTAAAGGGAAGATAAAACCATGGTTGGCACTAGGTTAAATCACATTGGAAACGTTAATGAGGAATAGTCTAAAGTCTAATGCTCTGGGGTTCAAAGAAATCAATTCCACAAATATAACACAGGGGACTCTGCTTGGCAAATGCTTCCAGGTAAAAACTTTAAGGATTTAATTATCTACAACCTTACGTAAACAATATTATGAAATGCCCTAAAATCTAACATGGTGAAAGTTACATAAAGTGCAGTGCCCAGCCCACTGGAACACTCACCCCCCTGCTTGTCACGCGGCAGCCGGACCCCAGCCTGGGGGCTCAGTTCCAGCCACCACCTTCCATGGGGGCACTGTGAACTCAAAGCCAGCCTGGAGCTGGCTCTAGGAACAATGTGAGATGAAGCAGGGACAGGAGGCGGGAGAGGAAGGGCCTGAGGGCTGCTGTTAGCACTGGAAGGTGGCCGTGTAAGACAGGAGCTGCCCAAGCCATCCTGTCACTGGGCCTGTTCGCAGCCAGTCAGCACCTGGGGCTCCGACTGAGTCCCATATAGGTCTGTGGGACAAGGTGTTACTCTATGTATTTTAAAATATATATATCATGGTTAACTATGTTTGGGGAAACCTTTACTGACAGGATTCCTTAGCGTAGAATGTTCCAGAATCTTTTAATGTTAGTGTCATTGTGAACACCCCAGATAAAGAGGTTGCTCCAGGTGTCCCAGCGCCTTCTCGTGGAACTAGTACTCCTCTGCATAGCCACACACTCGGGGACCCATGCTCAGCACTGACAGGTACGGGAGGCACTGTGCCTGCCCTCAAAGACCCCCCATCTGTGATGTGAGGAAGGGCAACTGATACTAAGCCTGGGTTACGTGATACTGGGTGGGGTTCTCAGAGGAGAAACCACCTCACAGCTTACAGGGCATTTGTAGAGCATCCCTCGGACTGAGGTGCCATCTACGCTGTGTGACATAGGAAAAGGACTGAGCATTATGGCCTGGTGATCGCTCATCAAAGACTCGAGCTCTGGGACACGGCCTGCCTTCACTGTGGGCATCGCTCAGCCCCAAGACGCCTCCATCCTTAATACTTCCCAATTTCAGCAAGTCAATTTATTGTCCCCAAAACACTGCCACTCTCTCAAGGATATTAAATTGCTTAGAACTTAGTAAATCTGTGCCTCAGATTTACCAGCTGGTCCTCCACACCACACCTCCAGGCTCGCAGGAAAGCCACGAGGTCCTTACTCTGTTCTGTGTCACTTGGCGAGGACTGTGCGCACCTGCAAGGCTGAGGGAATGCTTGGTTCTGATCTTTTCTTTGCTAAGAGGTGACAGTAGGGTCCTGAAGGGCCCAAAAAATTGGTCCTTTTACTTCAGAATATTAGGTAGAGAGAACAGAGGTAGACATGTGGCCACTTAAGGACCCGGCAATCTGGCTGGAAGCCGAGACATGGGAACGAGCCACACCTCTGAACAGATGTGTAGAAAAGAGAGTGGTGTGGGCAGGAGGAAGTCGCAGGAGTTCAGGGCAGTGTGTGTGGGGGAGGGAGGAGAGCGTAGACA
>NW_003852461.1:10267829-10282914 GCF_000181295.1 Otolemur garnettii | reverse complement strand
TGGACCTATGAAAAAGAAAGATTTAATACTGTGTTGAAATCCTCCCTTAAAAACAAAAATGCACTCCCTCCATCCTGTTTCTTCCCACTGAGGGAAGAAAAAAATGTTTATCACTGTTTAATCCTGCAGACCCAATGGCCACGTGCCGCCAGGGAGGCCCCCAAACTCCCTGACTCTGTAGCTGTGATCCTCTGAAAGTAGGAGAACGCTCCTGGCTGACTGTGCTGTTCAGATGTGTGCCCTTCATCAGGATGGTCATAAGTAACTGTTTTGATTTAGGACCATCAGCCACTAGTTCAGTGCTATCTCAGCAGGCTAAGCTTTCCCTGGAAGCAGCAGTTATGAGCGGACTTACCGGTCCCGAAGCTCTCCTCCCCACAAAGAGACAGTTTGCTTGCGTCCATCAAATTCCCAAAAAACTTCCAGCCAGTTGGGGTCTCATACAAAGCGATCTTTGTAGCATTAGCCACCCTTCAAAGGCATGAAATCAAAGTTACATCACAGCAGGACTGTTAGCGTAGCCACGTGGGGATGGAAAAGAGCAAGGTTACTGTGATCAAGGGTCCCATTTAGCACCACTCAAAGGTGCACATAATTCTAAGACTGGTGGAAAATCATGAGAGAAAACTTGAGCACAATGGGCTGTTCTATGTGAATTCCGAGTAGGGGAAGAAGAGGAAGAAGAAAGAATTAATTCAGAACACCAAGTTTAATATTTCAGAAGAAACAACAGCAGTAAAACATGCAGGGCTGTTTTGTAGGCTACTTAAACCCATGTTTCTATTTTTTTTTTACAAACAAAAGAAAAATTATCCAGCATCCAGGCACACACTTATAGCTGCAGCTACTTGGGATACTGAGGCAGGAGCATCACTCGAGCCCAGGAGTTTGAGGTCGCAGCGAGCTATGATGATGCCACTGCACTCTAGCTGGGTGACAGAGCCGTCTCTAAATAACTAACTAAACTAAATAAAATAAAATGGGGTTGTACACACCATTTGCCTCATGGGGCTGGTCTCAGTATTAAAACACATAAAGGATTTGGTGTCTAGGACAAGGTAACGTCCAATGAATACCAGTGTTTCTATAAGAGCCTAGATATATAAATCTCTCTCTTCCCTGGCCTGAACTTTTACTCATAAATTCATTTATTCTTTCATTCTGCAAACATTTTCTGGGCCTCTGACATATTCTAATTAATATCCTCCCTAGTCCTCATCTGTCATTTATTACTTTTATTTTTTAATTTTTTAGATGTGATCTTGCAAGCCATCTTAGAGCCTTTGCAGAACACAGTGATACACAATAAACACCAACATCAAACTCTGAGATACCAACTCTTTTATCATCACTGATTCCTATCTCATAAAAACTGAATGTATATATTTTTTAACCTATTTGAACTTTCTGTTTGGATTTTGCATGAATGAACGTTCACTGTGTCCGAGTGTGCCGGGGTGATCTAGATGGGTTGAAACTCTACAATCACTTCAGTCTGTTCTTTCACCCAAACCCTCTGCATCCTGGAAAGGAAAGTGGTCGTCCAGAAGGACGTCTCAAGGACGGGAAGTGCTACCTGCTCGTTTACTTGTTAACATTCATTCATTTTTAAAAAATGCCGTGGGTGTTATGTGCCAGGGACACCACAGCCAGGCAGCATCTAGGGTGGTGAATAAGGAAACCCTCTCTCTGCAGAGGGGCACAGTCCAGCGCGACAGCTGGTCAAGCAAACAGGCAACCAGAACTCGGTGTGGTCCATGCCAGGGGCTCGGGGGTGCAGGGTGCTGAGGGGCACAGGGGGAAGCATCTGGTCCAGAAAGGAGCTTGCCCTTCCCCCCTACGAGACCCACTCAGCACACACCAGGCACCACATGCCTGTGCTGAAAGGGGAGGATGCATGCCGGACACAGTGGGGCGTGGGGAGGAGCAGGATGCCCGAGATGGGAGGGCCAAGGGGCAGGTGAGACCTACCGGTCCAGGGCACCACTCGTGGGCATGCTTCGTGCAAAGCCACGGACCCCTGTCTGCTGGAAATACGGAATGCTGAAGATGTTGGCAGCAATGACAGCCACAGAGTCTGAGGGGTTCACAAAGAACCCATGCTTGCCCAGAATCATGTTCCGATCCTAGGGGGGAAGAAGATTCAAAGGAAGACTTTTAATCAAACTATGAGAAACCAAACTATCTTCCATGGGAGTTTCATAAGATTAAAACTGATGCATTTACTTATGCTGCCAGGTTTTTAACTCTGGATTTTATTTTTAACAGGTCTACACAGTACCACTGGGCCAAAGAGTTAAAACCATTTCCAATTAGAGTGCAAAGACCTTGGGAGCTAGTGCTGGGCTCCCAGACCCTTCCCACACTCTGGAACTAGGGGAGGTTCCAGGTGACAGAGAAAATGCTGGTGTTCACGCAGTTGGTAGGTCCACCAGGCATCCTTTTGAGGAACAACGGCAGATTTCTTCAAGGAAAGCCTCCTGAATCACGGGGTGCAGGACTCAACAGAACACACTGCCACCTTCACTGGTGCAGTGCCTGGCACACAGCCACACTCTCATACCCAGGATTGCGGGGAAGGCCTCCCAGCTTATGCGCTGCAAAATACTTTCTGCTAAGAATCCTTTAATTTCCCAAAATTTTGATGAGGGAAAAATTATTTTTCAGGAAATAGCGGATTCTAGCTGATGGTAAAAATCAGCAACAACAATATTTTTCCAACTAAATAAACACGCACAGTGCCTATAATCTGTGAGACACCAGGGATACAAACCTAAGACACAGCTTTTCTTTGTCTGTTACGTATGAGGCCTGACAATTAAGTTCGTGAACTCATCCTAGAAAAAGTACTACACGCCTTATTGCTGAATATCACTACAGTCACCTTCTAAGCACTCCCCTCGGGAAGCTGTGCACTGACGCCAGAGCCTAGTCGCCCCTTCAAAGCAATTCTGGAGGCTCGGCACCTGTGGCTCAAGCGGCTAAGGCGCCAGCCACATACACCTAAGGTAGCGGGTTCGAATCCAGCCTGGGCCCGCCAAAACAACAATAATGGCTGCAGCCAAAAAATAGCTGGGCGTTGTGGCAGGTGCCTGTGGTCCCAGCTACTTGGGAGGCTAAGACAGAAGACTCGCTTGAGCCCAGGAGTTGGAGGTTGCTGTGAGCAGTGAAGCCACGGCATTCTACCCGGGGGACAGCTTGAGGCTCTGTCTCAAAAAAAAGGAATTCTGGAAGTCTTTCCGGAATGACCATCAGAGGTATTGGCATACAAGGTCTGACAATTAAGTCTGTGAACTCGCCAGTGTGTGTTTACGTTGGCAGCACTGTACCAAAAAACTCTGTAAGGTTTCATAACCCTGGTGTATCAGTGTCTTGTAGCTGTCCTCGTGTTGATGTGTGGTTGTGTCTTGCTGAACCACGTGGGGTTTTGTGTGCTGTATGACAACAGCTCTAAAGGTCAATCCAGAAAAAGATTTCCAAAATTGCTTTGAAGCACTGAGACCGACTAGACGCTGGCCTCAGTACAGAGCTTCCCAAGGGAGAGCAGTGGTTCTCACCCTTCCTAATGCCGCAACCCTTTAATACAGTTCCTGCCGGTCGCTATCCACAGATTGAGAACCGCTGCTTTAAGGTGACCTAGTGATATTCAGCAGTGAGGTGTGTAGCACTTTTTCTAGGATAAGTTCAAACTCAATTGTCAGATTTCATAATCACCAATGTAAATAAAATAGCTCATTTATAAAGATTTAATTGTAGAGAAGGAATAAAATGTTAATTCTTTCACTATTATCTTCATATAGAATACAAAATTATAGTTACATCATTCAGGTAATCTGAATGAATGAATGAGACCAAAACCTTTTCCAGAGATTAAACAAGTAGCCAGCTGCTGGCTGACAGCAGAAACCTGTTTTTAGGAGAGGTATCTAGAACCCAACAGCTCAGGAACTACCCGTCCTTACATCATGCCCGGAGCCTAGTCGCCTGCCCCTCCTGGCAGACGTGGATAGCTGAAATCAAACACATGGTGACATTCCAGTGACCCTTATTTCTGTTCCTGACAGTCAAAATTTTAACAACTTAGTTCCGACCTTGGGTACGGGAAGGACTTCTGACAGTCACTCCCAGGGCCTATACCAGCAGCCTGCGTTTCCCCCATCTGCAAGATCAGGTGGGCTGCATCAGAGCTCACTTAAATGCACCTGTACGCACCCCATCTCCATCAAAGGCAGCCCCAAAATCATGCTCTCCTGACTTCATGGTCTCCACCAGGTCGGCTGCGTAGGTGAGGTTGGGGTCAGGGTGGTGGCCTCCAAAGTCCTCCAGAGGGACGCAGTTCACTGCTGAGTTTGCAGGGGCACCAAGCTCTTCACAGAGGATCTTCTTTACGTATGGCCCCACGACTACAGAAAGCACAAAATAAAAGTATGTGGAGAATCAGAAAATAAAACTTCCTAAAGCCTGTGAGATTGAGGGGTGAGGTCAGTGTGTCCTGGGGAGCAGAGAGGCCCTAGTGACAGTGAGAACACACTGAAGTCAGGGGTTGGGGGAGCAAAGTCTGCCGGGGAGGAAGGCTCCAGGGAAGGGATTAGGCTGGAGAAGATGGGGCCTCCAAGGGAGGAGCGAGGGCAGGGAAGGGAGCTGTTGCCGCAACCCCACAGCACACCTGTGCCATCTTAGTCAGTTCTCAGAAGGACCCAGAAGGTGGGCAAGCTCAGCGTTTAAGTGCCTGGAGGACTTTGCAATCAGAGCCTCAGTTCAGATCCTACCTCTGCCAATCACTGGTTGTACATTTGGGGAAAGTTATTTAATCCTTCTGTGCCTCAGTCTCTCTGATTTGCCAGATGGGGATCATAACCTATCAGGGTTGCTGTGAGGATTAGATGAGTTAATAGATAAGAAGCTTGAGGGCGGTGCCTGTGGCTCAAAGGAATAGGCACCAGCTCCATATGAGGGAGGTGGCAGGTTCAAACCCAGCCCCGGGCAAAAACTGCAAAAAAAAAGAAGCTTGACAATGGGGGCTGGGCCAGCAGCTCAGCCTGGAATCCCAGCACTCTGGGAGGCCAAGGTGGGTGGACTGCTTGAGCTCATGGTTTGAGACCAGCCTGAGCAAAAATCAAGATCCCGTCTGTACTAAAAATAGAAAAACTGAGGCAAGAGGATCACTTGAGTCCAAGAGTTGGAGGTTGCTGTGAACCATGATTCCATTGCACTCTACCCAGGGTGATAGCTTGAAACTATCTAAAAAAAAAAAAAAAAGAAGCATGACAATGGCACATATGTTTTAATGTTTACATTATGACTATAACTTCCAACTTGGAGATAATAATGCTGGTTCCGAGATGAAAATATCTGCCCAAACTTACACAGCTGGTAGGAGTGGGGGCTGGGATTCAGAGCTCTTATATCTGATCAACTGGTCAAAACAATACAAACCAAAATCCACAACAATAACAAGCGACAGGAGAAGCCAGTCCTAAATGTTTACAAGGACATTTTGTGCACCAAGAGTGAGTATCTCTAAGATGCTGAGAATGAGCTCCCTTCTGGAAGGTTCTGACCCCGGCACATTCCACGCAGAGTCGGGCACTAGCAGATGTGTCTCCCACCAGGCCCACGGTAAGCAGGTCACTGACACACCCCAGACTGAGATCGGGCAGCCAGGCCTGGGAGGGACCCAGAATCCGAGGCAACTGAAAGACCTGCACATAGAACGGTTTCCTGACCAGTGTCTTTCAGCTGACACCCCCGTACCAGCCGCATTCCCCAGCCAGCCCAGGCTCACCGCATCCTCCTCCTACGGCCTCTATTTTTAAACCTTTGTATCTTTGTTGCAGCCACTGCCTCCACTGGGGATAATCATTGCTTAATTTCTATTACCCTAGGTCTTTCTTTCATAAAAGCTGAGTTTTATGAACAACTGCCACTTTTTCCAGGAAACCATTCTTGATACCTCTAGTCAAATGATGCCTTTTTCCAACCCCAGAGAAACTACCTGAGAGTCTCTCTTTTTGTTAGCCTGGCAGTGGTTGGTATTTATCCACCTCACATCCCCAGATGTTCCCAGGGTTCCTCAAACTCTTAGAAGGAAGTCATCCGCCAGCTCCCTGCTATTCCTCAAGCATGCAAGTCGCAGGTTCCCAACACATTGCTGAACGGTTTACAAAGACAGAACTGCTTTGCCTGGGCTCGGCACCTGTGGCTCAAGCGGCTAAGGCGCCAGCCACATACACCTGGACCTGGTAGGTTCGAATCCAGCCTGGGCCCACCAAACAACAATGATGGCTGCAACCAAAAAAGAGCCGGGCATTGTGGTGGGCGCCTGAAGTCCCAGCTATTTGGGAGGCAGAGGCAGGAGAACTGCTTGAGCCCAGGAGTTAGAGGTTGCTGTGAGCTGTGATACCACAGGACTCTACCCAGGGTGACAGCTTGAGGCTCTGTCTCAAAAAAAAAAAAGAACTGCTTTGTCTGAATAAGGAACTAGGGACTCCAAGGGCAGCCAGCATCCAAGGGGAGAAGCTCTAGGAAAGGAAAATTTCAGCCCATTAGGAGATTTTCCAGCTGCAGTTTGTAGCATAACAGGAGGCCCAGACAGCACTAAGAGGGTTCAAGTGCCAGGCAGAAAGCCTCTCCCAACCAGGCAGACACGCGTGGATTCCCACACAACAGAGAATCCTTGCCACTCAAAGTTTCTAAAATTCTTAATTACAGACACATAGACCAGGGGTGTCCAACGTTTTTTTTTCCTCTGCCACAAAATCAAAGAGTAAGAGTTATCTTGGGCCACACATGAAAAACACAAACACTAACGAGGTCAGGAGCAAAACACAAAAGTCCGTGTATACTTTCCGTGATATCTGACCCCACAGAGAAACAAAATGGTCCTCAGAAACTCATCATGCAGCCCAAAGGCCAGGCCCAGGCTGACACCCTGGTACAGACACTCTGGGTGCTGAGGGAGCCTCCAGGTCCCGGGTCACAGCGAGGACTGCTGTCTCCACTGGCCTGACCTCGCAGATCAGAGGGAGAGAAGGAAGCACACAGCCCAGTTTCTGAATTTAATGCTCAGCCTGCCCCTGCAAGGAGCCAGCCAGGGAAGTTAGTCGGGCTCAGGGGGCAGGACCCTGTTCACTACATGCAGCAAACACACTTGGCCTCATGGGTGTGCAGGAAGCGTGTGCAGCGTCTCTGGGGGGACCGAGCGTCCGGACAACAGTTGTCCATCACCCAAGACCTGACACTTGATGTGGAAACCCTGACCTTCACACTAGCTTACCGCGAGGAATGTCACTGCTATTTTTGCTACACACAATTAGATTTTTATCTGTGTGAATACTGCTCTAAACAGGTTGCAGAGTAATTCTGTCCAACATACTCAGAGAGACGTGAGCAGAGGCTTGTTAGGAAACATGACACAGGCAGCAGGGCCCCTTCCCTTCCCAGTGGGCTGAGGAGATGCGACTCCTACCTCCGTGCATGGCGTCTATGCGGATCTTGAGCCGGTTTGGACCAGAAAGTAGTTCTTTCAGTGCATTGAAGTCAAAGATGTTTCTCAGCATCGCAGCATAAGCTTCCACTGAATCCACAATTTCCACTGTGAGAACAAGTAACGTCAAGGGACTGAACACAAGGGAAGGACTGAACACATTTAGAAATCACTGCAGTGATCTCACTGCTGCCAACCTGCCGCGGCTGTTTTAAAAGGACAGTTACTGAGCAGCTTGGTATACCAGGGTGGTTAAAGACCTTACTCCGTTCCAACAACCTTCCTGAGAGGTAAGTGTGGTCAGTCTTACTGTACAGGTGAGGAAGCTTACGGCCTGAAAGGCTGAGAGCCTGCCCACGTGGTCAGGAACACAATTAGGAATAGCAGAGACTCTACTGCCATTTCCTCTGCCCCAGGAGCATCTGTGAGATGCATCCCAGGGACACTCCATCTTTACTACAATGAGTTGTCAGTAGCATGGGTAGGTTCAGACAAAAAAAAAACACCCTGCGAGGTTGCAGTCCAGTGGAAAGAACGCGTGTCAGGGCAAAGTCACAACGGGGGTCCCTCACCAACCAGCTCATCCTCTTTTGATTAGTATAACTGTATCATGCTTATTCCATCAATTATTATACCTTGGCATTTAACAACAAAATATTCCCCACAGCTGCCTATACAGGAAGTTTCAATTTAGCCCCCAAATGGTTTGACTGATTTTACTGAAATGGTGGGGGAGTCCAGGCTTGGGCGTCATTCACACCTGAGTTTGAATCCTGACTTTACCCTCAGTGACTGTGACCTGGAGGGAGTCTCTGAAGCTGTCTCGGCCTCTTCTCTCCATCTGTAAGTGGGGCAGGGCTGCCCGCACAGGTGAACTGCCAGACTGAAACGGGACAGTGGCTCTGAAGAACTGCCACAGACCAGAGGCAACAAAAGCCAGCAGTGAGGGTGACCTCAGGGCCACCTGCAGTGCAGGTGTGGAAACTAAGGCCTGGGAGCGACTCTCCCAGTGTCCTGCTGCTATCACTGCAGGCCCAGAGAGCCTGGACGCTGGACTCCCAAACCCAACTCCAGGCTGGTTAAGTGACTAATGCTGGCACAGCTCAGGGACCACAACCTCTCCAAAGTTGAAGGCCCACTTTGTGAGCACCTTGGAAACAGGAGAGGGCAGGTGGAGGGGGGAACCCAACGTGCCTGTGAAGGGCTTGAACTTATTCTCCAGGTCAAACTGCTGCCTCCCGAGAACGCCGAGATCGACTTTCAGGTCAGGGCAGATGGCATATTCTTCGATTGTCTTGCTGATTTGGAAAATCTTATCAGTGATTGCTTCTGGAGCAGGACCTGAAAATCACAGGCAAACAGTAGGTCATTTTGTGCGACACATGTGAGAATACAAAGAATCCAACATTGGTCAATTCCTGGTCACCAGCACATCTGCCATTTCATCGTTCAGCCTGCAAAGCTCCAGGATGTCCCCTAGCGGACATACGCTAGTGAGGACTTGCGCATGGATCTCCATCCTCACAGCCATCCACACCCAGGATGGGCATCACTCCACCATCACCACACTGAGGGGCTGAACAAAGAGAAGAGCCCCTGCTGAGGGCTGGACTAGAACTCCGGCCTCCAAGCCTCCGAGTGCTGGTGTGTCCTGCTGAATATAAAACCGCCAGTCCTCAAAACGACAGGAAACTCACCTCCATTAGAAATATTGAACTTGATTCCAAAATCGCCATTGGGCCCTCCTGGGTTGTGGCTGGCCGTTAGGATGATGCCACCAAGGGCTTTGATCTTTCTGATGATGCAGGACACAGCCGGGGTGGAGAGGATTCCGTTCTGCCCGATGACTAAGCGACCAATCTAGCAGAAGAAATCAGAGCCCATAGTTTAATGTCAGGAAAGGCAGAGCTACTGCACAGCCACACCAGAGCCCCCTGACTGACGCAGAGACTGACCCCAAACTGACCCGTGCCTGACCACTCCTTAAATTGACCCAATTTCCACAGACCAGACGGGCTCTACCACGTGAGTGTGTCAGTACAGTGGACCCGGTGACCACCTCTGGGTGTGACCAGTTTGTTATGGCTCCTTTGAGGTCAACTTACAGAGGTTCTACCACATTCTACTGGATGAGAAAAGATTTTCTTTAATGAACATTTACAGCTTGAATGTCTCTACAAGGAGGTCAAGCGGTTTCTTCAGAGAGTTTTGGGGACTTTGTAGTTTTTGAAGAATGTTTGTTTCTGGGGTGCTGTAAAGGTCTGGCAAGAAAATAGATTCAAAACAGTCTTTTCAGATCAGGTTTACAATTTGGATATATTGAAAGATTGTGGGAAAGCCCAGATTTTTGTCCAATTCAGTTATACTTTCAATCCACATTGCAGAGAGGATATAGCTTTAGCTATTTAAAGGGATTTTACACAAAGTAAAATTTTTTCAAAAGTAAAAAGGGTAAATTTTATATTATGAATATCATAAAATCTGGCTTGGTGCCCATAGCTCAGGGAGTAGGGTGCCAGCCACATACACTGAAGGTGGCGGGTTTGAGCCCAGCCCGGGCCTGCTGAACAACAATGACAACTACAATAAAAAACAGCTGGGCGTTGTGGTGGGCGCCTGTGGTCCCAGCTACTCGGGAGGCTGAGGCAAGAGAATCACTTAAACCCAAGAGTTTGAGGTTGCTGTGAGCTGTGATGCCACGGCACTCTACCCAGGGTGACAGAGTGAGACTCTGCCTCGGGAAAAAAAAAATGAATATCATAAAATCCAACTTATAAATCTGTCTTTCTATTCAAGCTTGGATTTTTCATACAGTGGGTTTTCTCAAACCAAGACGTACCTGCCCATGTCAGGGTGCACCTGCATTACTGCCTGGCCCTCAACAAGAATGCCGGGGTCACACCTGAACAAACCAGGCAGAACTGTCCTAGTGAAAGGGTTCCAGGGGCACCCGGGTCATTCTCCTCACTCCAGCTGTAGCTCACAGATGGTGTTAGCACAGCTCCTAAGCCTCTTTTAGTTAAAATGACAGTAATTTATATCGGTTTCAACATGACTCAAGTTGGAAAATAAGGAAAAAGTTCTGTCAGTTCCTCTGACATACGTGAAGCTATGACTTGCTATACAAAAAAGTCTTATAAAATGGGGCATTTTTCTGGGCCTCAGCATTGCCACCCTCCATATGTCCCTGAAAACAACCAACCCTCCACTTCCAGCTACTCCCAGGAAGCACGGGGTTGGCTTCAGCCACGTCTGGGCTCTCTTGTCCATCTGTGCACAGGTTCTGTTGTGGCTGCTCCAATGCACTGGCCACGTCCTGCCTGCCCAGGAAACGGTGACCACAGAGCAGGCTACTCAGACAAGAGGAACCTGCAGCTGGGGCGGCAGCGGGACTGAGGACGGCTGAGGGGCTGCACAGCACTTTCACAGCCCACGGCACCTGTAACCCCTTCTCCCCGTTGCTCCTCCCAAACCCCACCGCATGCAGGAAAGAGCTGAGGCCACATCACCACAATCCTGGCCATTCAACCAGAGGCATCCAGTGACCAGCAGTGGTAGCAGGCCCTGGCGGAAAGGGGACAGATGACAGGGCCAGGTCACACAGCACATCAGCGCCACAGGTGGGGAGGCCCTGAAACCTCTCCACTCAATACAGTGGGAGCAGTGACATCTCACCCCTCCCCTGTTGCCAGTTGTCTTGTGATAAGAATAAAAGCCATTAATGTACACAGCCATGATGTAATTAAAAAAAAAAAAAGCCTATGTTCATGCAGTTCCAGAATTTCCAAAGTAGAGACTCCGGGATGGTGATTTGGTCACCCAGAGTGGCTTCTGGAGTTATCTGGAAATTGCATCTGCACACCAGGCCCACCAACTGCGACTTAGAATGTGAGTGCACTAACTGAGGAGAGGCTGATGGATGGTGACACCGAGAGTCACCCTGATTCTCCTGCTCCTGCCACAAGGTCTGCAGCTGCAGTGGCGCTGAGCCGAGAAGGCCGCACTAGGGAGGAGTGAGGACGGAGTGAGGACGGCAAGGCCCTGCTAGCTTCCCTCTCTTGAGCCCAAGAAGAGGTACATTTGGCCAAAAACCTCCCTACCTAGTAAACTCTTTTTTTTCAGAGAAAACTCTTTCTTGTAAAGCATCCTTAAGAATTATTACCCCTC
The DNA here is from genome assembly GCF_000181295.1 of Otolemur garnettii. Taxonomy (NCBI): domain Eukaryota; kingdom Metazoa; phylum Chordata; class Mammalia; order Primates; family Galagidae; genus Otolemur; species Otolemur garnettii. The sequence goes on along the minus strand of NW_003852461.1, from coordinate 10,271,261 downwards.
TACCTGGTACAGGGGAGATAGTTCTACTACCCTCCTTCCCCAAATGCCTGGACTGTGGCAACAGCTCCTAATTCAGTCTCCCCAGCCCCTCTCCTACTTCAACCTCCCTTGCCCAGCCAAGTCCATCCTACTCTCTCAGGCCCACCTAGTTCATCTTTCTAACCATAAATCTGGTCCTTATTCTACTCAAAACCCTTCTCTGTGCCATGTAATTCTGATTTTAGATATACACCTACAAAACAGAAAGCAGGACTCAGACAGAGGTGCGTCCATCAGTGTTCACAGCAGCACTGCTCACCAAAGCTAGAAGGTGGAAGAAAATGAGATGAACGGGTGACCCAGAGGCAGAACCCACACCGGGGCAGTGCTCAGCCTTGAAGAGGGAAATCCTGGCACACCCACAAAATGCATGAAACCTGAAGACGTTATTCTGACTGAAATAAGCCGGTTACAGAAGGACAAATACCGCACGACTGCCCTTACGTGGAATCTAAGGTGCATTGGTGGTAGCCAGGGTCTCAGAGGAGGGACAAGGGGGACTGTCCAACGGGTATGGAGTTTCAGTTTGGAGGACGAATGATTTCTAGAGATAGTGTTGACAACAATGTGAATACAGTCACCGCTGAACTGTGCACTTAAAAATAGTCAAGATGGCAAGTTTTACTACTTGTTTTTATCCTAATTAACATATATTTTTAAATTGGTCACTGTATTCACAGAAGACATTACTATTTATAGATGTGGATATGATTGAAGGACACAGATAGGATAAAGGTTTTAACTTAAAAAAAGGAATGAAATTCTGACACATGCTGTGACACGGATAAACTTTGAAAACATTATGCAAAGTAAAATAAGCCAGATGTAGAAGGAAAAGCATTGTTCAATTCTACTTCTACAAATTCACAGAGACAGGAGGAACAGAGGCCACCAAGGGCTGGAGGCAGGGGGAATGGGAGTGATCATTCAATGGTGCAGAGTTTCTGTTTAGAGTGATTAAAAAAAAAAATTGTGGAGATGGATAGTGGCAATGATTGTACAACACCATAAACGTAATTAATGCCACTGAATCACACTCCAGAAGTGGTTAAAATGATACAATTGATGTTAGGTGTATTCTGTCTTCCCCGAGCTGTCTGCAGCTCCCTCCCTGAGCCTGGCACGGACTTGGTCATCCCACGGCCTCTCCTATTACTCCCGTCTTTACAACTCATGTCTTCTCAGCAAAATGGGTACCTCACTGCTCCCCAGACATATGACAGTCAAATGTGGCATGGAGTGAACTTTAAATTTTTCCTTTCAATGGAAAATAAGACTTGGTGTTTTCTTATGCTTTATTAAAAAAATACAAGTTCCATTTTCTTTGTCCTGCTACGCATGCACATGGCTCTGGTCTCCCTACTAACCTCTCCATTTAGAGCCCTGGGGACCAAGTGCGGTATCAATACCCTGAACACGATCCTCAAGGTCTTATTTTATGCATGAAAATGTCTTGATAAAGCAGTTAACTCCATGCAAATAAGAACAAAGAGAAACTTCTTATGAAGGCAAATCACATTCTATAATCCATATGTGTATCAGATAAAAGGGCACTAAAGTAAAAAAAAGGGAAATTTCTATTCATCCCAGTGGGTTGAGAAGTTCTCCAGGAATTTCCTCGGGGATAGAGTGGGCCCTGACAAAGGCGAGACAGAAGAGTGAATTTTGCCAAAATCAGTGTCAATAATTATCCTTCCTTTAAATTTCCTCCCTGTAGGCGTAGGAAAGGAAGAAAATCAAACCCTTTAGAATTTCATAGTCTTTTTTAATCAGATTTAGTCAGTCCAGTAGATGTTTTGAGTAAGTTAGTTGGACAGCATGACTGTTTTACACGCAACCCTATTTTTTAATAAGGAATGTCCTTGAAAAGATTTCAAAATATTGCTTGAGGCTGCCACGGCTCTAACAAATAGGCAGCTACCACACTCAGTCAATTATTATCATTTAAACGTGTTATAATATTTAGCAAACCTTCACAGAGTATCTCTCAAAGTCTACAGGGCCTGCCTAAATCATACGATCCTACCCACCTCTTCCACATCCTTAAAAATGAAACCAAACCTGCGCTATCAGAGCAACAGGACAGCACGCCGGGTCCCATCAACAGCAAGACGCCACGGAGAGATGACGCCCCACTCAGTTCCTCTCAAAAGATTCAAAGCATCCTAATACCAGTCCCTTCGCAGCTCTCCTCAAAGACAAAACTTAAAGCATGTCACATTTTATCTTAAAGATGTGCATGCTTCATAATAATTTCATATTGGAGTGCTTTATCAGCAATTTTCACAAGAGAGGCATTCAGATTCCAAAACCGCTTGTCAAAGGGAAACTCTCACTGTAAACAAGAGGCTCTGCACTCGCTTTTACAGTTAGCGCGGTGTATGTTGTTTTAATTTGGTTTTTGCAAACGCACCTGCTTGGCCTGTTATTAAAATAGACTGGAAACAAACGCCCAACACACTCGGCTGCAACACTAAATTTTATCTTCGCAGAATCACAATCTCTTCCAGAAAAGAAATATAGTACGTTTTTAAAACTTGTGGAAAGGACTGTGAGTTCTAAATAATTCCTAAGCATTACCTAAAACACTAAAAATACATTTTTGATCCTGCAGAGGAACACACAGAGCAGAAACAGCACTGCCCTGACGCCCACCTTCCTGGGGATCAGGAGGCCATGCAGGCTGCTGGATTATCAAGATCACTGCTTTCTTTTCCCCTCTCATTTGTTAGCCCGGCCAACACGGTTTGTCACGATGGAGAGCGTTAGCACAGCCTCCTTATGTGACATTCTTACTGGAGTGATTATTTCGACCCTAATGCACAAAATTCACCACGCACAGGGCTTGTCTGTGTCCACGGTCATTATACACAGGTCTGCTTGGAAGGCTCACACCTAACACTGTCCACCCCTCCTAGCGCTTCTACCCGGCTTGCAGGACACATAAACAACAGCCTCAGCTTTTGTTTTCCTGTTTGACAAGTGACTGAACTTCAACAAGGAAGTCATTGAAAGAACACAAAATCCTCCCTCCCCACCATTTGCTAGAGCCCCTTACACAGGGTTAGGTGCCCTCAAAGCCAGTTAGAAAGTAGGTAAAACAGCTTAAGGCTGAGAGTGTGCTTTAAATATCTTAAAAGCAACAGGTACTTTCTCGAGCACAAGGACAGAGTACAACACACAGAAGCTGAGCTTACATCCTAGTGTCCCAGCGCGGCCAGCCTGCCTGCTGGAGTCTAGTGTCCCAGCGCAGCCAGCCTGCCTGCTGGAGTCTGAGCTTACATCCTAGTGTCCCAGTGTGGCCAGCGTGCCTGCTGGAGTCTGAGCTTACGTCCTAGTGTCCCAGCGCGGCCAGCCTGCCTGCTGGAGTCTGAGCTTACGTCCTAGTGTCCC
>NW_003852461.1:10258471-10267652 GCF_000181295.1 Otolemur garnettii | reverse complement strand
CCTGCTGGAGTCTGAGCTTACGTCCTAGTGTCCCAGCGCGGCCAGCCTGCCTGCTGGAGTCTGAGCTTACGTCCTAGTGTCCCAGCGTGGCCAGCCTGCCTGCTGGAGTCTAGTGTCCCAGCGCGGCCAGCCTGCCTGCTGGAGTCTGAGCTTACATCCTAGTGTCCCAGCGTGGCCAGCGTGCCTGCTGGAGTGTTTTCACAACATGCAATCTTTGCAGTCACAGTGAACTGAGGTGGGTATCACATACAAATCTCTGTATGTGTGAATATTACTGAAAAATTAAGGAGTTATTTGGAGAGCCAGAGACACAGTAACACTGAATCATATACCAACCCCGTTGGCAGCTGCCATCTGTACTATTGTTTCTATCGCCGATTTATTAAAATAGCGCCCGTCTCCACCAACCACCAGCGAGGATCCCTGGCGATCTTTTAGGTCTATGGAAAAGAATATACTCTGGACGAAATTCTCCAGATAGCATGGCTTCTCTTCAAAATGATAGGTTCTCTTCCGTAGCCCACTTGTTCCTGGTCTCTGGTCGTGATAGGGAGTGGTAGCAAAGGTTAACAGGGAGAGAGCACCTTCTTCCAACCTTCTCTGTGCCCCAGAAAGCCATTCTTCAAAGCCACTCATCTTCCACTTCTGCCACTTGGCTCAGTCACAGTGCTCAGAAAGTGGTGCAGGGTCCCCCAAAGAGTCTGTCCAACCTGAAGCTGCAACGGCGTCTGTCGTCTGAGTAACTAAAATCAAGGTTTTGCCCGGGTTATCACTCTCAAGGAAAAAGCTGAGTTAATCCCTTGTTGTTGTCCTTTGCAAAAAAGTTAAGGGCCACACACCCATCCACACCCACACACAAAACAGGTCTTCAAAGTTGTTTTGATGAGGACACTTCTGCCCACTTAACCAAGCCAAGTAGCCCGCAATTGTTTTTGCCTCCTTCCCCGGGTAGGGCAGAGAGAGCTCCAGCAGTGTGGTGGCATCAGCAGGCTTCAGTCAGCAACAGCAGGCGGCTGCCAGATCCCACGCTCAGGGCCCAGGCCAAGACAGACACCTGCTGTCCCAGGAGGCAGGTCTGTGAACCAGGTGCCCTGGTGTGGCTCTCTCTGCTCCCACCACCCCCTAGGCTGGAGCCTCTCTGGCACTCTTCTGTGAGAAGGCCATCTGCAGCTCAAGTCACTCCATGCCACCTAGCAAGTTAAAGGTCAGTCTTAAAATGGAAGTGGGGATCTCTGTTACTGCTGGTTTTCTTATATCACCGTCACTTTGAGACCCAAGGGATTTTTTACTTCCCAAGTGCAATCCCAGTTAAGAAAAATATCATCTAACAGATTTATTCATCAGCCACCAATGATTTAGCAAAATAATATTAGGTTCTAGAAGAATAGACATCTTTAAATGTGCCCTGAATTGACAACAGCTTGGTCATTCCTTTGAATTTACAAACAAGTGGGTATAAGGACGCATCAAAGTCTCACTTTTAAATGTTCTCGACTTTTAAGAACATGTTTCTAGAGAAGCAGTTTAACTCCTTTGCATTTGGAGAATACATGACATTTAAAAATATTTTACCTGAACAAATGTAACACCCACTCTCATTTGATTCCTGAAATTTTTATTAATAACCTATTAAAATACACACGTGTGTTCTTTATCTGGTTCAGCAGAAGTTGCCAATTATGAAGTTCCACTGTCGAGGTTTTGGTGAACTTGTTAAGGATGCTTAAAAAATGAACCAGGACCGGTCACGCCCTGCATCAGGGGAGTCTGACACACAATGAGTCAGGGCTTTCAAGGGAAAAGCAATTACCCCTTGAGAAATAAGACCTGGATCTTTCTTTTTTCCCTTTGCTTTGCAAATTGTTTTATTCTCAGATCATCCCTCTCTGGATTTTACATGCCTGCTTATCATCCGTTCTCATATAGATTTTTAAGAACCCAGGCTTAAAAGTAACAGTGGAGGTGGATTAGAGGGTGGGGTGGGGGTGAGGGGTAGGAGGGGAGGAAGTGAGGAGGGCAGTGTAAGGAGGAGCAGGGGAGCAGGTAAGCGGGACAAGGGGAATGGGGGGAGGGGTTGTGGGATAGCAGGGACCAAATTCTGGGCTTCTGACTCCGAATCCCCAGTTTTTCTCATAGTGCATCCTGAGTCCTAGACCCTCCCACGGGGTCCAGCCTGGGACCCTCCCTAGATCCAGCCCACAGCCATCACCTTCCTCTTGCTCCAGTCCTTAGCACCACTGCGGTCCCACGATTCCTGCTTCCCAGCCACCCTCTCCAATCCCAGGCAGAGGTAAGGCCTAGGCCACGGTGTGGTTTGCTCTCCACCTTACTCCCTGACCAAGTGCCTGAAGTCTTTCTCTATCAACTTATCATGCGAGGTGTGGAAGCAGGGAAAGGCACTCAGGCAGGCAGAAATGTCGTTCAGGGGTCCATTTACACAAGACCAGCAGGGCTGACAGTCCTGTGAGTGGACAGGAGGTGTTGGCCACAGGCCCCTTCAAATGACAAGTGGGGCCTTATCCATGTGAGGGAACATCTCAGGATATAACTTTAAAACAATTCACAAGACACATTTATTACATGGAAAACTAGTTGGCCAAAGGAAAACTACTTTCTATAGCTTCTTTTGGCTCATAATTAAGTTTTAAAGTAAAATTCTTTACAAATTAAGTTTAAAAGCAAGCTTGCTTTATTAACAGCTAACATAGCCACTATTTTTTAACTTACTACATACCCATTTTTCAAATTCATGTTTTTAAAATTCCATGCCAAGTTTTCCCTGGTTTTATGTGGGCTTCCAAATTAGACTGCCATCTGTGTCCTGACATACTCAAGGATACATCCAGATTTAGGAAATATCATCTCAATAATCTCTTCACTGGAGTAAGAGCAAACCACCACGTAATTGGTAGCTTTCTTAATTAAGATCTTAAAATCCCAGGGTAAACTCAGGGGCACTTGGGCATGGGGTTCCTCCAGCATCCCAACCAAAGCCTCTCTGCCCACCCCCACCTCACACTCCGGCACACTGTCTGCGGGAACCCTGCTGCTCTCAGGTGCAACTCTGTCTGAAACTCTGTCTGAAATGGCGTAACGTTTTAAGCAGCTACGTGCCCTGGGCATCATGTTTGTGAATGTGCAAAGCTAAATGCACATTCTTACCCTAGAAAACCTTCTATTCTAAAAACGAGCCTGTCATAATTTTATGAACACCACGGAACTCAAACCCCCACAGAAAAATATTACCAGACCAGCGATGTTAGATGGACTGTGAAGTATGGTTAAAAAAAAGAAGAGGCATTAAAACATTAAGGTTCCTAAGATGCTCAGACTAAGCAGGGCGGCCATTAAGAAGCTCATTTGACTGAGCTCTCCAGCAAAGGTTGAACTTCATCTTCAGAAACGTTCCTGCCAAGCATAGCAAACCCAATTTGGCCTAATGAATCTGCCCGCATTGCTGGTACTCCTTCACAATGACACAAATCACGCTTAAACCATGTGGGGGATTTAAAGATTACTCCCTTCAGACGGGGAACTTCCATACTGGTCTTGGGCCCCATCAATTTCACGATGGCAGAGTTACCGACCCCCCCCTCCCCCCAGCCTCGCTGAGACTCCAGCTCCCGTTCTCACCAGCAATGATATCTTCCCAGTCTTCCACAGGCTTGTCAATCCCTTTTTCATTCCATCTTTCTTTCTCTCATCGACAAATATTTACTAGGCAGCTAACTATGATGTCCCAGGCCCCAAACGAGGGCTGAGCCCAGGGCCTGAGTGGGTCTGTCTCTTCATACCAAGAATTTTTTTTTGTGGCTTAGTGCCTGTTGCTCAGCGGTTAGGGCCTGGCCATATACAGTGTGCCTGGCCGGTTTGAACCTGGCCCGGGCCTGCTGAGCAACAACCGACAACTACAACCAAAAAATAGCCAGGTGTTGTGGCGGGCGCCTATTGTCCCAGCTACTCGGGAGGCTGAGGCAAGAGAATCGCTTAAGTCCAAGAGTTTGAGGTTGCTATGAGCTGTGATGCACTCTACCAAGGACAATATAGTGAGACTCTGTCTCAAAAAATAATAATAATTCTTTTCTCAGCAAATGTCCATAGGAGTGGACATAAAGGATGGGCCTGCTAACCCATTTCTTGGCTCAAGCACTAGAAAGAAAGCTACAAATTTATCTAAAAGCAGCAGGGTTCATCAGACCCCCTAACCCAAGGCCTTCCATGAGCAATGGCTGCCCTACAGTGCTCAGAGGACTTGTCCCTGGGGTGGAGACACAGGCCAGGAAACGGCCATCCAAATCTCCAACCAGCAGTAACTAAGCAGGTGGTAAATGCCAACTCCAGGCAGACACAATTAGGGCTCGAATCGTTGACTCTAAATTATGAAAGGCATAATCTTGAGCAAGTTATTTAACCAATCTGAGCCAGTAAAATGGGGGTAGCTGTCAAAGTGGTTCTGAAAACTAAAAACAGGTACCACGTGCAAATACCCGGCACTGTGCTGGCACACCGTGGACATCAGCAAACGTCAGCGCTCACCCCTCTGAGCCTCAGTGTCCTCACCTCTAAGGGGGTGACCTGGCCTCACGAGATTGGCTCACTGCATGTCGAGGAAAACCTCTATGAACCGGAAATGATGTAGAGATGCCACTTTGTCACATTCTGAGTGAGGGCAGGGAAAGAAACCCAGGAGACGGGTCCTTGTTCTCAGAGTTTACACCAGTAAGGAGAACCCCAGCGTGGTGGCCTCGGCGCTGTCCTGTGGGTGTGTCCACAGGGCTGCAGCTCTTGAGAGGCTGTGAGGACAGGAATGAGGCCGGAGAATAGTTAGGGCAGTACCAGAGGCTCGTGAATCACGCTAAACTTTATTCTGTAGGCACAGGGGAGCTATGAAGATTTTTATTCAGGAAGAAAGAAAATTGGTATGTTTTTGGAAAGCTGACTGGCTGGAGGTGGTACCTTGAATGGCTTGGAGAAGACAAGACTGGAAAAAGATTAAGCAAGGCTCACAACAGGTTCCATCTTCAGCTGGGTGGCTTGGAGGATTCGGTCAACATGATCCTGTCCGGCACTGTCCTTCTGCCAACCTCCCACACAACTTCAACTCGGGTCATGGGTCAGTTAGAAGAGAAAAACAACAGTGTTCAACCGTGAAGATGCTTCCCCCACGGCCTCCCTCCCCTGATGCCTTCTCCACACAGTGCCTTCCGCTCACTCCCCTTCTTCCCTGACAACTGTCCCAACCCCACTCCACAAGTAGACTCCTGGGCCCCATTTGTACTATAGGACTCTGATTCCAGGCACCATCAACAGGGCGGCCTCCTGACCACAGCTGCACTGCTCATATCCTCTCTCCCTGGAGCCTGGAATTGGTATCCACGGATACAGTGGCCAGTCAGTGCACCCTTGACCAGAGAGACAGGCTTGGGGTGGGGGGGCAAGGTCGGTGTGTCGTGAGCTTATCCAGAGGACTGTCACTGACAGCTGAGGACACACAAAACACAAGAGCTAGGCAGGATCCAACCGTACATCATTTTTACTTCTCTGAGAGTTGTGGTCTGGACGTATGGGAAGAATCAGAAGAGAATTTGGAATAGAATCAAGCAGGACTAGGTCAAATGAATCATTTCAAGGAGGCAGGGACTGCAGATGCATAGACCTGGAGTCAGGGATTCAGCTGTGATGCAGCCGCCTGCTGGCGCCAGTGGGCTGTTCTTCTGGGCCGGAGCTCCACACAGGACCTCTGGCCAGCCTGCTGGCCCCACTGGGCTGCTCTTCTGGGCTGGTGCTCCTCAGTGGACCCCTGGCCAGCCTGCTGGCCCTACTGGGCTATTGTTCTGGGCCAGTGCTCCACACTAGACTCCTGGCCAGCAAGCCACACCCTACTGGGCTGCTGTTCTGGGCTGGTGCTCCATACTGAACCCCTGGCCAGCCTGTGGGCCCCACTGGGCTGCTGTTCTGGGCCAGTGCTCCACACCAGACCCCTGGCCACCCTGCCACACCCCACTGGGCTGCTGTTCTGGGCCAATGCTCCACACTGGACCTCTGGCCAGCCTACTCCTCATCCCGCTGGCAATGTCATCCTAATCACTTGGGATGAGAGAATGGTTTATTAAATGGATATTTCTAAATACAGATTTAGAATTAATTATAGAGAAGATGAAGTACATCTCATGGTACACAGATAATGGTAAGCCAGATTTTTTAGAGTAAGTTTTGGGAAAATCTAGGTATGTTTGGTATTTTAAGTACATTTAAGAAACGTGGGATATTAGCTTATCTAAAGACTAGCCTTGTGATTCCAGTTTATAATGTGCAGTTGAATAATTTATTTAGACTTGGGATTTTAAGTTTAAAGAAGAGAATTTTATCAAAATTATAAACATCAGTGGAATAGTCAAAAAACCTGGACTGTACTACATTTATAAGTTTAAGACGGCACAGCAGAGGACTTAAGGGGGGACTGCTCACATTCTTATAACATATCCCCTGATCCCCAAACAGGTTAGCATGGACCAGAGGGAACTGATGTGATGGGCTGGGCTGATTAAACACCCCAGTGGGCTTGGCACTGGGGGAGGAAAGGGGAAGGACTGAGGGTCTGAAGATGGGTCAGGACCACCTAGTCCAGAGGGCCAAGTCAGACAGGCCTGGGTCTGAAGATGGGTTAGGACCACCCAGCCTGGAGGCCTGAGTCATACGGGCCTGGGTCTGAAGATGGGTTAGGACCACCCAGCCTAGAGGCCCGAGTCATACGGGCCTGGGTCTGAGTCCTAGTTTTGTTTGAGCCTTTCACTGCAGATGGCCGCCCAGGCCTCAGTTCTGTGATTTATAAATTAGGGACAGGGTCTGATTCCTGCTGTGCCAGTCACATGTGACCTTGGACAAGTTATTCGACCTCTTCGTGCGTCTATCTCCTCGTCTGTAAAGTCGGGGATCACCACAGCCCCCTGTGTCACCTGCAGTCATACTGAGTAAAGTGACACACAGAGCTCTGGAAGGGGGGCTTAGACTGGGTACCCGACATAAGTATCTCTGTGATCATCACTCAATTATGTGAGAACTTGAATACCTTAAAAGTTTTGCTTATGAGACAAAAAAATTGTTAAAGAAAGGGAACATTTGACTCATAAGGTTGAAATAGTCATAGGAGTTTAAACAATCGAGTTTGAAAATAAAATCACACCAAAAAGCCAACGTGTATTCCCGTGTGGGCCAGCAGAGGGGAGGACAGTGGAGCAGATGCCCTGTGAGCAGAGACTGGAGACCAGAATAGCGGCTGCTGGCCAGGAGACGCCCTCCCAGTGCACAGCCTGGCGCCTCTCCGGGGCTCCCAGAGTCTGCCTGGGTGTCTGTTACTTGTGACCCCTGCATCTCCACGGTGCTGCCCTGGGCTCTGGAGGGCCCAGGTCCTGTTTGTCAGCTCTGAGTCAGGCCCCACCTTCCATCTCATATAGGCTAGAAGAGGAAGAGAGGAAACCACTCCCCTTCCTCCTCTCTGAAGAAGAAGGGAGACAGGCAGAGCACCTTTACTGACCGGTGGCCTTGGGCAAGGTACTTGCGCTCTTCGCGCCTCCACTTCTCCCCTTGAAAATACCGAATGACCAGGAGTTTGAGGCTGCTGTGAGCAGGGCTAACCCTACCGCACTCTAGCCTGGGACAAAGGAGGAAAAGGGGGAGGAAAGGGGGGTTGAAAATAGTATGTACTGTACAGATTTGTTGTATAAAGACACAGTAAGTTAATAAACATAAGAGGCTTGGCGCTGGTTGGTTCTGATGCTTTCTGAGCCCCGGGTAAGTGTTAGTTTTTAGCACAACCCTGAACCCCAAAACACACAGCTTTGTTCCATAAACAAGTACTGAGGTGGCCACTGTCTACCTGTGTTTTGGTACAGTTAGGAAATGCTCTTTAAAGAAAAAAACTTTCATTAAAGGATAAAGAAGGTACAAGGCCAGAGGAACCACGAGGGCCAGATGGCCTAGAGCAGTACAGAATCCCAGGTTCAAAGACTCCTGGAGTAGACTTTGAAAGAAAAACACACAAAACAGCTGCCTCCGAGACTGTGCTTTCTGTAGCATGCGTGTCAGTTATCCAGCTGCTCACCCATGATTCTACCCAGGATTTACCAGGCACTCATCCGTCAGGCCCTGTGCACCAGGGGAAAATGAGGGACTCAAGGTGCCATGGAGCTTTTGGTCTGGAGAGAGAGACAGGTAAGTCTGCAATCATTGAAAAGTAGAATAAAAAGGTGTTCACCTGGGAGCCTACAAGGGAGCGAGGAGCATTCCCCACCTTCAAAAATGCCATTCTTGATCCATAAGGGCAAGTGTCAGAAACTATCTCCCCAGTCTGAAGACACCCAGGGCTGGGAACCCCTCTGAGGAACGCACATGTGAAGAAGACTTGTGTTTTACCAGAAATGACCAATATTCAACTACTTCAACCTATAAAAACAGCATTTGATATTGGTTCATTATACAATTTTCATACATATCTCATCTGTCTTATTTCCTTTCTGGAGCATTCTCAAGAAAATTTTAATTTAAATTCCGTAGGAGTATTTATTTGGTGTTAGCGGAAGGCTTTCCCACATTACAGCTCTTGGCAGAAAGCTGACCAGGAAGAACTGCTTTACTTTCATGGCTGTATGCTTCCCTCTCGTGGTGAAACTCGGAAAAACAAGAAGATTCAGAGCAGCAGCAGCACAGGGGCCACCCTCACAGCCCCTCTCAGAGCTGCGTCCTTTCTCCAAGATCACAGTGAGAATTGTGGCCCCTCATATGTCAGGCAGCGGCTGTTCCTCCACCAATAATTATGATGTAATGGGAGTCCTGGGCTTGTAAGAAGAGAGAAATGGTTATTCTCTGCCCGTCCTATCATTCGGGTCTTTTACAGTTCTGTGTTCTGGCCAAATTAGGATGTCCAGCTCTAAAGGAAGTGAATGAGGTGGCCACAAAGTGGGTACATCCTTTTCTTTGGGCTGCTTGTGAGCCAGAGTTTCTGTAAAATGGAACTCTGACACCTCCCCTAAAGGGAGGAAATGAGGGCATGTGGAGTGCTTATCACAACGCCTGGATACCGACCGGCCACTCAAATGTTACCCAAACCACCGAAAACAGAAAGAGGGATTAGCGAGGCCTGCTCACATTCTTATAACACATCCCCTGATCCCCAAACAGGTTA
>NW_003852461.1:10248135-10258297 GCF_000181295.1 Otolemur garnettii | reverse complement strand
GGTCTGAAGATGGGTCAGGACCACCTAGTCCAGAGGGCCGAGTCAGACAGACCTGGGTCTGAAGATGGGTTAGGACCACCCAGCCCTGAGGCCCAAGTCAGTCAGGCCTGGGTCTGAGTCCTAGTTTTGTTTGAGCCTTTCACTGCAGATGGCCGTCCAGGCCTCGGTTCTGTCATTTATAAAATAGGGTCAGTTAGCCGGGAGCAGTGGTTCACGCCCATAATCCTAGCACTTGAGAAGCTGAGGCAAGTGGATTACCTGAGCTTTGAGACCAGCCTGAGCAAGAGCGAGACCCTGTCTCTAAAAAAACAGCTGGGCATTGTGGTGGGCGGCTGTAGTCCTTGCTACTCGGGAGGCCAAGATAAATACTGTGATGTGGTCCTCCTTACAAATAATTTTTTAGCTTTGCTAATCTATGACTCCAAGATTTTCCCTTCCCTCAGGGTAAGATAATTCCCCGATGGGGTAAGACCTGCATATGAATAAAGCCTGGAGTTAAGGACAAGTGTGATGAGACAGTCCCTGGCTGCCTCCCTCTCCCTCACTTCCCTCTCCCAAATGGAAGAGCTGGGACATTTCAGAGTCTATTTTACCTGGGCCTGCAGACATGTACCACCATGCCTGGACAATTTTTAAATTTTTGGTAGAGATAGGTCTAGCTCTTGCTCGGGCTCGTCTCAAACTCCTGATCTCAACTGATACTCTGGTCTGGGCTTCCCACTGCACCTGGGACATGTTCTTTGGAGACCAGACAGGTGGTGTCAGGCTGATGATACATTGTTGAAAACCTAGTTATAGAGAACAGGTCTCCTCCCCCAGGCTCTGCACATCAACGCTCTCGTACAGAAAGACATTTCTGCCTGAACTTTATAGGCTACAGGGTAGGCATCTGGGTAGGTCACTGGCAGGTGTGGGGAGAGAAGGAGTGATACTGTGAAGGACGTGCCCGTCTGAGGTTTAGTGTCTGCACGTCCCACGTAGATCCCCATGGCCTGGGACAGCAGGTGTCTTGACTGTGTGTGCAGCAGTAATTATGCAGGTAGCTTCCTATGCATTATCTCATTCCCCACACACATTTCACTGACATACTGTTTTAATTTCACAAATGAGTAAAGAAGAGGTCAAACAATTTGCCCAGGACTAAACAATTAATAGCTAGCATATCCAGGAATCAAACTCCGGTCTGATGCCAAAGATTAGCTAAACTGCAGTAAAATCTCAACACAGAAGACCCAGTTTTGATATCCCACTAAGATCCTCAAAATGGTGTGACGCTGGTACTTGTTTTGATTACTCTTTAGTACTTCTGAGTTTTGGACTTTGAGAGACGGTAAATAAAATTGCATGTCGAGATTCGGCTTTGGCAAGAGGCTTAAATTAGACCAGTAGGGTGACTTTCCCAGAGCAGTAATGGAATTTAAAAACAATACTAACAATTCACATTCAGGCTGCACCTCAGAGTTCTCAAAAAGCCTTTGTATGGGCACTATTTCATTCAATTCTCATAAAACTCCCCCACACAGCAGATACTAAAATTAATCACATTCCACCGGTAAGAAAACTGACTTTTAGATAAATTAAGCAGAATACATGACATTGCACTGTAAATTGTAAAACTCAGCTTTGAACCAAAGCCTTCCACATGGCCTGTCTTTCATTTGAAAGAATCTATTGTAAGTTGAAAACATCATCGGTCAAAAACGCCCTTAATAAGCCTCACCTACTGAGCACCACAGCCTGGCCGCGCCCACCTTCAGCATGCTCAGAGCACTAGCCCATAGCTGGGCAAAATTATCTAACAGAAACCCCCTTTCCTCCCCTCTCCTCCTTCCTTCCTTCCTTTCTCTCTCTCTCTCTCTATTTATTTGAAGCAGAGTCTCATTTTGTCACCGTCGGTAGAGTGCTGTTGTGTCATAGCTCACAGCAACCTCAAAGTCTTGAGTTCGAGCAATCTTTTTGCTTAAGTTTTTCATTTTTAGTAGAGATGGGGTCTCACTTTTGTTCAGGCTGGTCTTGAACTCGTGAGTTCAAGTGATCCACCTGCCTTGGCCTCCCAGAGTGCTGGGATTACAGGTGTGAACCTCCGTGCCCCGCCAAAGCCAACTTTATTATACAGTGTTGACTATCTCATGCCGTTGACTGAGTACACAGCACAGTCGTTAGCGTTTGTAGCTGCCTGGCAGTACAGGAGCTGGGGAAAGATCGAGCTCTTGTTTCTACTGAACAGGTACCGCTTTCATATCATTGTAAAGTCGTAAAATTATAAGTTGACCCATCATAAGTCAGGAACCATCTGCTCTAGTACTCACACCACATTTTCGTAACTGCCTGAAGGTGTGCCTGTCTCCTCTACCAGCACGATCACCCCAAGAACAAGGACTCTGGTCTTCTTTATCTTTGTACCCCCAACCACCTGGCACAGTGCTTGGCACAAAGAGCGTCCAATGGTGCTTGTCAAATGAACAGACCCATGTGTCCAGGAGATTTACAGCAATGCCAACATACATCTCATAGCTTTTCATCGGCAGCAGGACTCTGGCCTGGGCCAGGTAATCGTCCAGAATATCCGTCATGAAATATCCATCCAGAGCTCTCCACTACTAGCTCATGGCTCACACCAGGTGACGGTCTCAGATCAGTTAACAGCACCTGTGAACACCCGTGCCTGTGAGAGTGCAGCTGAGTCATCATGAACGCACAGAGGTGGGCAGGATGTACAAGAGGTGACGGGCGGCAGACCAGGAGACCCTCCCCTCCGCCCGGCTCCTTATCCCCTCCCATGTATTAGGAATAATCATAACAATTGTTAGAATTTCCACACTCTTCTGTTTACTAAAAACATTTACAATGTCAGGCACTATGATAAGTACTTTACAAATTTTATTTCATCCTCACATGAATCTTTCAAGGCAGATTTTTTTTTTCTTTTGAGACAGTCTCAAGCTGTCACCCTCAGTAGAGAGCCATAGCATCACAGGTCACAGCCACCTCCAACTCTTGGGCTTTAGTGATTCTCTTGCCTCAGCCTCCCAAGTAGCTGGGACTACAGGCATCCGCCACAATGCCCAGCTATTTTTTGGTTGTAGCCGTCATTGTTGTTGGCAGACCCAGGCTGGGTTTGAACCTGCCAGCTCTGGTGTATGTGGCTAGCGCCCTAGCCGCTGAGCTACAGGCACTGAGCCCAAGGCAGATATTATTACTCTTTGTATTTTTGTAGAGATAGAGTCTCACTATGTTACTCAGGCTGGTTGTGAACTCAAGGCCTTGAGTGGTTCTCCCGCTCAGCCTCCCAAAGTGCCAGGATTGAGGTGTGAGCCACGGCGCCTGCCCGTTACTCTTCTTAACCCCATATCTACATACAGGAGAACTGGCCACGGGGAACTGTGAGATAAGTGGTTCTTCCACAGACTGGACCACAGACAGGCTGCACCAACTCTGCGGCCCAGGCCAGAGGGGAAACCTTCACTGCCAGGGTCAATCTCACTCCTGATTCCATCCGAGTTTTCTACACTTGCTTCCCTTTCTCTTCATCTTAGAATCTTCCTCTAAAATGTACCATGATTTGCTCAAGTCCCCATGGAGGTGGTGTCAACTAGTGTTGTCACTAAATCAAAAGGCCTTCCCCATCCCCATCTGGTTATGCCATCTCACATCCATTTTTTGGGACAACCTTGCAGACCCAAGGTAGGTGCTGGCTTGACGTGTGGGTTTCTGTGGCATAGAGCTGACAGCACTCTCTTCCTAAGTGAGGGACATTTTGTCTGGCTGAGTTTTTTTTTTTTGGCAGTTTTTGGCCAGGGCCGCCACCTCTGGTATTTGGGGGATGGGGATGGCGCCCTACTTCTTGAGCCACAAGCACTGCTCTGTCTGGCTGAGTTTTAAGGAACCTTTCCATTTTGTATGGCTCTAAGATGCCCGGCCAAAGCAGGTTGAGATGCTGTATCCCAGGCCACGGTGGGATGGTGGGATGGCAGGATGCCGGACGGTCCCTCAGCCTGAGCCATCCTCCAAAGTCGTCTCTGCAGGGCAGCAGGCTCGGCATAAAATGTGGCAACCCACTTCCCACCATCACACAGGGCATGTTTCTCCTTTAAAACAATCACCTTGGGAATCAACATCTTTATTAAAACAAAGCTGACGTGACTCTAATTGTTTTGGGGGGAACTATCTTTACAGTTCTGGCACTTTCTTCAACAAATTTTATCCTTTGAGAATAGATTTGAACTTTGGAAAAAGACAAAAACTGCCTGGAGCCATGTCTAATGAATAAAGTGGGTGATCAAATCTTGTTACATTGTTTTAGGTGAAAAATGAGGCATGACTATAAAATAATGTGACTGCTTTACCCAGGTGACCCATAAACCGAGTGGCAGAGAAATAATTCCCAGAAAGGAGTTTCCGAACGCTGTGAGCGGGACGCATCACTGGAGTGAGTGTACGGTCCCAGAGTGGCGATTTGGCCCAGTACAATACTAATTTGAATATATAACTTCAAATATGTTTGTAAAAAAAGAAATCTGATGGCTTACACTCATGAAAATGAAGAAGCCATTCTCCCAGAGAAATTTCTTCTCCTTTTTGGACAGCCTAGTCTGCTGTGGACAGGGAGTCTGCTGAGAAAACACTTCACTGCCCGTAGAAAGCTGTCACCAGCCACACTGTCCACCCTCCCCTGCACACACTCTGCAACCCCAGGCCGGCCCTGAGCCCCCACAGCCATCTCTCCCCACTCCTGTAATACCCAGGGGTAACTGTCTGCTTTTTATATGTGGACTGTCCCCATACTGGAGGCTCCTTGAGAATCAGGATGTCTTTAGCTATCTCACTGTCTCTTCAATTCTCAGGACGGTGCCCAGAGAAGCGTGGGACATTAATTCCACTGCTCGTGAGAAAGACTCTACCTTTGCTTCTCATGTTCTTGGGGCTTTACTTGCTAAATACAACTTCCTTGCCTGGAAACCAAAATTGGACATTGGGTCCATGCAAAATGCACCCACACAAGCATATAGAGAGCAGCGGTTCTCAACCTCTGGGTCGTGACTTCTCTGTAACAATGAAAATACATCGCGGCATTAGGAAGGTTGAGAACCAATGGTTTAGAGACTGTAAGTAGACTAACGGCTGCTTACGGCTGAAGGGGTAGGGGAGACTGACTGCTACAGTTTGGGGTTTCTTTTAGGATCATGGAAATATTCTAAAATGAGATGGTGGTGATGGGCACCCAAACCTGTGAACATACTAAAAAATATTAAATGGGAAAATTTACTTTAAAGGGTAAATAGTAAGGTATGTGAATTATATCTCAACAAAAGCAGTTTACTTAATAACTCCCCCATCACTGGAAAGGTTTGTGCTTTGGTTCCTTTCTGAGGTGGGGGTAACACACACACACAGAGTTGAGTTTTATCTTCTTTCTATAACTACCACTTGAAAATGACTGAGTGATTTTCACCAGATTTGGAAGGAATGCCTAGGACAGCCTAAGTTGTTGGTTGTTCTCGAGTATCAATTCTCCCTTCATTTAGTTTATCAAACTTCAAATGTTTAGTTGACACATGACATCCAGAGCAAAACTGACACTCCTCAGCCTTCCCTGCCGCTGGAGGCGCCTTAGTTAAAATACGAGCCCACAGGACACAGTGAGACAGGCACCCGCACTCTCGGAGGGAGGGGCTTCCCGGCCTCTTGCTTCCCTGCCACTGGCTGGGAAGGAGCCTGGTGGTGGTGGGCATCCTGGACACGGCAGGTAAGAGCAACACCACAGGGAAGGTCAAGCAGCAGAAGTGAAGGGACGTGGGTCCCTGTGCATGATGGGGCCACACACTGTCCCCATGCGCCACATTCAGTCAAGTGAAGAAAGGGCCTATTTCTATAAACATTTGTTTCAAGCACCTTATTTTAGAACTTAGTTACAGCAGCCAAACCTACATTTTAACTAATAGTTGGTATTCTATACAAAAACTGTGTGGCACTGACATGCTTCTTTTTTGGCATGGCAGAACTGTTACCTCTGATAGCTCGAAGGCGACTACTGGCCGGCCAAACCCAAAGCTTGGGGCGAACAGCTGGAGAATTCATGGCGTGAGTGTTTGGCTACTACTTGTCGCCACAGTGAAGAGGGGAGCTCAGGCCAGCACTAGATGCTGTGCGGGTAGGTGTGAGGAGGCTACGCTTTCCCTAAGGAAGTTTTCTCCGACTGCTGCAAAGGATACTGTCCAGGTCCAGGGAGTCGCGGCACTGCAGGGCCAAGGTGACGACTGCCCGTCTACCCAGCTAAAGCAAGTGTGCAGCCAGCAGCAGGCTCAGCAGAGACCGTTGTGCTCACATCCTTCCCGGGATTCCCTGTCAGCAGAACCAGCCCACCGGCAAAGCCCAGTTTAAGGACACTGCCTTCTCGCCCGGCCTGTCTTTGCCTGTTGTCTCACGGTGGCCGCCAGTAATGAAGAAATCGGGGAAAGCACAGAGCACTGAGGCCAATAAATACAAGCCAGAGTTTTCAGGCTTCAGAACTATCTAGATGAAGCCTGGCACAAGGCTCCTCCGTCATCCCAGCACTTTGGGAGGCTGAGGTGGGAGGAACACTTGAGGCCAGGAGCTTCAGACCAATCTGAGCAACACAGCAAGACTCCATCTCTTAAAAAAAGGGCTGAAATCTATGAGTGTAGAAATTGTTTCACTTAAAACACAGGTGGCCTGGTCTGTGCTGATTTTCACTTTGGGAGGCATCTCAAAGTATCTTCTTCAGGAGCAACCAGACCTGAGCTGCCACGTAGGACCCTGCCTTGCTGGGGGAATCTAACCGAGTTCAGATATCAGCCGTGCAGAAGCCACAGGGGCACAGTGCTCCAAGCTGCAGGGGCCGCATGATGGCTGAGACGCTTCTCACACGTGCGAGCTGAGGAGCAGCAGGGACTTGCAGTGGTGAAAACAACAAACCCTCGGCCACACAAACCAAACTAGTGTCGATGACGGTCAGGGAGATGAGGAGGACAAGAGGCTTAAACAGCCTGGGCAACTCTGCCCCACTTTCCTCAAAGACCAAGGGCCCCCAAGGCTCAGTCCTTGTCTCCGGTGCCTCTCCAAGCACAACCACCTGGCTGAGATGAGAGTTGTCCCGGTTCATAAAGACACAAGGTTGTTACACACACTGTCCTCCAACGTGGTACTTCCCTGTAGAGTTTTATGGATGATTCTGACTGGAGTTTCATCTTCCATTTGGACTCTAGAACCCACCCTCTGATAAAATGCAGCTTCCCTATACCAACCGGACGACTTAGTGACTTGGCCACCGCAGTGAATTGTCACTGACTTGTCACTTAGTGACTTGGCCACCGCAGTGACTTGTCACTGACTTAGTGACTTGCCCACCGCAGTGACTTGTCACTGACTTAGTGACTTGCCCAACATATAAATCTGTTCCTGGTTTATATTCCACTGTCTCAGTTTGCACTTTGTATGTGGACCATCGAAGGAAGAACCGCAGCCGTGCCCTGCGGTGGATTCTGCCTCTTCCTTTATACTGTGATTCTATAAGCTGGTTTTAATCCAGTAGTGAGAAGAGGGGCTTTGATCCAAGAACAAGACCAGCACTCCTCACTTTGAAGGCTCACTTCTTCCTTCCTTGAAACACCACCCTGACTGGCAGTTCCCGGCAGCGGTCAGTGGGGGCCTGCTGCTGGGGACACGGCCCAACCTCTCTCACATCCCAGAACAGTGAGGACAGTTCCCAGTCTCCAGGGAAAGACCAGAAAGGTTCACTGTAGAGAGGAAATGAGGCAAAACGTGTAGGAATATATTGTAAAATATAAGGCATATTTTTATGGTAGTTGCTTCTTGTGGAGCATGAAACAAAAATATGCAGTTTGGGGCAGGGTCATGGGAGTGGGGGTGTCTCCTCTTCAACCAGGTCAGCCTCTCTCATCTGTGGTTCTGCCTGAAACATCCTCAGGTCTGGGCTGTCACTTCCCTGTGCCCCCTGCCTACACCAGGTGCACCTGTTGTCATCTCTCACAGGCTGCCTGGCTCACCCCCCTCACAGGGCCACTGTACCTGGCAACAGCTGTTTGCCTGTTTGCAACCCACCCAGCCTCCCACACAAACCCTGTGCCTCACGTCCCAAGCAGGTGAGGAGTGGGCCGGTCTTGTTCTGATACATTCTAGGAGACAGGTGATGGGCTCATTTCGAGCTCCCCACCAGGGTTTAAGATCCCCACCCTCACTGGTGTGGCCTCCAAAGGGCTACTACGCCATGCTGATTAAGCACCCTGGACTCACACAATGAAGTAGCAGTTTCAACTCACTCTTGAGTGGCAGAGGGGCTATGAGCACTCTGGGGCACGGTGCAGGGAACTAATATTTGGTCAGGATTTCTGTCAGGACTTACTCCAAAGCCCTGCTGTATGGTGACATGGGAGAGAAATATTCCTTGGACTGAACCAATTGTGCTCAAAGCAGCAAAGAACAGATCCATGTATTAGTTAACAAAATCTCACCTCCCCGCATGCCATTAACAACAGCTTTTTTAAAAAAAGAAACCTAACTTAATTCTGGGACAGTTCTTGTAAAGTATAGATGATCGCATAACCAGCGTGGTATAGGTCAGTATTTTCCAAAGTCCTTCTGTTTAGGGACCTCCTGCAAACTCACAGGACTCAGTAGTGTATCAGATGCTCTAAAAATCCTAGTGTTAGTCCCAATCCCGTTTCCCCAGACTGTTAACTACATACAGTGTTGTATGAGCCCCAGAACTACTTGCTTTGAGATACCCTTATTTATGGAATGGACCAACAGGAAGAAACATCAGAAGACTGGGGTCCTGTTTCCAACAGCACCAGCAGGTGAACAGGCCACACAAACCCTTCTGTGCCACCACTTGTCTACTGCAGCTCATCCTTTCAGAGACACTCTGGGGAGCTCACAGAGAGGAGGGAGGAAGCGTTTCTGATGTCCAAAAATAATGCTCCAGGTGTTCTGATTCACGACTTAACTAGCATTCCCCTCTGTGTTTATTCAGGGTTGTCTGTATTCCCTGGAGACTCGGCTTCGTGGTAATGGGGGAAGAGATGGGAAGGACTTTGGAAAGCAGAAGTTAAAAAAAAAAACAACAACCCAGATTATATTCATCTGCATATCCCAATGCTACGGCACCCACATCTCACCCTTTCCAAACAACCCCCTTTATGCTTTCTTTCCTCTCCAAGTCCTCCCAACGGGGCCTTGTTGAGCCCTCAGTCCTAAGCAGACTCAGGAGCCACTTTCAAAAGATGGGTCCAACCATGAGCACAGCTGCCAAGTCCAAGCACTGGCTGCTTGGTGTATGTGAACTTCAAGGACATTTGGGGGAGAGTAAGTGGATCAATTCAAACTTCTCTGCTTCAGTTTCTTAGAAGTGTAGTTCACTCAAATCATTCTCCTGAAAGTTCCTCTAAAGCAGGCATCCTCAAACTCTACCCGCAGGCCACATGCAGCCCGCCTAGGACATTTATCCGGCCCGCTGGGTGTTTTTGCTGCTGCTGCCTGTCCTGCTTTGCAGCCGACTTGTCCCGGGACCCACAGTCCGGCCCTCCAACGGTCTAAGGGACAGTAAACTGGCCCCCTGTTTAAAAAGTTTGAGGACCCTGCCTAAAGCCTGAAGGGGTCCAGACTACACCACTGTGGCACAAAACTCATTAGAATCTCAGGAATGCCAAAACACCACATATATTCTTTAATAACGTGAAACTAAGGACGGGCACACACAGGCACAGGCAGAGGTAAAAGGCACTGGTGATCTAGAAGGGGGCAGGTGGATCGCCTGAGCTCAGGAGGTGGAGACCAGCCTGAGCAAGAGTGAGACTGTCTCTTCTAAAAACAGAAAAACTAGCTGGGTGTTATAGTGGGCACCTATAGTCCCAGCTACTTGGGAGGCCGAAGCAAGAGGATCTCTTGAGCCTAGGAGTTTGAGGTTGCTGTGAACTAAGATGCCAGGGTACCCCAGGGCCACTGAGTGAGAATCTGTCTTGGAAAAAAAAAAAAAAAGAAAGAAAGAAAAGAATAGGCTTACACCTAGAATCCTAGCACTCTGGGAGGCCAAGGTGTCTGGGTTACCTGAGGTCATGGGTTTGAGACCAGCCTGAGCAAGAGTGAGACTCCACCTCTAGAAATAGCCAGGCGTTGTGGTGGG
>NW_003852461.1:10244012-10247556 GCF_000181295.1 Otolemur garnettii | reverse complement strand
TGTAAATGAAGGTGTCTTTTTTGTTGTAAATCTGTCTTTGCAGTTTAGTTTGCAGGCCCTCAAGACATAACCCCAGAGGATGGATGAAAAGTTCTCCCTATCCTACAAAGTCCAAGAGAGAAAAACTGTGATGTTAAAGATTTGATCAATGGTGACCATCTCTCTTACTATTCCAAGGTAACTTATATATAATACAATAATACTTGAGATATGCATACGTAAAACTTCACAGTATATCGGCAACATTTGTATATAAAAACTTCTACAATATGCGTTTACTTGGAGCATAATTGTATAATGTGAAATTGTAATGAGCAAGCTCCCAGCCTGTTCCCCTGCCCTCCACCCTCACACTCCCCCCCACCCTCGATTCCAAGAAAAGGCTTCAGAACAAAAAAGTACAGGAAGTGCCAAGTTTTGCAAAAAAAACCCCAAGTTCCCAGTGAACTAAGACTGGTGAGAAACCTACCTAAGCTGTGTTATCCAAGTGGTAACCATTGTATAACCATTGTTACCTAAGTCGTATCCACTGTCACCCAAACTGTAATCCCGCCCCTGCCCTGAGCTAAACGCAATGTTCTGCTTCTGTACTGACCTGCTTGCTTATAAAAAAAACAACCTGCCCCCACATGAGCACCGCCTGCTTCTCAGAGCGGCGGTCCCCTGTTCAGGTGTATTAAATTAATTGCATCTAAGTGGGGTCCGAGTCTATCTTTTCAGTTAGCGAGAGTTACAACAAAATGATTAAATGGATTTGTTGTTTACAGTTAACTCTCGTGTCTGGAATCCTTCCAGACAGCTGCATAGCTCCCCCGCACTTGACTCAGGTCTCTGCCATCACAGAGGCCTTATCAGGCACCCCACCGTAGAGAGCCCACCTTACAGCCCTCTCTCCCTGCGTCAGATTTTATTTCCTTAAGACCATCTATCTTCATCTGACAGGTATATTTACCATCTACCTCCCTCAGCTAGAACCCCCGGCTCTGTGGAGCAGAGAGTTGGCCCTTTTCACTGCCCTATCCCTGGAGGCTAGAGCAGCACACAGTAGGTGCTCAATAAATACTCACTGACCCACTTACTCTTCCCAAACCATACATCACTTCCCTATGCAATCTTGCTTACCAAAAAAAAAATCTTTATTTTGAAAAAACAGGAATGTTTTTCTCTTTAGTCTATAATGCTTCATGGGCATTAGGTTTGATTAAGAAAGGAACAAAAAAAAATGCTTTCTTAGCAAGAGCATTAGCAAAGCTAAGAAAGGAAAGCTCCCCCCAAACCTGACTTAAATCCTACCCTTTCTTCCTTCCTTCTTTCTGCTGTTGCCCCCTCCTGAAAGGTGGCCCCATCTTTTCCGTTTGCAGGCCATCTCCTTTTAAGATGCATTTCCACCTCCTCTTTCCCCGATCCAGAATGTTCTCTCCCTAACTCATCACTGTTTCTAATCCTGTTCTTTGCATGTTGTCTTGTGTGTATTTATCCCCTGCAAGACTACAGACTCCTGGACGGAAAGGGACAACGGCTTACTCATCCTGGTGACCAATGCAGATTCAGAATCACAAACGGTAAAGCAGCGGACAATCTTCATTCAAAAGCCCATCATAATTTTAAAAACCTTCATTCAAAGACGTGGGTACGACAGCCTATTAAAACGTGACACAAAGATGGTTCTCTGCCAAACCATTTCTTCCCGTTTCAAAGTGAAGTTCTCAAAGCCCCACAGGTCTATTCAGAGAACATGAGACCCTTAACCTCTGGGTTGGGTATTTGAGGCTCATTTTGGTGCAGGCAGGACTGGACACTAAAAGGGGCTTGTGCTTAGATCCCAGCCACCATGAGAGTCCTAGGGCAGAATTCAGTGAATCATGGATGTGAATGACAAAATAAACCCAAAATCTTTATTTTCCCTAACCTCTAACTGAAAGTTGGTCTTTCACTCAATTATCAACTTTGGAGGGAAGCCGCAGTGGCAGTGCTATCATTACTGCTAGCGCTGCCTCCCAACAGAAGTCAAAGATACTTTCATATCACATCATAGTTATCTTAAAATACTGAGATTTCTGACGTCTCAAAATGCCATTTTCACTCATCCCTACT
The DNA here is from genome assembly GCF_000181295.1 of Otolemur garnettii. Classification (NCBI taxonomy): domain Eukaryota; kingdom Metazoa; phylum Chordata; class Mammalia; order Primates; family Galagidae; genus Otolemur; species Otolemur garnettii. Next base: position 10,245,462 of record NW_003852461.1, on the reverse strand, counting down.
CTGAAGTTAGGCGATATCAGACCCACCACTAGATCCTGTTATTTAATGTTGATAAGAAGCACATACCTTGCTATATATCACAGATTTGATTTGTTAATGTTTTGTTAATTCTATTTCAACATAGTTTTTGTTTCCTTTGTATTTTGTTTTATTCACTTAAAAATAAAATTACACTCAGAGAGGCCCACAGGTTTCGCAAGGGGGTAGCACAGAAATTCACGATCAAAGAACCCCTGTAACTCGATTAAAAAAACCTGCTTATTCGTAATTCCCAAGAAGATATTATTTTCTTTTGCTTAAGATGGTGTTAAATTATCCTTTAAAATATCTACACACATCTATTTTTGAGTCTGAATTCTCCCCAGTTTCTAGTCCTGGCCTTTCCAGGTCACGGGACCCAGAATTTCCAGAGACTAGGAATAGTCTGAAGTGTGGAGCACACACCGGGTAACTCTTGGACTTTTCAGTAACATGGGCCAATAAATTCCCTTTTTCCTTGAACTAATTCAAGTTAGGTTTTTGTAATCTGCCCCCAGTTAAGTTCTGACTAACATGGTTAGAGCTGTTAAGAAGGGAGGGGTGCTGAGACCTGCACCAGGTTGGATTAACTAACTCCTACTATCAGTAGAACATTGATCATACTAGTGTCATTCCAACAGTTTCCAGGCGAGAAGGAGCTGGCAGGTCCTTTTTTTTTTTTTGAGACAGAGTCTCACTATGTTGCCCTTGGCAGAGTGCCGTGGCGTCACAGCTCACAGCAACCTCAAACTCTTGGGCTTAAGTGATTCTCTTGCCTCAGCCTCCCAAGTAGCTGGGACTACAGGTGCCCGCAACCACAACGTCCGGCTATTTTATTTGGATGTAGTTGTCATTGTTGTTTGGCAGGCCTGGGCTGAGTTCGAACCTGCCAGCTCTGGTGTATGTGGCTGGCGCCTTAGCCGCTTGAGCTATAGGCACTGAGCCAACTCCTGTGATTTTTCTTCATTTTGCCTAGAATTCTTCCCACCCAACAAACTCACCTGGGGAACTCAAATCTCCATTTTGTAAGACCACACCTGTGTATGAAACCATCCTCACTTCATCTTCCCTTTCCAAGCACAGCTGTCCAGGTCCTTATTCCTAAGCCATCTGGCACACACCTCCAACTAAACACCTAATACGTTGAGCTGTCTGCTTATTTCTTTTTAAGATTATCACAAGCATCTTTGTTTAAGAGGCGGGGTCTGGCTATGCTGCCCAGGCTGGAGTGCAGTGGCTATTGACAGGCCTGATGACAGACACTACAGCCTTGAACTACTGCCCTCTGTGATTTTCCTGCCTCTGCCTCCAGAGTCCAGCTACTTGCTTATTCTTCTCCACTTCCCCTTCTAGACTGTACGTTTCCCCAGGGCAAGACTGGAAAACACAACGTCTTCTGTATTTTGTGTTTCACCCACAATCAATGTCTGGT
>NW_003852461.1:10231942-10243902 GCF_000181295.1 Otolemur garnettii | reverse complement strand
GTATTTCACATACAGATAAAACACAAACCCTGTCTTAAAAAAGCTCATTCTCCAGTGGAGGACTGTGACATGGCAACAGTTTTATCTGAACGTGATTCATCTACAAGGACACTGGCATGTGGGATGCTGGGAAGCTCTGGAGGACACTGTTTGTCTGAGTTACACCAGGAGAGGAGCAGCAAATCTAAGACCCTCGTGATTTAACAATAAAAGAGAGAGATCAGGGAGCACTGAGCTGAGAATGGAAACCCAGGGAACAGCTAGGGTACAGGCAGGGCAGGAAGTCCACAAAGAAAACTTCAAAACTGTGAGTAGAATCAGGAGAGAGTGATTGGGACACGGGAGTAAGACTATTAACAGAGCAAAATCGGCAGTGCCAAGTTCAACAGAAAGGTCAAGTATGATAAGGCCTAAAGTGTGTTCCGTGGACTTTGAAACCAGAAAGTCACCAGTAACTGTGGTAAGAACAATTTCAGCAGAGTGGCTGGAGGGGGCGGAAGCCAGGCTGCAGGGAGGGGGAGTGAAAGGCAGGTGAGGGTCAGGCATGGTGAATGCACAGCACTCTGCAAGGCTGGCTCACAGACAGAGGACCAACTTGTACTCCGCAGCTAAAGGGCAATGATGTTTCAAGAACTTTTAGTTTTAACTAATCCTTCCCTTCATACCCAAATGGACAAATTTCGGTTTGGACCCCTAAGATTCCCCACTCTACCCTAAGCTCCTTAACGATGAGTCTTGTGTCTGAATCATCCTTTTATTCCACATATTTCTCTGTACCTGGAGACTCAGGGTCTGTTGAATGAATGAATGTGAATTCAATATGGATGGTAATGGGGAGATAAAGAATCCAATGGGATGTGGCTGCTGTTTGTTCTTTTTTGTGGGAATTAGTGCTTGTTTGAAAACTCAGGAGCATAGTGAAAACAAATCCAGGCAATCTCCCCTCAACGATGCTTATAAATGTCTGACTCAGGGAGGCAAATAGGGCCTAGTTTAGACTTTGAAGACTGGAGAGTAGATCTCTATTTTTTTATTTTTGTAAAGACAGAATCTCACTTTGTTGCTCTTGGTAGAGTGTTGTGGTGTCACACTGCTCACGGCAACCTCCAGCTCTTGGGCTTAGGTGATTCTCTTGCCTCAGCCTCCCAAGTAGCTGGGACTACAGGCGCCCACCACAACACCCGGCTATTTTTTTGTTGCAGTTTGGGAGGGGCTGGGTTTGAACCCGCCACCCTCCATATATGGGGCTGGTGCCCCACCCACTAAGCCACAGGCACCACCCAGAAAATAAATCTTTAGATTCAAAGGTTTATTCATTCTCAGTAGTTCGAGTTCTTGGGATTGGCTGGTCTATATTAGAGTCTCAGTGCTGCCATTACAGTTCTTATAAATTATTTAACCTGCCTAAGCTTCAGTGTTCTTGTTGGCAACCTAAAAAAGTTATATCAGCATCCACCTTCCAGGACTGCAGGAGGTAAATGAGATCCCACATCTGAAGTGCTTAGGATGGTGCTTGGCAAAACAGTGTTTGATATGCTAATAAAGTAAGATGAACAAAATACTACTTAAACAAATAAAAATATCCATTTTAGGGAATGAATTCCAGAAGTGTTCTAAGTCTTTATCTTATTTTAAATACAGAAAGAAAACATGCTCCTTAGAACTCCTTAGAAATGTTTTCTAAAAGTGAATAAATAAGCTGGGCACAGTGGCTCACATCTGTAATCCAAGCACTCTAGGAGGCCAATGAGGATGGATTGCTGATCTCAGAAGTTTAAGACTAGCCTGAGCAAGAGTGGGACCTCATCTCTACTAAAAATGGAAAATCTAGCCAGGCATGGAGGTGCAACCAGTAGTCCCAGCTACTTAGGAGGCTGAGGCAGGAGGATCTCTTGAGCCCAGGAGTTTGAGGTTGCTGTGAACTATGACGACACCATGGCACTTTACCCAGGGGCTAAAGAGGGGGGGCTGTTTAAAAAAAAAGTGAATAAATAATTAGTCCCAATTTAAAAATTTTACAGGTTCAGCGTCCCTAGTTCAGTGTTTAGGGCACTAGCACATATACTGGGGCTAGCTGGGTCCAAACCGGCCAGAACCAGCTAAACAATGACAACTGCAGCAAAAAAATTAGGGGAGCCTTGTGGCAAGTGCCTACAGTCCCAGCTACTTGGGAGGCTGAGGCAAGGGAATCTTGCTTAGCGGCGGCGCCTGTGGCTCAAGGAGTAGGGCGCCGGCCCCATATACCGGGGGTGGCAGGTACAAGCCTGGTCCCGGCCAAAACTGCAAAATAAATAAATAAAATAAAATTGTAAAATTAAAAAAAGAGAATCGCTTAAGCCCAAGAGTTTGTGAGGTTGCTGTGACGCCACAGGCACTCTACCAAGGGCGGCATGGTGAGACTCTGTCTCAAAAAAAATAAATAAATAAAACCACATTTTCATGTATCAGATTTACTGAAAAGCCTGTTTTAAAGTTTCAGCTATCTGAAAGATATCTGCCCAATTAAGTCAGTTAACGTTTCTTAGCTGGTGGATGGAACCATGGTGTTGCACTAATTTCCTGGCTTAGCAGACCGCTTACATAAGAGCACCCTTGGGTATGCTGTTTGGCTCTAACGAGAATGCAGCTCCAGCCCCCTTGGTGGAACGCAGCCAGAAGACCATAGATTTTTCAAAAGCTTGCGCCCCAGCAAGTAGGCCACGCAAGGACAGCTCTGACCGACGCGAACCAGTGGGTGAGGAGGAGAGAGGCTTGGCACCTGCCCGCTCAGACCTGCCGGCCCGGCGCCCCAAGGGGTGGACACTCTGGCCACCTTTGCCCTGCAGCGCGGGCTCCGAGCCTGCGGGGAGCGCCAGTCTCGGACCAGAATAACAGGCAGCGGGCAGGACGCGCGGGGGTCAGAGCAGGGGCGCCCGCCAACCTTCCCGGTTAAGGCCAAGCACCCTGCGCGGTAACAATATCTCCTGTGGCCGCAAAGGTCAAGGTAAATGTCAGAGGCCTCGGGGTGGAGGGGGCGGGTAGGCGGAGGATCGCCAGCGAGAGGAGGGGCCGAGGGAGTGAGGAGGGAGGGGCCAAAGGCGAGGGTGGGCCGGGCGCCCAAGGTCAAGCGCAATCCGCCGCTTCCCCGCCCGGGGGTCAGGCGGGCAGCTCCGCCGACCTGGCCGCAGCTTTCCCCACGCGGCGGCGTCTCCAGGCCCGAAGAGCGGGCGCAGGGCGCGGGAGGTGGAGCCGGGGTCGCGGCGCGCGGACGGCGACACGGGCCGCACGTCGCCGGGGGCCGGCCGTCCCTTACCCCGTTGGCGGCGGCGATGCGGGCGATGAGCTGGATGGCCTCCTGCATGTAGAACCTGCCGTCCCCGCCCACCACCAGCGTGGCCTCCTGCCGCTGCGCCGGCTCCACCGTGGCGATGACGCTCTGGATGAAGTTCTCGGCGTAGTTGGCGCTGCTCAGGAACACCTTCACCCGCTTCCGCAGCCCGCTCGTGCCCGGCTTCTGGTCCGGGTACGCCTGGGTCTTCACGGTCTCGATCTTCACCATGGTGGCCACTCGCTACCCGGCCGGCGGGGACACTGCGCACGGAGGGCGGGGGCCGCGGCGTGCTCCTGGCCGCTGCGCGCTGCCCGCTTCCTTTTTAAAGGGACCGGGACGGGTGCTCCCTGCGCCGCCGGCCCCTCCCTGCCCGCCTAGCCGCGCGGGCCGGCGGCCTCCGGGCAATGGGCGGGGCCTACACTCACCCGTCCCGGGTAAACCAATCCGCTAGGAGAACTAGACCGCAACTCTCCGCAGTTAGCGCAGAACTCGGGCTCGGGACCCGGCGTAGGGCGAGGACGCTGGGCGGGTAGGTGGTCCGCGCTGGGGCTGGCGCATCGTGAATAAAGCTCTGCAAAACCTGGTGAGTGGATTGAAGTGCCAGCCTCAGCGAGATTTCACGATTTCGTGACTTCTTTCTCTTTCTATTCTATCTGCCAGGGTAAGGGTATTTGAGTTAGGAAAAGGAATCGACTCCAAAGGTTTAACTCGAGTTGCTGCTCCTTCCCATGTTTCCTGCTGCACCACACGCTTTACTTCCGTGGGCGAGGGTGGGCGCACAAATAGCTGTGATTTATTGGCCGTAGCATTTCTAAACCCTACTGAAGTACAGGCTTTATTTTTCCTGCTTGCAAAACTGAAATTAAGGAATACAATGCCTCGTTATTATCGCACAGCTAAGCGCGGGCAGGAGGCAGATCAGGTGAGTCTGGCTCCAAAGCCAGGCTCTTACTTAGCCTGGTGTGTCTGCCCTGTCATCAGCGTCGGCAGCCGGGAAGTGACAGGAGCACAGCCGGCCCCGGTGTCGCGGAGCTCAGTGAAGATACCGGCTGGAGCCGACGCGACAGGACAGGGTCCAGCGAGGAGTGAGGTCCTGGAGGAAGAACCTGCAGGCTGCCCTCAAGTCTAGCTGCCCTCAAGAACCAAGCGTCTCCCTGGATTGGGTGAGAGCGACTGTCTTCTTTGCTCAAGAAATGTGTCATTTTGCCGAAGCTGAAAAAAACTTGGCTTTACAAGATGTGTGGCGTTGGGAAAGTTAACGTCTGTGGCCGTCCATTTTTTTTTTTTTTACTATAATGAACCTGAAACCTATCTGGGAGGATTTCTGCAGGAATAAGCGAGGCTGTGTGCCTCGGTAATTCTCAATAACAGACGCACATGACCTGGTACACACTCCAGTCCGCACAAATTCAGTCACAATCGGCTGAAGAAAGTAACCCCTTATCCGGAGCCTGAATCATAAAGGCCCTCGAAAATACTATCTCCTTTCTCCCCAGTTGCACAACCAGAACTTATCATTAACCGTGAATTAAATTATCTTCACGCTTCTTTCAGGGGTAATTGGTATATTGATCAAGCAGGGAAGCGGACAGACCCTGTAAGTGCTGACTCTCAGGAACCAGGCGTCCATATATAAGTTGCTACATATGTGTTATGTGGAGACAGTGTTGATATAGTCACGTAGGTTGCAGCGGCAAATAATATGTGGAAACAGAATCCTGTACTGCTGGTAATTATTTCGAATACTGACATAGTTCACAGGTTACAGAGCAGTGTAATCGCATGAGTTAAGTAGTATAATCAAGCCCCTTTTACAGATGAGAGAATTGAGGATACAGTGGTGAATGTTAGGTTACCCAGCTCCACAAAATAAAAATAGAGCACAGAATCACAGTGTTTGAGTAATACCTACCTTAGAGTTGTATGGTTTAAATTAGATTCGGAATATAGAGCTCCTATCACAGCATTAATGAGTGAGTACTCAATAAATGGTAACTCACTAAGCGATGGGGTGAAAGTCAGATCCTATCCTCTTAGATTTGTCACTATCTTTGGACGTAGGATGGGGCTTTTCATTTAAGAGGAACTGGCCTACACTATTCTCACTCAGGAGTTATATAACAATTAGCTCTAATGCATAGCAAACCAGTCTAAATCTCAGTGGCATAACACAACTACCATTTATTATTATGGCTTATGATTCTATGAGCTGACGGGGTGGCTCTACTGGTCTGGGCAAGACTGCCGACTGGGGTTGGACTCCTGCGGCAGAGAGGTCTAAGGTGGTCCGCAGGATTCCTGCTTCCTGGTTATCATGCCTTTACATAGTCCACATAGTCCCTTATCCAAAATGCTTAGTACCAGAAGTGTTTCAGATTTTGGATTGTTCTGAAATTGGGAATATTTGCATCATATTGGTTGAGCATTCCAAATCCAAAATTCCAAAACTGGAAACACCCCAGTGAGCATTTCGTTTGAGTATCATGTTGGGATCCAAAGCTTTCAGATTCGGGAGCATTTCAGTTGCAGCGGCTTTTTGGATGTCAGATGCTCAACCTGTACTTTTCTACTGCTGTGTAACAAATCATAAACTCAGAAGTTGAAAACACCATGACCCATTTATTATCTCACAATTCTATAGGTCAGAAGTCTCGATCTCAGATTTGGCTGAGTTCATTATTCAGGGTGTGTAACAAGACTGAAATCAAGGTGTCTGCCAAGGTGGGCTCTTATCTGGATGCTCTGGGAAGAATCCGCTTCCAAGTGTTAAATAAAAATGGAGACCCTAGGTTAGATACCCAATGCCCAGTCTTCCATAGCCATGTAGCCAAGAATTAAGTCACCCTGACTTCCCTCCAACACTAGCTCTAGTCATAAACCATGAAGTGTCCTTGTCAGCATGATTCAGTGAAATTAAGCCAATCGGCTATAGACAAGTCAATGTAAACAGGTTAGCTTGCCTTAAAAAGGATGTTAATGTATAACAGCCAATTATGAAGAAGTTAAAATACTTTATTATATTTTGTAAGCTGCACTATAACTGCTGTGAGTTGGGCTTCTTATCATTTTGGTTAGAAGTCTCCTAGTTTTTAAACTGTTTTGTATGTACAATAAACTTTAATTTTTTAAAAAAATATCTGATTTTATTTCTGACCCAGTTCATTCAGTTTTAGGCTCTTTCTTTGCAGTTTTAGACTGAGATCCGCATTTCTTTGCTGGCTATAAGCTAAGTATCTACTCTCTGAGTCCTTCTTGTGACTGAAATCTCTGACTTCCTCTTCTGCCAATAGCCAAAGAAACCTTTGTGTTTCAAAGAGCTTGTGTGGTTAAATTAGATGTGCCTGGATAACCTCCCTTAGCCATGTAAAGTAGCATGTTCATGGGAGTGATAACTCATATTCACAGGTTTTCCCCAAACTCAAAGACTGACTTGCAAAAATGTCCAAGTTTTAGTATGAATGACTCTTATTTCCTTATGGTGGTTGTGATGTTTAGGAAGAAGTCATTGGACCCAAAGAGCTGATGTAGACAGAAATGAGAGAATTCTTGGCAGCGTGGACCAATGACCAAGAATGAGACAGGATGGTTATACGCCTGCAAAGACATTTGGTATCAAAGGCCAGATGTTTTGCCCAAATGCTCTGGCACCATGTAAGCTGACTATACCATGATTCCACATGAACCATCTCAGTGGAGGGAAACAGAAATCAAGATGAATTCTGGAAAAAGATTTATTTCCTGAACAACTAACTCTATGGACTGAGATTTGTACCTACTTACAGAAATCTGAGTCTGCCACTCAACCAGAATGAGAACATTAAGTTAAAAACATTAAGCTATAGAAAACATTAAGTTATAGAAAAAGTAAGTTGTCTTTCTTTTTTTCTTTTTGAGACAGAGTCTTGTTTTGTCGCCTTCAGTAGAGTGCAGTGACATCACAGCTCACAGCAACCTCTAGCTCTTGGGCTTAGGCACTTCTCTGGGGCCGGTTTGAACCTGCCACCCTCAGTATACGGGGCCAGCACCCTACTCACTGAGCCACAGGTGCCACCCAATTAAGTTGTCTTTCATGCAGAGTTAGATTATGGTGGTATGTGTATCCCCTTCATCTGTTCTCTAACTCACATTTTTCCATGTCATATACTATTGCTACTTTTATTAATTAATCCTAATATAAATCTAAGATTCAGGCTCAGTGCCTGGAGCTCAGTGGTTATGGTGCCAACTACATACACTCAGGCTGGCAGGTTTGAGCCCAGCTCAGACCTACTAAACAATGACAACTGCAATTAAAAAAAAAAAATAGCCAGGCGTTGTAGTGGGTGCCTATAGTCCCAGCTACTTAGGAGGCTGAGGCAAGAGAATCGCTTAAGCCCAAGAGTTTGATGTTGCTGTGAGCTGTGACGCCACAGCACTCTAGCAAAGGCAACATAGTGAGACTCTGTCTCAAAAAAAAAAAAAATCTAAGATGCAAAGATTTATTAAAATATATTCTAAATCAGAATTAATTATAACATGGGCATAAGTAAATTGTGTAACATCAACAAAACTATGTACATGTTATCATAGTTGAGTGTTTTATCTCTTTCATAAATATGACACACACACAATCACACACAAAGGACTAGAAGGGAATACACCGAGACTTGTAACAATGATCACCTCTGGATCATAAGGTCGTATGTTATTTATTTTCTTCTTTTATTATTATTATTATTATTTAAATTTTCTTCTTTATCTGGATTTTACAGGTTTTCTATAGAGAATCTGTATTATTTTTATAATAAAAATATTTTTTTCTTCAAAGTACCTAGTGTTATTTCATTAATGAATTATCCCTTGCCGTTTGGATGACATCATTCATTCATATATGGATTCATTTGCCCCATAAATAGGTATTTTATTTTATTAAATCATAACTGTATATATTAATGCATTTATGGGGTACAATGTACTGATTTTATAAACAATTTGGAATGCTTATATCAAACTGGTTAACATAGCCTTCACCTCACTTACTTATTGTGTTAAGACATTTATACTCTACTCTTAATAGATTGGACATATACCCTATACATCATAGGTGAAGTCCCACCTTCTTCCCCCCCCACAAATAGGTTTTGAACATGTACTAAATGCCAGCTCTTTGAAAGGCATAAAATGAACAAGTCAGAGTGGCCCCTGGTCTCATGCATATGCTGGAAGAGACAGATACTGAACAATAAGTCATCACTGCGACAAGTGCTACACAGAAGTACAGGGCGGTTAGAGTGCAGTCAGGAGGTCTGTCACGGGAGGGGTCAGGGACAGTGTCCTGGAGGAAGAGGTGTACAAGCTGGGGCCTGGAAGGGGGAGAAGCAGCTGGCCCATGAAAAGGTGGAGGAGCATTTCATTCCAGGAGAGGGACTGTGAAGGGAAAGAAGGTTTGATAGAAGAAGGAATTTAGCATCTTTGAGGACTTAAAAAGGCAGCTCGCATACCTGGTGCCTAAGAACTGGGGGGGTTGCTGGTCTTCATCATACTGGACCTTCCAGGCAGTATCAAGTATTGGGGTCTGTATCACGACAGCAATGAGCAACCGAGAGGTTTTTATTTTTTAAACTGTGGTTAAAACATATATAACACAAAATTTACCACTTTAGTAAATGGTAAGCCACAGTGCATGTGGCTTATGCCTTAAGAGTAGAAGTGTCCACTCAGAGGCATTAAGCACATTCACTTGTTGTGCAACCATTCCCACTGTCCATCTCCAGAACCTTTGAGTTGTCTCAGACTCTGTAGCCATTAAACAAGACCCCCATTTCTCCCTTCCCCCTGTACCTGGCAGTCACTATTCTACTTTTTATCTCCATTTTATTTTCATAAGTAGAGTCCTATATTGCCCTTTTGTGTCTTCTCTAATTAGCACAAAGTCGTCATCCCTGTTTTCGCCAAAAGGGCTTTAGGCAGAGGAAAATTGAGCGTGAAAGCATTTTAAGAGATCACTCTGGCTTCTATGTGAATGAATAAAAGGAAAAAAGTTGATGCAGTGAAACCCGGTAGGCAGGTGAAAAACTGGTGGACTATACTAGATTGAAGACAATAGAGATGTCGGCTGGACATTGTGCTATGTACAGGCTGAGCAAAAACAGGTGGCACCTCCTAGAAACCTGAGACGGATTATTATAAGTACAGTGCTTGGTTTACAATGGGTTACATTCTGATAGACCCATCGTAAATTGAAAATATTATCAGTCGGGTGGCACCTGTGGCTCACAGTGGGTAGGTGCTGGCCCCATATACCAAGGGTGGAGGGTTTGAATCCGACCCTGGCCAAACTGCAACAAAAAAATAGCCAGGCGTTTTGGCGGGTGCCGGTAGTCCCAGCTACTTGGGAGGCTGAGGCAAGAGAATCGCTTAAGCCCAAGAGTTGGAGGTTGCTGTGAGCTGTCATGCCACAGCACTCTACTGAGAGCAATAATGAGACTCTATCTCAAAAAAAAAAAAAGAAATATTATCAAAGATGCCTATAATACACCTACTGAACATCATAGCTTAGCCTGGCCTACCTTACATGTGCTCAGAACACTTACTACACATTAGCCTACAACTGGACATCTAACACAGCTTGTTCTGTAATAAAGTATTGAGGATCTCATGTAATTTATTGAATACTATGCTGAAAGTGAAAAACATGGTTGCCTGGGTACCTGAAGTGTGGTTTCTATGGAATACCTCTTTGTGGGAAAGTAGAGTGGGAAAAGTCACGAGAGCATTATAAGCTGGCACTGACTGGGGTTGGAGGGGGACATGGCATGACATGGCTCTGTTTTGGACTTGTGAAGTCTGAGGTGCCTGTCATGCGTCCAAGAGGAGGTGCGGAGCAAAGTGTTGGGCAAGATATCTACAGCCTACAAAAGAGGTCTGGCCAAGTGATGTGGGTTTATAACCATTAGCACATGGAGTGTGTGTAAGACCCCTCTGCACTCAGACACAGAGTATGGGAAGAAAATAAAGAGGCCAACATTGATCTCTGGGAAACTCCAGCACATAAGGCCAGGATACCGCAGTTTTAAAAAATTAGGCTTTTCTGCCTTTGAAAGAGTATTTAATTTTTTATTTTTGAGACAGAGTCTCACTACGTCGCCCTAGGTAGAGTGTTGTGGTGTCACAGCTCACAGCAACCTCAAACTCTTGGGCTTCAGCAATTCTCTTGCCTCAGCCTCCCAAATAGCTGGGACTACAGGCGCCCGCCACAATGCCCAACTATTTTTTGTTACAGTTGTCTTTATTGTTTAGCAGGCCTAGGCCGGGTTTGAACCTGCCAACCTCGGTGCATGTGGCTTATGCCTTAACCACTGTGCTACAGGGCCTGAGCTAGAGTATTTATTTAGAAACATTGTCTCATCAGGAAGAAGAGTTAGATGTGTTCTTTTCTATATGCCTTCCACAAACCTGAACTTAAACTCTGTTAGGTTACATTCAAATGCAAAGGAGATCCACTTCTTCAGCAAGTTACTAATATGCTGCTTGGAAGGTTTCCTACAAGCCAGATTACTTAGAATTTCATTAGGTTCTATCTTAGTCAAGGAACAACCAAATGATTTCTCTGCCTACACATACAACTGTATATAAGTGGGAGATAGGTTAGATCCCGGCTAGAGCAATGTACAATGTGTGGTCAAATCCCATTTCCAAATATGGTATTCGTTACAGGCAGCTTTACCTTCACTGCCACCAATCACCGTTTGCATTCCACTTGTAATGATCTAGACTTGCAGTGGTTCTCAGCCTTCCTAATGCCAGGATGTATTTTCATTGTTACCAAGGGGTCGCGACCCACAGGTTGAGAACCGCTGATCTAGAGAAATGTATTTACCATATGATATCAATCTTTGATGACTGCAACGAATAACAAATCGTATATATGTGGAATTCATAAGAAAAATACACAATTTATACAGAAACACTGGATGGTGAAGGAGGTGGTCTAAATGGTTTATACAAACCTATCAAAATAAGAAATATTGAAAAGCAGTTCGTTAACAACACACAGACAAAGGCTTAGAAGGCAATAAAAGAATGTATCACATCATGTTAAATAAATAATAAATAATAAAACACAGCTGTGCATTTGTGCATACTCATCTTCCTACAGGGTAGCATCAAGTGATGGTGTAATAATCTGTATTGAGGAATATTGAGAGTATTTCCAGTTTAGGACAGAATTCCACTGGAATGTGTCAGCTATAGACAATCTTCTATAAGAATTTTCAATTATTTGTAGCTGGAAAATAATTGATGATTGTATGTGAACCCAAATTAATGCTGAATAATACTGCAAATGTTATTTTAGTCCATTTGTTAAGTCTAAAGCATAGGTTCTTCTTGACTGAAGACTTAGTTTATTACATAAAATTCAGATCTACTTGTTCGCTAAAATGACTAGTTCTGGGTGGTGCCTGTGGCTCAAGGAGTAGGGTGCCTGCCTCATATGCTGGAGGTGTTGGGTTCAAACCCAGCCCCGGCCAAAAACTGAAAATAAATAAATAAAATGCCTAGTTCCTATGTATGGAAGCAATATGAAACTATCTGATCTTGACTTGTATCTTAAGTTATTCAGATGCTTAAAACTTTTACTTAAATAAAAGTTAATGGTGTCTGGAAGATG
>NW_003852461.1:10225115-10231646 GCF_000181295.1 Otolemur garnettii | reverse complement strand
CAGTTCCTTGTTAGAGGGAGTAGAAGGTTATATAATGGCTCCCAAAAGATACCCACGCCCTAATCCCTAGAACCTGACTATTATCTTATTTGGCAAAATAACTTTGCAGGTACAATTAAGGATCTTGAGATGGGGAGATTATTCTGGATTATCCAGGTAAACTAAAAATGTAGTCATATATGTTCTTAGAATAGAGAGAGGAAAGGGGAGAGTTGACTACAGAAGACGAGAAAGTCTCGGAGGGAGAGATGGGAATGCTGTGGCCACAGGCCCAGGAATGCTGGCAGCCACCAAGACCTGGGGGAGGAAAGAAAAGCAGTCTCCTTAGAACCTCCGGAGGGAGCAAACCCCAGCTTCATGTTGGTACTGACCCGGAGATAATGATCGTAACTTCTGGCCTCCAGAACTGTGAAAAACTAATTTCTGTTGTTTTAAGCCACCTATTTTCTGGTAATTTGTTATAGCAGCCCTAGGAAACTAATACAAATGCTTTAACTTTATAATAGGAGCCAGAAAACGCACAGCCTGACTCTTTAGAGGCCTAAAGTATGATTTCAGGTGACCAGAAAGAAACAGAATAAGGGGGGAAAAAAAAGACAATCTTAAGGCTTTATACCAGAGGAATGCACATCAGGTGTAGCAAGAAATCCAGAAAATCATGGATGGCAGTGCCCATAGCTCAGTCGGCAGGGCACCGACCACATATACCTGGGACGGCGGGTTCAAACCCGGCCTGGGCCTGCTAAGCAACAATGACAACTGCAACCAAAAAAGAGCCAGGCGTTGTGGGAGGCGCCTGTAATCCGTGGGCATAATTATTTCTGAATTATCTTAGTTATCTGAAAAACTAAGGTAAACAATGTTTTTCTTGACCTGTCTAAGACACAGTTCTTTGTTTGTTCACCATTTAGGACGAGCTGCTGTCTGTTGCGAGTGTTCTCGCATCCTACCTTGAGATTCTGAACACTGCCTATGAGAACGACTTCAGAGCTGGCTGGTATTAGCAATTTTTTCTCACGAGAGAATTGTTACCCTTTTTCTCTTGATAATGGTCAGACTCTTTTAGCTTTTGCTGTACACTTTTCTTAATTGTGAAGCCATCTTTGACATGGTCTATATATGTGTATTGCCTTCTCTTACTCTCCTTCATCCACCTAATCCCATTCAAACCATCTATCAGATCTTACTAAGCACAGTAGCAAATACTCAGATCTTACCAAGCACAGTAGCAAATACTCAGGTAAGGCCCCAGATTTAGATTAGTCACCTAAAGTAATATCCCTGTACTCAAGAAGTCTAAGATAGGGAAATCCAGACATGTATACAAATTATTAATAACAAAATGTAAGATTCAAAGTAAAAGCTATAAAAAGGCACTGATTTTTAAAGTTAACATTATAATAAGAAGAAAATGTTAAATAATAATCTAAACTTTTGCCTTAAAAAACTAGAAAAGGCAAACAGAAGGCAAACAGAAAAAAGGAAATAATAAAGGTAAAAGCTGCAGTCAATTAAATTTAAAACAGAAAAACAATGGAAAAAAATCAATAAAACTAAAAAATGTTTCTTTTAAAAGATCGATGAAATTGTTAAACCTCTTGGAAACTGACAGTAAAGTAAAAAAGACAGAAATACACTCTAAATCAGGTTACTCAGGTTTTATAGAGAGACCAGAGCTTTCTGATCAAAAATGGCCTTTAATTTCAAATATTCTTTATACCAAGGAATCATATTTGGGGGTGAAATTTCCTTAGCTCCTTCACAGGCAATCCACTGGCCTTGGCCTCCTAGAGTGCTAGGATTATAGGCATGAGCCATCGCACCTGGCCCTTTAATATATTTAATGAAAAAAACCCTACATATAAATTGACTAACATAGGTCAAACCCATGTTGTTCAAGGGTCAACTATATTAGCAGAATAAATTCACAATACATAAAAAGAATAACATATCACAACTTAGTGGAATTTATCCTTGGAATGAAAGGCTAGTTCAAAGTTTAAAAATCAATCAGTATAATCCACACATTAATGATGTAAAGAATAAAAACCACTCCACCATATCAATTGATTCAGAAAAAATATCTGAAACTATACAGCAGGGGTCCTCAAACTATTTAAACAGGGGGCCAGTTCACTCTCCCTCAGACAGTTGGAGGGCCGGACTGCGGGCCCTGGGACGAGTCAGCTGCTAAGCAGGACAGGCAGTGGCAGCAAAAACACTGAGCAGGCTGGATAAATGTCCTAGGTGGGCTGCATGTGGCCCGCGGGCCATAGTTTGAGGACGCCTTGTATATAGCATGTTTTTGATAAAATCTCTCAGCAAACTAGAAAGAGAAGGCAAACTCCCCAACCAAATTAAGACCATCTGCAAAACATCTACAGCTAACACCATATTCACAGTAAAAGACTGAACACTTTCCACCCTAAGATTGTGAGCAAGGTAAGGATATGCACTGTCTCCATTCTTATCTGACAACATAATGGAAGTCTTAGCCAGAGCAATAAGGCAAGACAAAAGAAATAAAAGGCATACAGATGGGGAAAAAAAGGCATCCCTATTCATAGATGATATGCTCTTCTATGTATGAAATTCCAAGGAATCTACAGCCCCCCCCCAAAAAAACCAAAAAAAAGTCTCCTCAAGTGTAAAAGTGAGTTCAGTAAGGCTACAGAACCATCACACAAAATCAATCAGATTTTTATGTATTAGCGATGTGCAACTGGAAACTAGAATTTAGGAAACAATACCATTTATAACAGCTCTTAAAAATAAAATATTGTAGAACCTCTGTCAGTTGAGTACCCAAGGGACTACAACAAACGGTAACATATGGAGGCAGTCAACATAAGGAAGTAGGCCTCCTGCACTGGTGTGCACGTGTGGTTCATGTGTGCTCTATAAAAATTAGGTCACCTTAGGGAAGTGGTCAGTGAGAGTGGCACCTGTGGCTCAGTGAGTAGGGCACTGCCCCATAGACGGAGGGTGGTGGGTTCAAACCCAGCCTCAGCCAAACTGCAACAACAACAACAACAACAACAACAAAATAGCCGGGCGTTGTGGCAGGCACCTGTGGTCCCAGCTACTCAGGAGGCTGAGGCAAGAGAATCACCTAAGCCCAGGAGTTTGAGGTTGCTGTGAGCTGTGACACCACAGCACTCTACTGTGGTATAAAAAGTGAGACTCTGTCTCTTAAAAAAAAAAAGTGGTCAGCGAAGGGAGGTGGTCAACTCTTAAGGTTCTACTGCATTTAGGTATAAATCTAATAAAGGATGCATAGGCTCTGTGTACTGAAAACTAAAACACTGATGAAAGAAAAGAAAACCTAAATAAATGGAGAGCTATACTGTGTTCATGGAAGAGTTAATATAATGAATGAGTCAATTCCCCCCAAATGATCAATAAAATTAACAAAATACCATTCAAAATCCCAAAAGGATTTTTTGTAGATATAAACAAGCTAGTTCTAAAATTTACATGAAGTGGGTAGAGCAAGATGGATGCTCAGCTGAGCTCTACTAGAATGACAGGGGGAAAAAGAGAGAACCCAGTCATACCTGACGCAGGGACCATACCTGGAGCTCAGGGAGTACAGTGAGGAGGTGATGAGCTGGATGCAACCAAAGCGGTGGAAATATGACAAATTAGGCAAATGATTTCCACTGGCTGGGATCAGTTGCCTTTCACCCCAACAGGTCCGGGATGGGAGGAAGCCTT
This sequence comes from Otolemur garnettii, assembly GCF_000181295.1. Lineage (NCBI taxonomy): Eukaryota > Metazoa > Chordata > Mammalia > Primates > Galagidae > Otolemur > Otolemur garnettii. The sequence continues at coordinate 10,227,929 of NW_003852461.1, read as the reverse complement.
TCCAGAGTTTTCAGTTGTTGAGGGAAGCTGTGTGTTGAGTGGAAAGTTTGGAAGAGTGGGCAGATTCAAACAGTATACAGCAACCAGATCTGAATGCCAGGTGGAGTGGACTTGCCATAGGTTTGGTGCTGGTGAGCACCCATACTGAGAAGGTCTCAGCAGCCAGAGGCCTGCCATTGTGGGAAGGTCATGAGAAGGTCTTAGCAGGGGCCTAAAGCATGGCCATCTTAATTCCACCTGCTGGGATCAAAACTCCACTCTTGGGACAGGCTGAGAGACTCCTGTACCCCATGGGAACTGGAGTCAGGGGCACTGTGAGACCTGCCTCTGAAGGATTCTTGTGAGCTTTAAGATCCAACCCAGCTGGCTCAGCACCTGTGGCTCAAGCAGCTAAGTCACCAGCCACAAACACCTGCGCTGGTGTATTCGAATTCAGCCTGGGTGCCAAACATCAATGATGGCTGCAACCAGAAAATAGCTGGGCGTTGTGACAGATGCCTGTAGTCCCAGCTACTTGGGAGGTGGAGGCAGGAGAATTGCTTGAGCCCAGGAGTAAGAGGTTGCTGTGAGCTGTGATGCCACAGCACTCTACCCAGGGCAACTGTCTGTCTCAAAAAAAAAATAAAAAAAAATAAAAAAATCCAACCCAGCAGGGTCTGAATGCGGACCATAGAGATTGCTGGCTGAGCTCACTTGTCTCCAAAAAACCCACAGCGCCACCTGGTGTCCCAGAAACACATTACAACATACTGTCATCAACAGCAAGGACTTCCATTTATTTGGCTTTGCTCAGGCTGAGGCACTTCAAGACCTAAGCTCTGAGACAAGGTAATTTGAAGTAAAGGAGGCAGTGAGAGAAAAAAGGAGGACAAGGAGGTGAATAAGAAGAAAGAACACGTGAGGAGGAACTAACAGAAAAATTTGGGCAACGTGAAAAACCAAAACAGAGCAAATCCCCCAAGGGACCTACTCAGAAAAATTTGGGCAATGTGAAAAACCAAAACAGAGCAAATCCCCCAAGGGACCTACTGCCCCCAAGGCAGCTACTGCAGAAGACTCCCCTATAAAGAATGAATGTACTTGACAGAAAGGGAATCTAAAATATGGATGATAAAGACAATAACAGGAATGGATGAGAAAATAGAATGAATCGAAAGTCAGACAAGAATGTGTAGAATATAGAAAGGACATGGTGGAGCTTAAGGGAATGAAGGAGACAGTCAGGGAATGTAAAGATGCAGCAGAAAGTATCAAAAACAGGTTAGACCATGGAGAAGAAAGAACCTCAGAGCTAGAGGATAAAGTTTTCAAGTTAACCCAGGTAGTTAAGGAGGCAGAAAAGAAGAGAGAGAAAGCAGAACAGGCACTTAGAGAATTACAAGACTCCAAGGAGCGTTCAAACATACAAATAACAGGGATTCCTGAAGGGGAAGAAGGTTGTCCCAAAGGAATGGAAGCCCTACTGGAGACTATGATAAATGAAAACTTCCCAAGTTTTACAAAAGACCCCGACACACTTCTTTCAGGAGGATATCAAAATCCAGGTCATCTCAGCTCACACAGAGCCTCTCCAAGACACGTTGTAATGAACCTGTCCAAAGTCAAGATGAAAGAAAAAGGGGAGTAAGTGCCAACTGACCTACAGAGGCAGAGCCACTAGGATGACAGGATTTTCTACTGAAACCTTCCAAGCCAGAAGAGCATGGTCATCCACTTTCAACATTCTTAAACAAAACAATTTTCAGCCCCAAATTCTGTATCCCGCTAAACTAGGGTTCAAAGTTGATGGAGAAATCAAATCTTATGCAGATATATAAGTACTGAAGAAATTTGTCACATCAAGACGAGCTCTACAAGAAACACTCAGACCTGTTCTCAACACTGACCTCCACAATGGACCCCGGCAAAGTAAACACACAGAAGCCAAAGGTCAAAATTAAGTTTCCACAATGGTGCAAAGGATAAAACTACACAACAGACTTACACAAAATAAGATGAATAGAACTCTACCACACTTATCAGTTCTCTCAATAAATGTCAATGGATTGAATTCACCACTGAAGAGGCACAGGCTGGCTGACTGGATAAAAAAAGCACAAGCCATCCATATGCTGTCTCCAGGAGACACATCTAGCCTTGAAGAACAAATCAAGACTCAGAGTTAAGGAATGGAAAACAGTATTTCAAACAAATGGAAAACAAAAGAAAGGAGGGGTTGCAATCTTATTTTCAGATAACTAAAGACAAGAAAAAGTGGACACTTTATATTGGTCAAAGGAACAACAGCAAGAAGACATTTCAATTTTAAATATTTATCCACCCAACTGAAATACTCCCAGATTTATGAAAAGACCTTGATGGGTTTAACGCAATATGCTATCTCATAATACCGTAACAGCCAGGGACTTTTTTTTTTTTGCAGTTTTTGGCGGGGGCTGGGTTTGAACCTGCCACCTCCAGCATATGGGGTTGGCGCCCTACTCCTTTGAGCCACAGGAACCACCCAATAGCCAGGGACTTTAACACCCCTCTGACAGAACTAGACAAATCCTCCAAACAGAAACTAAACAAAGATACAAAGGACTTAAATATGACCCTAGAACAAATGAGATTAATAGACATGTACAGAACACACCATCCCCAAACTAAAGAATATACATTTTTTTCATCAGCCTATGGTATGTACTCCAAAACAGACCACATCCTAGGATACAAATCAAACCTCAGCAAAATTAAAAGAATAGAAATTATACCTTGTATCTTCTCAGACCACAAGCCAATAAAGGTAGAACTCAACTCCAGCAAAAACATTCA
>NW_003852461.1:10223727-10225010 GCF_000181295.1 Otolemur garnettii | reverse complement strand
CCTAAGGTGGCGGGTTTGAATCCAGCCCGGACCTGCCAAACAACAACGACGGCTGCAACCAAAAAATAGCCGGGCGTTGTGGTGGGTGCCTGTGGTCCCAGCTACTTGGGAGGCTGAGGCAGGAGACTCGCTTGAGCCCAGGAATTGGAGGTTGCTGTGAGCTGTGAAACCACGGCACTCTACCCAGGGGGACAGCTTGAGGCTCTGTCTCAAAAAAAAAAAAAGAAATTAAACAACCTTATGCTGAATGATAGTTGGGTTCAAGAAGAGATAAAAGAGGAAATCATTACATTCCTCAAACATAACAACAATGAAGTCATAAGTTACCAAAACCTGTGGGATACAGCAAGAGCAGTCTTAAGAGGGAAATTTATTGCATTAGACACAGACATTTGAAAAACAGAAAGAGGGCACATCAACAAACTCAGGAACCATCTTAGGGAATTGGAAAAAGAAGAACAATCTAATACCAAACCCAGCAGAAGAAAAGAGATAACCAAAATTAAGTCAGAGATGAATGAAATTGAAAACAAAAGAATCATTCAGAAAATTAATGAAAAAAGTTTTTTTAAAAATAAAATTGATAAACCTTTAGCCAAAGTAACTAGAAACAGAAAAGTAAAATCTCTAATCACTTCAATCAGAAATGTTAAAGGGGAAATAACAACAGATGCCACAGAGATATAAGAGAACATCTCTGAGTACTATAAGAAACTCTATGCCAAGAAATCTGGCAATGTGGAGGAAATGGACTTAACAAAGAAGAAATAGATCTCTAGAACAGACGAATTTTAAGACCTGAGATTGAAGAAACAATAAAAAAATTTCTCAACAAAAACAAGTCCTGGTCCAGATGGCCTCACATCAGAATTCTATCAAACCTTCAAAGAACAGCTTATATGCATGCTGCAGAAATTATTCAAAAAAATTGAGAAGGACAGAATCTTCTCCAAAATGTTCTACAAAGCAAACATTGCCCTGATACCCAAACCAGGAAAGCCCCAACTAAAAAGGAGAATTTCAGACCAATTTCACTAATGAATAAATAGGCAAAAATTCTCAAAACCCTAGCCAATAGGGTGCAGTGGCTCACACCTGTAATCCTAGCACTCTGGGAGGCCAAAGAGGGTGGATTGCTTGAGTTCGAGACCAGCCTGAGCAAAAGCGAGACCCATTTCTACTAAAAATAGAAAAACTAAGGCAAGAGGATTGCTTCAGCCCAAGTTGGAGGCTATCCAGGGTGGCAGCTTGAGACTCTGTCTCAAAAAAAAAAAAAAAAAAAA
>NW_003852461.1:10157359-10223707 GCF_000181295.1 Otolemur garnettii | reverse complement strand
AAACAAAAAAATCCTAGCCAATAGATTACAACTTCTCATCAAAAAAATTATACATCATGACCAAGTAGGATTCATCCCAGGGATTTAAGGCTGGTTTAACATATGCAAGTCCATAAATATAATTCACCATATCAACAGAAGCAAAAACAAAGACCATATGATCTTCTCAATAGATGCAAAATAAAACATTTGGTAAAATCCAGCATTCTTTTCTAATTGAAGAGTTAAGAATATAGGCATAGGTGGCACATTTCATAAATTGATTGATGCCATCTATGACAACCCCCCAGCTAATATTATACTGAATGGAGTAAAACTGAAAGCTTTTCCACTTAGAACTGGAACCAGACAAGGTTGTCCTCTGTCACTATTACTATTCAACATAGCGCTGGAAGTTCTAGCCAATACAGTCAGGCAAGAGAAAGAAATAAAGGGCATCCAAATGGGGGCAGAGGAGGTCAAACTCTAGCTCTTTCATGATGATATGATCTTATACTTAGAGAACCCCAAAGATTTAACCACAAGACTCCTGGAATTGATCAAAAAATACAGTAATGTCTCAGGATATAAAATCAATGTCCACAACTCAGTAGCCTTTGTATATCCCAGTAACAGCCAAGATAAGAAGCTAATCAAGGACACAATTCCCTTCACAGTAGCTCAAGAAAGAAAAAAAAAAAAGATAAAAAAAGAAATACCTAGGAGTATACCTAACAAAAGAGGCAAAGGAGCTCTACACAGAAAATTATGAAACCCTAAGACAAGAAATAGGAGAAGATATTAACAAATGAAAGAATGCACCATGCTCAGGGTTGGGAAGAATCAACATTGTCAAAATGTCTATACTTCCCAAAGCACTCTACAGATTCAGTGCAATCCCCAGTGATATACCATCATCATACTTTCAAGAAAAAGTATTTTTTTGAAAAAAAAAATAACTCTTCGTTTTGTATGAAACCAGAAAAAACCCTGTGTAGCCAAGGCAATTCTTAGGAATAAAAACAAAGCCAGGGTTATCACCCTACCTGACTTTAGGTTATACTACAAGGCGATAGTGATCAAAACAGCATGGTATTGACACAAAAATAGAAACACTGACATTTGGAACCTAATAGAAAACCATGAGATAAAACATCTTACAGCCAGCTGATCTTTGATAAATCAAACAAGAACATACACTGGGGAAAAGAATCCCTAAATGGTATTGGGAGAACTGGATAACCATATGTAAAAGACTGAAACAGGACCCACACCTCTCAACACTTAAATTGATTCAAGAAGGATAAAAGATCTAAATCTAAGGCATGAAACAATAAAAATCCTCAAAGAAAGTGTGGGAAAAACACTTGAAGATCTGGCCTGGGGAAAGATTTTATGAAGACTTCCGTGGTGATTGCAACAACAAAAATCAACAAATGGGACTTAATTAAATGGAAAAGCTTCTGTACGACTAAGCAAACAACAAACAAAGCAAACACACAACCTTTAAAATTGGAAAAGATATTTGTATATTATGAATTGGAGAAAAGCTTGATAACTAGGATCTATAGAGAACTCAATCAACAAAAAAAGACCCAATAATCCCATTTGTCACTGGGGAAGAAACATGAATAGACCCTTCTCTAAAGACAGATGAATGGCTAACAAACATTTGAAAAAATGCTCATTGTCCCTGATCATCAGAGAAATGCAAATCAAAACCACCCTGAGATATCACCTGACCCCAGTGAGAACGGCCCACATTACAAAGCTGCAGGTGCTGGTGTGAACGTGCAGAGAAGGGAACACTTTTACACTGCTGATGGGACTGCAAACTAATACAACCTTTTTGGAAGGAAGCATGGAGAACCCTCAAAGGACTCAAATTAGACCTCCCATTTGATCCTGAAATCACACTACTGGGCACCTACCCAGAAGAAAAAAAATCATTTTATCATAAGGACATTTGCACTAGACTGTTTATCATAGCTCAATTTAGTCGCCAAAATGTGGAAACAGCCTAAATGCCCACCAACCCAGGAATGGATTAACAAGCTGTAGTATAAGTATACCATGGAATGCTATTCAGCCATTATAAAAGATGGAGACTTTACATCTGTTGTATTAACGTGGATGGAGGTAGAACACATTCTTCTTAGTAAAGCATCACAAGAATGGAGAAGCAAGAATCCAATGTGCTCAATTCGGATATAAAGGCAGTAGATGGGCTAATACAACAGGTGGGGTAGGGGAATGAGGAGGTAGGGGAACGGGAGAGGGGAGGAGAGAGGGGTTGGGGGGTCATGGTGGATGGCACACCTCTTGGGGGTAGGACACAATTATAAGAGGGACTTTATCTAACAAATGCAATCCGTGTAACCTAATTCTTTGTATCTTCAATGAATCCCAAACAATAAAAAAAAGAATTGATACTTAGTCTTCATTTCCTTAGTGGTAGCTCTCACTAACAAGTACAGGCACTTCAAACCAACCCAAATCCTTTATCCCTAAGACTTTCAACAGCTATTCCTAGTCCCCGAAATTATCTCATCACAGGAGATGGTTTACTTCGTCTAAGTTATTACCACTGTTTGCTTCATTTTTCCTTAAATCATTACTTTTCCCCCATAAATTAAGCAAGGCTGAATAGTGAAGATGAGCTTTGTAATACCTCTGAATGTCCTTTTACTTGTAAATTCATGAAGAAGTGAAAGTCAATACTTTGTTAAGAGCAGAAAATTTAAGTGTACACTTTCTAAGTTAGAAATAATTTTTACGTTCTCTCTAATAAGGATAGTTTTATATGCCTGAGTACACGTACAACTATAGTGACCAATATGTTTTGCCAGAAACAGCCTTAGAAGTCACAAAGGACTTCTAGTGGGGAGAAATCTTCCCCTGCATCCATCTATCTCTCTTATGAATAAAATATGTTCACCGTCTGGTGGCCAAAATCAGAAATAACATTTCCATTTTCCTGTGTTATATCCAAAATTGATTAGTGTAGTATATGGAGTTTCTGCTTCATATTAAACCTGTACCAAAATAGTTCTGAAAGAAGTCCACTGTTTCAAAAAAAACAGATCTACTCCAATATTTAATAGAAAATCAACAAAATAAGTAATTTAAAAATTGCTCGTGACAGCATGTGATACTCAACATTTAAATTGTAACAGTTTAGAATTGAAAGGAATTACAGTAATCTATTCTCTAATTAAAACTCCATGTTAGCCAGATGCAGTGCCTCAGGCCTGTAATCCCAGCATTCTAGAGGTCGAAGCAGGTGGATCTCTTGAGCTCATGAGTTCGAGACCAGTCTGAGCAAGAATGAGATCTCATCGCTAAAAACTAGCTGGGTATTGTGGGGGCACCTGTAGTCCCAGCTACTGAGGGGGCTGAGGCAAGAGGATCACTTTGAGCTCAATAATTTGGATTTTAGGTTGCTGTGAGTTTATGACACCATGGCACTCTACCCAGGGTGATAAACTGAGACTCTGTCTCCGAAAAAAGAAAGAAAGATACTCCAAGTTAGATAGACAGTGAAAGAATCAAATTTTTGTTTCAGTTGTTTTTTAACCTGTTAATTAATAAGATGAAAAACAAAGTCTAGGTAAATGGAATTGAATAGTAATAAGACTTTTAATACTTATGGTTCTAGTTTTAATGTATACATATCCTTAAGAATTAGGAAAACTTCATGTTCTATGTAAATTTATTTTTATTTTCCACCTATTTCATTCAACCACTCTACCGATATTCACTGGGTATCTCTCACATCCTAGTTTCTAGGGCACAGTCTGGAGTTATTACTGTTGTGCATTCAACCTGGCCAGGGGTGCAGGGGAACCAATAGCAATTCCCATGCAGCGTGGCGGGCGCTGCCGCAGGAGTGAGAGCTACGTGTGAGGCCGTCGGAGACTACTGGCAAGGGAAGTGATTGGCAAAGGAGTCTTGGGAAAAGTGACGTATTCCCTGAGACATCAACGAAGAGTAAAGAGGAAAGAATGACTCTCCAGGCAAGAAGGAAAGGCCACATACAAATGGTCTGAGGAGGGAGAGAATGTGGAAATTGGGAGAAACTACAGGAGTATGGGTGGAAAGAAGCCTGAAAAGAAATGGTCAGAAGTAAAACGAAAATCTGAAGAACACAGTGTCTAACAGTGGAGAGAAGACTTTAAAATATCCTCTGGACAAGGAAGTTACTGATGTCCTGGGAGCAAACAACTGGTTGAATTAACTGGAAAAAATGAATGGGAGTCAAGAAAGTAGATGTCGCCAAGGTGGGCAATTCCTTCAAGTGCTTTCACCAGGAAGAGGAGGGGAGAAGAAAGATGATAAGATGGGAAGCGAGAAGTTTCTTAAAAAGATAAAGAGGCTAAAACATGAGTAAATAACAAGGGAGAAAAGCCATTATCGGGGGAATGTAGATGAAACTCAGCCATGGGGAGTTTCAGTGAGGCAGGGATCAGATCCCAGGGGAGACGGGGCCCCTGACGTCCTTCCAGTCAGTGGGGCCTCCTGCTTTTCAAATTAAACCATAAGTAAAATTACCTTAGAAAAGAGCATAGTTAATCTGTGCAAAACTCTGAAAAAAGGAATCGCCTCTCAAAACTCAAGAAGACATTCTTGTATGTTAATCAAGTACATTTGATTGGTTACAGAATTACTATCAATCTATGCGTCAAATATTTCAGGACTTGAATTAAGTTCTTCTGGATATTCCAGTACCACAATATTCAAGTAATCTTTAAAAATTAATTTAAAAATCCACAAATGTAGCCTAGTTTTTAAGGCATCCCAAAGGTTGCCCCTAAAGTCACCCTAAATATGGAAAATGGGAAATTGTAGCTAAATATACCTTTATTCACAAAATAGTCATTATAAAATTTTACAAGGAGGTGTCTGTGTATATTCGCGGATTCCCTTGGGTTTATATTCACCTGGAAAAGTCTGACTTGAAACAAAGTATCTTTGTATTTTCTACTGACTAATTGAAAATGAGACAGTTAAGACAGTTTTGGGTTTTTCCCCCTCTAATGGAAAAAGGGGCTTAAAAAGGGTTGCTCCATTTAGTGACAACCTTTAAACCCCTTTCCTGGTGGAAAGTGAAGTTTAAGTGCTTGTTATTCTTTTTTCTTGAGTTCCCAAGTTCCAATTATACCACTTTATGTCACCTATCATCCTATTGTAAAAGTCCCTTTACAATTTGGGGGCATATATAACTTTATTATACGCTTTCAATATCATAGCCAGATCATTAATGTCTCATAATTCAATACTTTGTAAAGTAGAACAGAAAGTATGATCACAGTTACAGGGTTTTCACAATTAATAAAATGCTTTCACATTTTATTGCTTTAAAAATAATTTTTTTTTTTTTTTTGGAGGCAGAGTCTCACTCTGTTGCCTGGGTAGGATCCACGGCAATAGCAACCTCATACTCTTGGGCCCAAGTGAGCCTCTTACCTCAGCTTCCGAAATAGCTGGGACTATAGACAGTTTCACTATGTCACCGTGGGTAGAGTGCTGTGGTGTCACAGCTCACAGCAACCTCAAACTCTTGGGCTTAAAAGTGATTCTCTTGCCTCAGCCTCCCAAGTAGATGGGACTACAGGTGCCTGCCACAGCACCTGGATATTTTTTTGTTGTAGTTGTCATTGTTTAGCAGGCCCAGGCCAGGTTCAAACCCACCAACCCTGGTGTATGTGGTTGGCACCCTAAACTATGGGCGCTGAGCCTATATTTTTTTTTAGATTTTAAAGAATCAGTGTGATAAACCTAAAGTATAAAAAATTTTATAGAGTTCCTTATATTTTATTTTTTAAAATATCACCTGTAATTTTATTTTGACTTATTATCTTTAAAAAAGTACTGAGAGAGGAGGTGCCTCTGGCTCAAAGGAGTAGGGTGCCGGCCCCATATGCCAGAGGTGGCGGGTTCAAACCCAGCCCTGGCCACAAACTGCAAAAAAAAAAAAAAGTATGCTCAGATGTCCCACTAAAACAAGAAGGCCATACATTAAAAACATTATTTATATTTTAATAATAAAGTATACAACATGGACATAAATGTAAATGCATATAAATTAAATAGATTATTATGTAGGTACATCAGTTAAATTAAGTAATATTAGTTGATTAAAGAATAACAGACTAAATCTGAAATAATTCTTAGTTTGATAGTTCCAGGCAGGATTATTTAAGAAATAAGGGAATATACACAATAATGTGTCCATTCTTGTCGTTCATTCAGAGGCATTACATGTTGACAAACCTGCACAGAAAAACAGAGAGCTTTTACTTTCTGTTTATCTATTGTTATTTGTAGATTATTTCTCAATAGGACATTTTGAGGCCCAGTATAAAAAATACTCCTGTGCAGCAGATTCTATGGCATTGTCCTTACAGGGACGGGCAAACCACGACCTGGGGGCTAACAGCACGATCTGGTCTGACTCCCAGCCGACATCCCAGTCCTTAGCTGGTGTGTGAGCGCGTGAAGAAGTGTGGCAGAAAGAGAAGCAAACACCTTCCCAGAGCTACAGCTCCCAGTTACTCACCCAGATAAGGAACAGAATTGGGTTAGAATCGCAGAAGGAGACTGATATAAATATCAGACTTAAAATAGTTTCTACCTCATTTCATAATTACACGCTTATCCATAGCACTAACTGCCAAAAATTTCCTTTCACAGAGATAAAACAGAAGGCTCTACTTAGAAAACAATGCATTACCATCGTAGATTTTGGTGCCACTTCTACTGCAAACACGTCGAGGCCTCTGTTGTTCACACAGTTTCTACTTAATTCGTTGTCGATGTGAATAATCACTTTATCATCTGACTACAAAAAAAAGGTTTCATAAGTTGCTGGTCCTTTCCTTAATAATTATAGAGAAATATAAAACTCAAAACAAACTCTGAAATTCTATTCTAACATCATGCACTCCCACTACAGACTCATACAGACCGGCTCCTTTTCCAGCTTTGTACTCATGTCTTTCCTCATTCACTCTCTCTCCTGTCTGTCGCTGATTATATAAACTGTTTTCTTCTACATGTGACTTAAATTTACCCTTCATTCTTCATTCCCAGGGCCACACCGTCTCATCCTTGGTTGCTATGGCAATAGTCTCTACTTCTTTTATTCTATCTCTAGTTTTCTTTTTTCTTTCTTTCTTTCTTTTTTTTTTTTTTGAGACAAAGTCTCAAGCTGTCCCCCTGGGTAGAGTGCTGTGGTGTCACAGCTCACAGCAACCTCCAACTCCTGGGCTCAAGCGATTCTCTTGCCTCAACCTCCCAAGTAGCTGAGACCACAGGTGCCCACCACAACGCCTGGCTTTTTTGGTTGTAGTTGTCATCATTGTTGTTTGGTGGGCCCAGGCTGGATTTGAACCCACCAGCTCTGGTGTATGTGGCTGGCATCCTAGCCCCTGAGCTACAGGCGCCAAGTCATATCTTTAGTTTTCTACCCTCCATTCATTCATTTTTTTTTTTTTTGGTAGAGACAGAGTCTCACTTTCTCACCTTCCATAGAGTACCGTGTCATCACACAGCTCACAGCAACCTCCAACTCCTGGGCTTAGGCGATTCTCTTGCCTCAGCCTCCCTAGTAGCTGGGACTACAGGCACCCACCACAATGCCTGGCTATTTTTTTGTTGTTGAAGTTCAGCCAGGGCCAGGTTTGAACCCACCACCCTCGGTATATGGGGCCAGCACCCTACCCACTGAGTCACAGGCACTGCCCTACCCTCCATTCATTCTAATACTACCTTATAACCAATATGCTTAAAACATCCCCTGAATTATGTTCCTCACTCATTCAATAAACATACATTTATTACTATTCTAGGGTCTACAAGGAGTGAGATAAAAGACACAATTCTTGAGCTCTTGCTCCCAGGACAGAGGAGACAGACAAAATAACGAGTGTAGAACCCTCTGCTGAGTCCTGTAATGGAGCCAGGCACGGGGAGCAGCACAGACACAGGAGGACAGAAGCTAGACTGTGGTCTCAGGAAGACTTTATAGAAGAAGTGGCAATTGAGAGAATGGATAATGGCCTCCTAAGATGATAGGAAGCTAGGGAATGCAGATACACGGGAAAAGCTGATAAATGGGAAAAACGCAGGAGTCAGAACTCTCCTGCTAAAGAAACTACAATTGCTCCCCAAGGACTACACAGGCGCAGTGGAGCGTTAGACGACCTGAATCCATTCCTCAACTCTTCTACTACTCAGCTGTGTGACCTTCTGCAATTTAACTTCCCCACACTTCTTTCCTAGGTGTAGAATGAGGATAACACCCAACTTCTGAGAAGTAAATACATTCATATATGCAAATGCTAGGCATATGGTAAGCTAGGAAATATTAGTATTAGTACCACATTTTGGTGAAGAAAGTTTAATTTTCCTTGAGGGAAAAGAAGGAGACGGGGAGGCTGAGAAATGATAAGTAATAGCAGAGCAGAGGAGCTGGGGTAAGCTGATGACTCTCTTGCAGAGAGGAAATCAGGCTGGATTTTAAGAACCACCCTCCAAGGCCTTATGATTTGAAGATTTCAATATACTTACTAGTCGGGGTCCCAAGCTTAATTAAGTCTAAACTCCTCCATCTTACTCCAAAATAACATGCGTGTATCATCTAGATGCATACTACCTGCTACCCACCTTCCTACTACTTCTGCTTCTGCAAGGCAGGTATTCTCACCCCTGCCTCTAACTTCCCATCGACCCTTTGCCATGTCTCTCCTGGTTTCTAAAGGTTGTCTGCTTGATCACTGAAACCCTTGTTACCCTTCAGTGCTCAGTCCCACACCACCATCCCTGCCCCAGTCACAAACCCTTCCCCAACTTCTATGGTCCAAATTCATAATAACTACCAGAGAAACACATAGAATAGAACACCTGTTGCACATACATACAGTACTGCATTGTTTAACATTTAATTTGTCTCATTTCTTTTAAGAGTGTCAGTTTTGTCTTTTCAGCTAGCCCATAAACTCCCTGAAATCAGAGACCAAGTTTTATACTTTCTGGTGGCTCCTATTTTGACTAAAAGAGTTAGTTACATAATATATTCTCAGACTGACTAAATACTCAGCCAAACATTAAATATTTTAAGAAAATTATGGCAGGCGTAAAAATAATATAAATCTTGCCTAGGAACTAAGAGAAAGAAGGCAAGAATACTAAGCACCAAGCCATCAGGTACAAGGTGTTGTGAAAATTTATAATTTCTAAAGAACTGGCTGCTTCTGATGTTAAGAATTTATACATGTTGATCTGTAATAACAAGAGGAACAGGAAAGATGGCTGAAGCTAGAAATTATTAGCTTGATAAAAGTACATCCTAGGCAGCAGAATGCATTTGTTTAGATAACATGATGATAATCAATAGGGTCTCTGATTGCATGGTTGGTATAAAAAACTGAGTGAAAGGCTTGGTGCCTGTAGCTCAGTGAGTAGGGTGCCAGCCACATACACCGAGGCTGGTGGGTTTGAACCTGACCTGGGCCAGCTAACCAACAATGACAACTGCAACAACAAAAAGATAGCCAGGCATTATGGTGGACGCCTGCAGTCCCAGCTACTTGGGAGGCTGAGGCAAGAGAATCGTTTAAGCCCAAGAGTTTGAGGTTGCTGTGAGCTGTGACACCACAGCACTCTGCTGAGGGTGGCAGAGTGAGACTCTGTCTCAAAACAAACAACAAAAAAAGTGAGTGAAAATTTTTTTGTTTATAATATTTCTTTAAAACATGCTGTCTATTATTAAAATAATGATGTATATGTGAAGACTTTTAGTAACAAACTAAATAAAATACAAAGAATAAGAAAGAAGATGTAACATGTTAGTAAACTTCATAACTAAATAAGGAAAATCTGCTTATAATTATTACCTTGTTTTCAATAACTGAAGTTATCCAGGTTTCACAATTATAAGTATGTACAATTATATTTTCATGGCCATCCATTAATTTGGCGTCACCTTTGTTAAGAACTGATTTACAAATGGCCTTCTCAAGCTGCCCACTGCAGGGCTCCATGTGAACAGGTTTAATTCTTGGCTTGCATTTTTCTGCATAGATATTGATGACAAATGGACATGCCTGTATGGGAGAAAAAGCAAATCTTGTTTTAGCCTTTTGATAGAATTTAAAATAAAGGAAAAAAAGGAGAAGAAACTATAATTTCTAGCAAATCAGTAATGCAGCACCTCCTTTAAGCCATGACACCATCCCTCCATTTGATTCAGTACCAATAAATATCATGTCATTTCATTTCTTTTTCTAAGTTTAAGGCTACAGAAAGAATTCAACAAAGAGCTCTAAAGAAATTATGTTTACAACTGAAACCTAATGCAAGGACACAGAGCACTGATTAAATGTAAAAAAGTAAATTTACAGTTTAAACTTAGTCTAAAACACTTTTAAAATCTAAGATCCAAAAATAGTTTCTGCATTTGGAATTGAATTTTACTAATGTTTTTCTTTAGTCTTTACAATACTCCACCACGTGATGCATCCAATAGCCTTTCCCGCCCCATCCAGCCCAGTCTCTGGCTTTCTCTGCACAGTTGCTCTGGCTACTCTGATCTCACAAATCCTAGAGCACATGAAGCCATCTGCCTGAAGTGTTCTTTCCACTTGGAAGAGTCTCCCCATATCCATTCAGACAGGTACCTCTTCCTCCTCCTTTAAGCTTAAGGTTAAGTGATCTGCCCTGGCCTTCCTTCCCATCTATCCATCCATCCAGGAACACTTATCACCTATACCTTAATTTAATAAGCAGATAACCTCCTTGCCACAGAGTAATTATAACATAAACATCAACTGAATCAGTCAGCAAAAACATCTTTAGATTTTATACAAATCACTGAAATAAAATGTTACCATGTTGAGCCAGGCATAATGGCACATGCCTATAATCCCAGTTACTCAGGAGGCTGAGACAGGACGGAAGTTGAGCCTGGGAGTTCAAGGCCAGCCTAGGCAACATAGTGAGATCCCATATTGAAAGAAACTATGTGACCACATGTACAATCTCTACTGCTATTGGAAAGCATCCCAAATTTTTATATCAACTGGTTATGAAGTGTTAGTTTTTCTTTCTTGTATTACATCTGCCAGTGTTAACACCCTGAATACAACTCCATGTCCCTTACTAAACGAAGAGAAGGTCCTCAGTATGATTCTATAAATCCAGAACCATCCATGCTTAGACCAAACTTTTGGATGCTCTAATACCAAATATTAAATTATTTGTTGATGGTTTTTTTTTTTTTTTTTTTGAGACAGAGTTTCACTATATTATTACCCTTGGTAGAGTGCCATGGTGTCACAGCTCATAGCAACCTCAAACTCTTGGGCTTAAGCGGTTCTCTTGCCTCAGCCTTCCAAGTAGCTGGGACTACTGTGCCCACCACCACACCCCGCTATTTTTTTTTTTTTTTTGTAGTTGTCATTATTGTTTAGCAGGCCTGGGCCAGGTTTGAACCCACCACCCCCGGTACATGTGGCTGGCGCCCTAACCACTGAGCTACAGGTGCCAAATCTAAAAGCATTTTTTGTTGTTATCATTCCCAAACCTCTGGAAAAATGAATAGGGCTTTAACAGAGTTGGAAAAGTACATCCTTTAGAGATAGAATGAGGTTCCCCAGAGAATCTCCAGAAACAAGAGGTTCCATAAAATTAACTGCTAAACCAAGAATCACTGAACAAGCACATGACATAGACAGCTTCTTCCCAAGACCACTGTAACAAGATTCTTCTCTAGGTTATGTTCTTCTTTGCATACTTTGGTTTTTCATAGTTTTCCTCCTTATTAATTTCCTCTTTACTGTATTTTTCTGACTTGGCCTGGCATATTCTCATTAGTAATAAGGACTTGCCTAAGTTGAGACTTTAAGGAATATGTGCTTAAACAATAAGAAATAAAAAAAATGCAAGATATACTATTTATCACAACACCCAGAAACAACACACCTCCAGAGCCACTAAGAACTCCTGGGCAGCCACGTATCTCCTGGGCTGCTCCCACACAGAAATCAGACTGCAAACCCAGCTCCAAGGCTAGTTGCTCCATATGGCTCCTTAGCAGGTAGGCCACTGCAAAGGCATGATACCCAGTGCCCTCACTGAGCTTTATTTTCTTATGTGCACTGCAGAAGAATAAACCCCTTATGGAAAAAGACTCCTAAACATAGAGATCCCATCCGTTGGGGGTTATCAAAAACTGTTCCTTTACGTTAGTTGACAGAGTAAGCAATACAGCCTAACCTCTCAGGCATAACAAACCAGTTTAAATTGTTTAACCCAGGTAATTTAATTATATAATTTAGCCTGGGATTTTCCTTTGCCAACCAGGAAGGAATCTTTACAATGCTAGTACTTCAGGTTGTACCTGGATTAATACTATAAATAAAACAATCTATAAGCAATTAAAGGAGGAAATGATTAATATAAAAGGCTGTACAGGCAGACTCAGGGAATCCATGGGACTTGCTTTCTAAGCCATTCCTGGAAAATCTGGGGTCACAATTCTGTAGTGCCTTCCAGTCAGTTCTTATACTACTACTAATTATACTTGTTTTTCTTAACTAAAAACTGCATAAAGTAAAATCAGATTCCACAGATAAAACCACATCAGAGAAAATTAAGAGCTGTTGAATTTTTGATGGTTTCTTACAGCTTTAGCTGGATAAAATCAAAAGAGGAACCAAGAATCCAAAAGGTCTCAGAAATTTTGGAAAACCTGGATTATTCTGTTGTCAGGGTAACACTAGCCATCAGAACTGGTTTTAAACTTGTTCAGTTGATCAGGAACAACTTTCACTTTTGTAAAGCAACCAATGTCAGCTCCTCTCTTTTGAAAGTCAGGAAATCAAAGGTGAATTTGTACCAATAAATACATCGCTAAGTGCTAGCCAATCAACAGTCTCAACAAAGTGACCGTCCTTTCCCAGATGCTGTCAACTCATTGACACTTCTAAAAGCCAGGCAACTCCTGAGCTGCACGCCTCCCTCAGCTCTACAAAATAAATCAAAGCATTTTTCTCTGAGCAGAAACCATGCCTGACCAGCACACCTTTCCTTTACAATAAGCAATACATTTGGCTTTGCCTTTTTGTTTCAGTTACTGAGTGATAATCTCATCATCCCCTGACACTTTCCAACGTATACTGTGTTTTTTTACCTTTTGAATTCTAAATGACATGAATATATTACCTATTCAACAAATAAATAAAATTAGAATTAAGTAAGATTTTATCACAAAAAGCCTTCTTGCCTATGTTTTTGAAGGCAAATGAAATCAGTAAATGTTATAAAAAGTCTTAAAATGCTCTTAACTAATTTTTCTATAAAGCAAAAATGTGCAGCAGATTCAGAATTGTTCATAGATTAGATGCTGATTTTATGCCCCGGTTAAAATGTGAGATTCCCTGAACGCTAGGTTAAAGTAGGATATAAAAAGGTCCTGTAACTATATTCACCCTCATCACAAAAAATGGCCAAAAAAAAAAAAAAAAGAGAGAACTTGCAGAAAACAGGCTTCTGAGAGATGAGGAATGATGTCAAAATGAGGAAGGAAGTCAAAGTCCCGGAGCACCGACCAGTTAAAATCTGTCAACACTAGTGTTGTGTTCTTAATTTGATTCAGATACTATTTTTAATTTTAAGAGTATAAACAAATATATCTAACACGCAGCCTGTAACTAAAACTCTAAAATTCTGTATTATAAATCTAACACAAGAATATAAAATTTAAGAAGGCCTAATTTTTATCACTTCTCTGGTTTATAAAAGTCTTATTCAATTTCTATTACTATCACCATTACCATACCTGTGCAGAGCTTTCTATGAGCCAGCCACTGTTTGAAATGTTTTACAAATTTTAACCCAAGAAATACCCGTTATAAAAAGATTAGAATTCCAAATTCTCATGCAGACAGGTTCTCCATATTATAAGAGTACTTAAACTGTTAGGATAAGGAATTTCCCTATATAAATGAGACTTCAATCATTCAAGACACCTCTAAATATAAAGGATACACATTTTTATTACCAATTTTTGGTTTGATATTTTCTGTTCAAACTCTTTTGTCTCTGAATTATTTAATGATTGGCAGTAACTAATCGCCGTTCTCATTGGCAGAAACAAGCTGTTGTACCCGGAATTCACTTATACAACAAAGTTCAAGGATGTGAGTGCCTAATTTGAAAGTCACATGTTAGGAGAATGTTCGTGGGGTAAAATGTTATATATACTAAACCCACCGGCAAACCTTAAGGGTGTTTTTACCTCTGTCAACTGCAGGGCTTTATTGTAGCCCATCGAGTGCAGAGTCACCCAGAGATCACGGGGGTCCCCTTCTCTATCGTTGGCTTCCATTAAATTCAACTCCATGAATCCTTGTCTTGTTAGTTCATTTTTCTTAGTGTCAAAATTCTCTGTTAAAACAACCAAAAGTTTTGTACATAATTTTAAAATGCAGACATGTAATAAAGTGTCTAGTACTTATTATTCACAAATGTCTACATGAAAGGAGGCCTCCTGGGTCTATGAGCAGCCTTAGCCAGGAAGGAGAACGGCTCAAAACATGCTTACGAGTCACGCTGCTGGTTTCTCACAACTCAGCACAGGCAAATCACAGGACATGGTTTAGTTTTTCAGCAAATACTGAAGTTATAAATTGTGCAAGTATATCCTAAAATTAGAGGAAATTGTAATTTTTCTATGTGAATTCCAAACTGCCTGCTCACTTGCAGTATATACTGATAACATATTTCAATAATTAAAATGTTTCACATGTATTTGCCACTTAAACCTAGAAGAAATTGGATGAAGTTGATATAACAACCCCCAAACTACCAGACTTTCAAAGGGGGAGAGATGGATTGTGCCAGATTTAAGGAGACTACTACAAGGCTATTTCCTCTAAGTTTAAGCAAATTGTCCCTGAGCTTGAAAGATGGTTAGATAATGGGGAACATTTTGGAGTCCATAAACCAACAACATTCTCCCAGGCAGGTCTAAGTGCCCATTTTAACACTACTTATGAGCAAAACTAAGTTCATCTAGAAATATCCACACATGTATAATTTCTAAATCTGTGACATGGATAGTGAATACTCATTTCTTATGGATCACATTTTGTTAACTGTCTTGAAAGAAGAAAGACTTTATATTCCAACTCCTAGAACCTGTAATATACTCAAGAGAAATGGGTATTCATATTTGAGATAGCATCTCTTTTGTATATATTATGGTGAGAAAAGCAGCAGAAACATAATTGCCTAAAAGTGATTGACTGATTAATAGTTCAAAAGGTTTAGAAGTTATGAAAAGTGATTCATAACTTTTACAAGGAAAAAAAAACTAAATGAAGACTGAATTTGATTGTGAAGATAAATGGTAGCCACAAAAATGGAGGTTGGAATTACCATGTAATAAAGTAACATGAAAAATTAATATTTGATATACAATACAAAGAGAATATAAAAATATATCTAGATACTATACTGTAAGACTATCAATAACTAATCCACTTTTTAATTTTCTTTTTTTTTTTTCCTTTTTGGCTGAGGCTGGGTTTGAACCCACCCCCGCCAGCATATGGGGCCAGTGCCCTACTCCTTGAGCCACAGGCGCTGCCCAACCAATCGAATTTTCAAACTCAAAATTCTTGGGTGGCGCCTGTGGCTCAGTGAGTAGGGCACCAGCCCCATATACCGAGGGTAGCGGGTTCGAACACAGCCCCGGACAAACTGCAACAAAAAAAAAAGCCAGGCGTTGTGGCAGGCGCCTGTCATCCCAGCTACTTGGGAGGTTGAGGCAAGAGAATCGCCTAAGCCCAAGAGCTGGAAGTTGCTGTGAGCTGTGATGCTACAGCACTCTACTGAGGGCGATAAAGTGAGACTCTGTCTCTAAAAAAAACCTTAAAATTCTCAATCCTTATTATTTTTTAGAACATTATTAACTGCTGACTCCAAGACTTACTCTGAAGCTACAGTAACCATGTGGCATGGTGAGAGAACTGACAACAAGATCACTGAAACAGAACAAAGTGCCCAAAAATAGATCTACCTAAGTATTATCTATGCAACTATTTGACAAAAGAGCCAAGGCAATTCAATGAAGAAAATGTCACCTTTTCAAAAAACGGTGCTGAAACAGGTGGACATCCATATGGAAAAAAT
Organism: Otolemur garnettii; assembly: GCF_000181295.1. Classification (NCBI taxonomy): domain Eukaryota; kingdom Metazoa; phylum Chordata; class Mammalia; order Primates; family Galagidae; genus Otolemur; species Otolemur garnettii. The sequence goes on along the minus strand of NW_003852461.1, from coordinate 10,207,531 downwards.
TAATAATAGTAATGGTAAATCTTGGTAAAGACCTTATAACTTTCACAAAAATTAACTCAAAATGGGTCACAAACCCAAAGGTAAAACACAAAACTATAAAACTTCTAAAAGATAATACAGAGAAAATCTATGCAACCTTGGGTTGGTGATAGAGTTTTAGATATAACACAAAAAGCATACAAACCCAAAAGCGTGATCCATGAAGTAAAAATTGTGAAGTGAGAATTTATTAACATTAAAAATTTCTGGTCTGTCAAAAACACTCTTAGAGAAAGAAGAGACCACACCATGTGTGGAGGACCATGCATGGAATTCTAGCACTTTGAGAGGCTGAGGCAGAATTATTGCCTGAGGCCAAGAGTATAAGACTACCCCATCTCTGCAAGAAAATAAGAAAAATTAGCCAAATGTAGTAGTGTTTGCCTGTAGTCCCCGCTACTCTGGAGGTCAAGCCATGAGGAATCACTTGAGCCTAGGAGTCTGAAGCTGCAGTGAACTAAGATCCTGCCAGTACCCTATAGACAGGGCAACAAAGTGAGACCTCATCTCTAAAAAAGTAAATAAAACAAACAGAATAAAAAGAAAAGCCACAGACTAGGAGAAAGTACTTGCAAAGTACACATCTGATAAAGGACTTGTATTCAAAATATATAAAGAATGTTTAAAACTCAACAATAAAAAAACAAACATCCCAACTGAAAAATGGACAAGGCCAGGTGTCATGGCTGTTGCCAGTAATACAAGCAGTTTGAGAGACCAAGAAGATCGTTTGGGGCATGGAGTTCCCCAAGACCAGCCTGGGCAACATCGCCAGACACTGTCTCTCTAAAAGAAAAATAATTGCCTTTTTGAAGGTAACTGGGTGCTTGAAAATCATCGTAGAAAAGAGAAATCTTTGCAAACATATCAAAAAATAATTTGAAAAAATAAATTTTTTTAAAAATGGGCAAAAGATCTAACAGACACCACACCAGAGAAGATGCACAGATGGAGATAAGCACATGAAAAATGCTCGGCACCGTATGGCATGTGGGAACTGCAAACGAAAACACAGTAAGTTACAACTACGTACTTACTAGAACGACTAAAATCCAAAGAACTAACAGTACCGAACGCTGACGGGAATGTGGTACCACAGGGATTCTCATTCAGTGACGATGGGACTGCAAGATGGTAAGGCCAATTTGGAATACAGTTTGGTAGTTCTCCCAAAGCTAACTATAGTTTCACCATACAATTCAGCAATTGCTGAAGTGAAAACTTACATCTGTATAAAAATACGCACATGAATGTTTACAGCAGCTGTATTCGTATTTGCTAAAAACTGGACCCCACCAAAATGTCCTTTACTAGGTGAATGCAAACACAAACTGTAGCATGTCGACAGAATGACACACCACTCAGCACTAAAGGGAAATAAGCTCCCAAGCCACACGGAGACCTGGAGAAACCTCCCATGCAAACTGCTGAGTGAGGGAAGCCAGTCTGAAAAGCTTGTCACTGTGGGACTCCAGCTGTGTGACACTCTGCAGAGGAGACGACAGAGACAGTGAAAAGATCGGTGCTTTGCTGGGGTTTAGGGGGATAAGTAGGTAGCTGAGTAAGTAGAGCACAGGGGATTTTTAGGGCAGTGAAACTATTCATGATAACGTAATGGTGGGCACACGACATTATGTACTTGTCAAAACTCAGAACTGAACAAGAATGAGTCCTAATAGGAACTACGGACTTCAGTTAATAATACAGTCTCAATAGTCATTGGTCCATTGTAACAGATGTACCATACTACTATAAAATACTTACAAGAGGGGAAACTTGGGAGCAAGGAGGGGTAGATACCTGGGGGATCTCCATAGTTTTCTATTCAATTTTTCAATAATCCTAAAACTGTTCTAAAAGTAGAATCTATTAATAAACAAAATAAAAATTTAAAGGCAATTTTAAATTTAAAAAACTTTATTAAAACAATTTTTTTTCTTTTTTCTGAGACAGAGTCTCATTATGTTGCCCTAGAGTACCATTGTGTCATGGCTCATAGCAACATCAAACTCTTGAGCTCAAACGATTCTCTTGCCTCAGCCTCTTGAGTAGCTGCAACTACAGGCGCCCGCACAACACCTGGCTACTTTTAGAGACGGGGTCTCACTCTAACTCAGGCTGATCTCAAACCCGTGAGCTCAAGCAATCCACCCACCTTGGCCTGAGCCACCACACCCAGCCTATTGAAACAATCTTATGGATAATACATGTTCTTATTATCAGGGGGAGGAATAAGCAGAATTAACATTACATGTGATGAGAGAGACAAGCATTTCAGAACCTGAAAAGCTCCTTTCTTTGCAGTATGGTTAATGTTAGTGAAAGTACATACCCCCCATATAATTTTTCAGGTCAATAATTTTTGGAGGCTTTTGATTGCTTGGAGTTCAAGGTTGTGAAGAAGAACTATCTTGAAAGCTAAGTGTGAAACTATCTTGCTGTGTAATGTGATCAGGTTACTCAATTTCTTTGATTCTATTTCTTTATTTCTGAAGTGACAATAATATAATACCACTAATAATACAGAGTTGATGTGTAGAAATACTTAGATCAGTGCCTGGTATATGGTATGCTCTCAAAAATTATTAACTACTAACCAATTTAATTAAGTTATTAAACTAGAATATTAATTCTCAACAACTTTACCGTTAGAAAATCCTAATTATGATCTCCTCTTACGGAATGTGCCGACTAGAGTGCCAACAAACAGAATTAAAAGATTATATCATTAAAGTCACAAGATGATTGTATCTTTCTAGAGACAATACTCTGATATGCGTATTATAAATCTTATTAATCAAAGTTTATTATAAATCATGTATTGCTTGCTATTAATTATTTTTATTTTTAGCTAAAAAAAAGATATACTATAAACCATCCTTTATACTAATAATATGATATTTCTACCCGATTCCCACCTGGCTCCCGACTTTGCCAGGCTCAGACCACCGACAGCACACTCCTCTCTCCTGACTACATCCCATCTTCTCATACTTCTTGTTCTATGATCTATGGTTGGCTATGGCTTGTTGGCTTTGCTCTTGGATCTTGCAGGCCTTGGCTTAAACACACAAGTCCCACCCTCTTCTCAGAGTCCTTCTGAGTGACAACTAACTCTGGCCTCATTCTTAGTGATTTTCTTTATCCGTATTAGCATGTTTGGCTTCAATCCTTCCATGGATGGACCTTTCTAATTCAGCTCAAATACAAAAATTATTCTGAATTTTTTTTTTTTTTTGAGACAGAGCCTCAAGCTATCCCCCTGGGTAGAGTGCCGTGGCATCACAGCTCACAGCAACCTCCAGCTCCTGGGCTCAAGCGAGTCTCCTGCCTCCGCCTCCCAAGTAGCTGGGACCACAGGCGCCCGCCACAACGCCCGGCTTTTATTTTGGTTGCAGCTGTCATTGTTGTTTGGCGGTCCGGGCTGGGGATTCGAACCCGCCACCTTAGGTGTACGTGGCTGGCGCCTTAGCCGGTTGAGCTATAGGCGCCGAGCCAATTATTCTGAATTTTAACATGGGCCAGGTGCAGTGGCTTCACGTCTATAATCCTAGCACTCTAGGAGGCCAAGGCAGGTAGATTGGTTGAACTCAGGAGTTCAAGACCACCCTGAGCAAGAGTAAGACCTCATCTCTACTAAAAATGGAAAAACTGAGGCAAGAGGATCTCTTGAGTCCAAGAGTTTGAGGTTGCTGTGAGCTATGATGATGCCAAGGCACTCTACCCAGGGTGAAAGAGTGAGGTTCTGTCTCAAAAAAAAAAAAAAAAAAAGAATTCTTAACATGCATAAACAACATTGTGAAAACCTTAAATTTTAAGTAAAACTCTCCAGTGGTTCTTAACCTTCCTAATGCCACGATGTATTTTCACTGTTACGAAGGGGTCACCACCCACAGGTTGAGACCTGCTGCTGGCCCATTAGCTCTTTGCTGCCCTCTCCTGGGCACAATTGTAGCTTGTGGCCATTTTTGGCCCAGTGATTTTAAGAGTTTATGTAGTTTTTTATCTTCTAAGCCCCAAAGACCAAAGGCTAAAAACTGAAATTATGATTAATTCATACTTTCTTTTAACTTGATGATTATACCAACTATCAGTTTAATGAAAATAAGTGTTTATCTTTTTATGATCTATTAACTACTATTTTTTAATTGTCACTAAATGCTATAATATTCATGAAGAAAGAAAAAGTTTGGCTTCTAATGTGCTGGGGGTGAAAGGGACATGTGTGTGTGTTCTAACAGATCCACTAAGAAAAAGAACCGAGCTTACCTCTGCAGATAGCCCACGCATCTTCATGACATTTCTCACCACTCGTTCTCAATTCAAAAAAATTATATTCTTCAAGGCTAAGAAAACCATTTCCATCTAAATCAATCACTTCAAATATATCTGATAAAGTAGACCTAAAATTATAAAAATAGCAAATTATTTATCTCTAAGGGAATTGCACTAGGAAAGGTTTCTATAAGGATAACTTTCCAAAGGACATAATATCATGGCATTAAATAATTTCTATAAAGTTAATATATCCAAATAAAGTTTGGCTCAGTCTGGTATTACATGAGGTAAACAAACTTCTGAAGCAACCGCAGTATCTCAACACACAGAACTGAGTGAACAGTGCAGTCTCCTCCTGCTTCCCTTTTCCTAATCTTTCTCTTTCCTCTTTACCAACAGCCAACTTACAGTGCATATCTAGTCTCAGGTATGGGACAACTACCTAAGTTTTGTTTTTTTTTTGAGATAGAGCCTCAAGCTATCGCCCTGGGTAGAGTGCTGTGGCGTCACAGCTCACAGCAACCTCCAACTCCTGGGCTTAAGCGATTCTCTTGCCTTAGCCTCCTGAGTAGCTGCCACAGGCACCTGCCACAACACCCAGCTCTTTATTGGTCGTAGTTGCCACTATTTGGCAGGCCCAGGCCACATTCGAACCTGCCAGCTCTGATGTATGTGGCTGGCGCCTTAGCCACCTGAGCTACAAACGCCAAGCCATACCTAACTTTTGCATTTCATATTTGGCAGTTACTTATATCAACTGTGCAACTAGCAGGATCTATTTCTAAAGGCAGTTATCAAGCAGGGGAGAAATTGCTGGATGTGTGACTGAAGTTGATTTGCCAAATGTATGGCACGTAAGTGAATGGCAGTCCCAGACCCACGAATGGAAGATCGTTTTCAGATGCCTAGAGAGTAAGTCCCAGACCCATGAATGGAAGATCGTTTTCAGATGCCTAGAGAGTAAGTTGTTTTGTTTTTGGCATATGTTTATGGTATATAACATGTTTTTTTGATACATATATACATTGTCCAATGACTAGATCAAGCTAATTAACTTATCTATTATCACATATACTTTCTGTGGTGAGAACAGTTAATATCTACTCTCTCAGTAATTTTCAGGTACATAATACGTTGTCTTTACTATAATTACCATGTTGTACAATAGATCTCCCGAATTTACTCCTCCTTTCTAACCAAAGTCTTGTATCCTTTGACCAATACTTCTCCTACCCAGCCCCCTTCCCTCAGTAACCACCTCTCTGCTCGTGTTCCTACGAGTCTGACTTTTTCATGCCCCACATGGAAGTGAGACCCTCTGGACGGTATTGTCTTTTTGTGCCTGGCTTACTTCACATAGCATGATGTCTTCCAGGTTCACCCACGTTGCCATAAGAATAACTGAACTAGAATCTGAGGATGGGGTGGGGGCTGGCCACAGGGAAGGGGGGAACCTAGTCTACATGTTACAGTTCCAACCCCCAAAACAAAACTTACCTAAATTCCTTTGTAAGAAATAATTCCCCTGTTTCATCTCTACCCACAAGTTGGGCTTCTTCTGTCACTGGTTTTACTTCTTTCCTCAGCCTACAGCCAGTTGTGGAAGGAATTAACCAGTAAATTCCAGGTCCTAGTTCACCAGTCCATCCAAATACCTTTTTGCAAAAGAATTATACAAACAACCATGAGTCTTAATGAGATTTTCTTTTGAAAAAGAGGCACTTTTAATCAATATTCACCAATTCTATTAAATTTCTATCAGTCTTTTAGAGGATTCAGATTATTTTTGTTAATGGTAACCCATTACAAAACATATAAACTTCTTTCTATATTTTTAAAACAAATGCCTAAAACTATATAGGAGGTAAGAAGTTATAGTAGAACCTCTGTAAGTTGATCACCCAGGGGAATGTAACAAACTGGTCACCATACAGAGCTGATCCACATGAGGAACCAGGCACGCTGTACCAATGTGTCCACGTGGTTCACGATCAGTCTATGAAAATCAGGTCAACTTGAGGAGGTGCTCAGTGAAGGGAGGTGGTCAGCTATGGAGGTTCTACTGCATAGATCTCCTTTTTAAAAAAAATTTTTTTTGCATATATCTTCTAAATCTTCCCTAATAACTGTCAAAAATTTGTGATACAAATATCTTCTACAGGAATTAAAGAGAAATTTTAGGATAATTGTTTTATGTAAATCCCAACCTCCTTTAAAGAAAAGTAATACTATTCCACGTTTCAGTTTCCTAATTTAATTCAAATACATATGTATAAATTTGTAAAGCAGAGTTCAATGACCTAAAATAAAAATTAAATATATTTGTAAAGGGTTCACTGTTAACCATTTTTCTAACAGTGCAATTACATAGACAAAAGCACTGAAATTTTACTTACGTAACATGGACTATAAAACAAGATGCAAAATCTCAGGTCAACCTGTCTTACACAAAATTCTGTTTCCTGCCACCTGTTGGATATTTATAATGAGTGCCAGGATATTTGTATAGGAAGACGTTTTATTCTCTTGTTGTAAAAGAAAGCAAATAGTATCTATGTACCTCCTAGGAGCTTTTTGGAAGCCAAAAGTTTCCTATAAAAAGTAAGAGTTGTCTTTGTCAAATATTTTTAAATCTAAGTATTTTCTAGTTGTGTACAACGGCTATTTGCTCTCCTATAGGGTAGTATGTCCAAAATCCAGGTATATTGTAGGTTATCCTGGAGGCTTTTATCAAATATGTTTGCTCATCTGAGTTCTGGGTTTCATCTTAGCCCTGACAAGTCAGAGACACCAAGGTCACCATCTAATAAAATAGAGGGTCATTTCTAAGACTAAACATTTACCACACCTATGCTCTGGAAATCACAAGCTTTGAAATGAGCCATATGTAGACTAATATTTACAAATGAACAAACAGGTCTTGGAGCTTGCTAATATGTATATTCTATGAACCCACCTTATCTTCACATAATAGCCCTGCATCACCTCTGTGATGGCAAATACAAAGGTTTGTGTAGGCACAAAACTCTTCTTTAAAAAAATTGTGAAACTAAAATACGAATAAAAAGTCCTTGATCGATTTAATATAGCACAGATGAACAGAAGCCTATATAGGAAAGAGGTAAATAGAAACTCATTCAAACTTTATTACAGCCTTGCTTATGTACTAACTTTTTACACACGCAATCTCATAACAAAGTAATTTTACCTAGAACAAAATGGAAAAAACTATTCTTTTAGACAATGCTTTAACCTGAACTTAACTTTGTAGTCAGTTCTGAAGAAGAGTTTAGTCAAAACATTAACTTATGCCAATGTTATTTGTTTCTCGTCTGTAACTACTCCTGTCTGTTAGGAAGCCTACAGTAAAGATGTCTACGTAACATCCCACCAGGGAAATGTGTGTCTGTCACTGGGCCGATACAAAGATTAAATACAATACTGTGTGAGCCCTTGAATAGCATTATTTCTGTTGTTCTGTAGCAGATGTGTTTTGTAGTCCTCATAAAATAAATAGCCACATTTATCTGTCTGCCTCACACATTTGGCCTCTGAGTAAATTTATAATTAGAAAAGATCAGAACGACCCCGTGGGCAACAAATAAAAATATTTAAAAGCATTTCTTCCTATCAGTCTATTTTTGAACTCATACTAAGAAGCCAGTCCTGAGGATGGCAATCTGAAGGGTTTTCTGTTTTGCAGTGTAATAAGACAAACATCTACAACAACTTTCCAAAGTCTTGAATTGCTTGTATACAGGGGGAAAAAATCTACTGGCATGCATCTTTTTTACTGAGTACATAAAACAAAGTTCACATGTGTGGCATCAGGGCATTTAGACAAAAGGGAAGTACAGTGTCACATAGCTTATAAGTTATAAAGCCATAGCCGGGTGAGGGGACTCACACCTGCAATTCTAGCACTCTGGAATGCTGAGGCAGGTGGATTGCTTGAGCTAAGGAGTTCAAGACCAGCCTGAGCAAGAGCGAGACCCTGTTTCTACTAAAAACAGAAAAACTAGCTGGGTGTTGTGGCAGGTGCCTGTAGTCTCAGCTACTCAGGAGGTTAAGTCAGGAAGATCATTTGAGTCTAAGAGTTTGAGGTTGCTGTGAGCTGTGATGCCATGACACTCTCTACCCAGGGCAACACAGTGAGACTTTGTCTAAAAAAAAAAAAAAAAAAAAAGTTATAAAGCCAAGATTCAAGACTGCCATTCAAACCTCAATTTTTTAAAGACCGGGTGTTACTATGTTGCCCAGGCTAGAGTGCAGTGGCTATGCACAGGCACAATCATAGCTCACCACAGCCTCAAATTCATGGGCTCAAATGATCCTTCTGCCTCAGCCTCCCAGACAGCTGGGACTTTAGGCATGCACCACCATACCTGGCTCCTGTCCTTGATTCTTAACAAATCTCTTTACAATTAATAAAACATATAATATCTATAGCACTAAAATGCAGAGTGCTAGGACTGCAGTACTTAAGTACTGTAGAAGGAACATAAAAGATAAAAAAAAATATAGAAAAACTATTATTTTCCCAAAATTTATGTTTATACTATATTTTTAAATTAAACATTAGAAAATAAATATATATACTTCTCTATTTCGTAGTTCAGTAAAACACACGAGCTGTAGATTTGTTTGACTCTCGTTTTCCTTAAGAATATACAAGGCTGTATCAACTGATAACCACAGGGATGGTTTTCCTGTAAACAAAAACCACGATCACCTTAACATAAACAATCACTACTTTTTCCAATCTAAAAAAAGAAGTTAATGGTTTCTTTCCCTTTTTGATTTTTTTTTTAGAAATATACATCCCATTTTATATGTAAATATCACCGCTTTTGTAATAAGATACTAGCTATATACAGGGAACCTGGGAGAAACATTCTTTACATATTCACTTTCTATAAAATCTATAAATTAAAAACAAACACCATAAATTTTTTTGAGTTCATCAAGAGCTGAGGTTGCAGGCAACCCAGTAGCCTGAAATCCAAGGAAAACAGAACTTTTTAGGGAGAGATGGATGTAAGCACTGGGTCACCTGAGGTGGAGCACAGGAGGGAGAGAGGTCAGACGTGTCTATATGCTGAGAACCCCAGAACTGTTATCCCCAGCTAAGATCTTTTCTCTGAATTTAGATATATATAACTAACTACATGTTTAACAACATTTCTACTTGGATTTCTACTTCTAAAACTGGACTCTCCCAATTCCTTTAAAAGAACCATCCATCTGCAGCCTTCTTTATCTCAGTTAATGATAACTTTTTTCTTCCAGTTGCTCAGGTAGAAAATCTTGGAGTCATCTTTAACTCTTTTCTCATCTCACATATCAAAATGAATCTTTAGAGGCTGGGATTGGACTCACACCTGTAATCCTAGCATTCTGGGAGGCCGAGCTGGGTGGATTGCCTGATCTCAGGAATTTGAGACCAGCCTGAGGAAGAACGAGCCCCCATCTCTACTAAAAATAGAAAACCTATCCCGGTGTTCCAGTGGGTGCCTATAGTCTCCGCTACATGGGAGGCTGAGGCAAGAGGATCACTTCAGTCCAAGAGTTCAAGGTTGTTGTGACCTATGACACCATGTCATTCTACCCAGGGTGACAAAGTGAGACTCTGTCTCAAAAAAAAAAAAATCCTTAGGAAATTCTAGGGTTCTGCCTTCAAAACACATACAATCCAGAATCTCCACCACCTCCTGTCCTGTCTACACCCTGGTGCAAATGCACTATTAGTTCTCTCCTAGAATCCTGCAGTAACAGTAACACCCACTTGATTCCTTATCTTCTCCTGAGTATCCTTCAGCCTATTTTCAACATAGCAACCTGACTGCTCTTGTTAAAATGTTAACTCAGATTGGATCCTGCTTTCTACTCAAATCCTCTAATGGAGTAAAGTTAGGAGAGTGTTGCTCCTTCCCTAACAGTAAGAAGTGAACAAAGTACAAAGCCACAAATTTTCTGGAACCCATCAGAGCTGAAGTTACAGGACAACTATGTGGCCCAAAATCCAAGGAGTGACGGGATGTGAGCAAGGGCTTACCTACGGTGGATCACAGGAGAAAGAGATCTCAGGAACCACACACGTGGAAGAAGAGATATTTGAAGAAGTGAAGATAGAGAATTTTCTAAAAATGAAAGACAACAAGCCACAAATCTAAGAAGCCCAGAAAATAATCAAGTAGGAAAAATACCAGAAAACTCAAAAAAAACAAAATCCCATATAACACCGTCAACAACAAAAGCAAAAACTACCTAGACGCACATTTAAACTGCTGAAATTCAACAATAAAGAGAAAAATCTTGTAAAAATGAGGGAAAAATCCTCATTTCTCTGATTAACAGCCTAAGTCCTAAATATGCCCCAAACCCCTGTATCTGATTTTGTCCTTTTCCCCCAGGCCCTCCTCACTCACTGTGCCTCTGACACTCTCCTCTCTGCGCCCAGGGCCAGCATTCTTGTAACTCAAAGCTCTACCTGAAGGCTTCACCACCTCCTTCACTCTCCCAGCACTCCCACCACCTTCCACCTACAAAGCTTGTTCCCTGGAAGACAACACAAATGGCAGCCCTCTCCGTAACCACAGCCCCTTGCAAGATGACGTTGCAGCTCTTCTTTCAAGAGATCATGCCTATTTCCTCACCCTACGAATCTTGCCTGTGACTTGCTGTGAGCAACAGAACGTAACATGCAGCCAGTTTGGGGCCCAGACCTCTGGCAGCCCCATTCTGCTTCTGCTTTCCCCGCTCAGATTCAGGTCCCATGACAGGAGCAAGTTCAGGCTAGCAGCTAACTGGAGGAGTAGCGATCATGAGGCAGAGTCAAGTGGTCCCAGCTGAGACCCAGTCCATAGGAAAGGACCCCACCAAGATCAGCAAAGTCACCCACTAGCTAATCTGTAGCTGAACACACCTGTGTACACACGGCCTGTAGGGAAAATCCAGGCCTAGATCAGACTAAGACAACGATGTAATCGACCTACTGACTCATGAGCAAACATGCTTAATTGTTTTCAGTGATGGAATTTCAGGGTAGTTTTTTTTTTGTTTTTTTTTTTTTTGCAGCAAGAGCAGCTAATAATTTAATAATTGATACACCTCTTTCAAATTCTTTGTTCCTATGGCACCTTCTTAGTGAAGCATACTCCAAGCACTCCATTTCAGTGGAAACCCAACATCCCCTTAGCACTCACAATCCCTTTTTCTGTCCATGTTTTTCCCATAACACTTATTCTCTAACATACTAGGTCATTTTTTTTTTTTTTGGCCAGGGCTGGGTTTGAATCCACTACCTCCGGCATATGGGGCTGGTGCCCTACCCTTTTGAGCCACAGGAGCCACCCTTTATACCACGTCATCTTTTATAATTTTTATTATTTATTTCCCCCATTAAAATGTAAGTTCATGAGGGCAGAGATAGTTGTCTTATTGACATTTTCATATATCCTAAACACCTAAGTTGAGGCTTACCATATAAGATCCTCAATAAATCTTTGATAAATAAATAAGAAAAGGAATCTTATTCAAAAGAATATAGAGAATTAACAAATACACTAAGTTTGCAGGGCTATCTTGATTCTCTTCTCTGAAAAGTTACTATTATAATTATCATTTAAAAGTATTAACTACCAAGAATTGTAAGTGCCCTACAAGATGTGCCTTGAAAACTTTCTCTGATGTAGGAGGGAAAAAGAATGGAGGTGGAGGAGAATCCTCTCATAAGAAAATGTTCATAGGTAAATATTATAAAAGAAAAATAAAGATTAATTTAGATCAACATTCATGTCTATCTGGGGATCACCATTACAGAGATCTTTTGTTGATTAAAAATTATATAATAACCATTTTAGACACTAGAAATTATTGATTTTTATCTAGAAAAAAATTACTACATGAATTCAAAGATTATTAAGATTTTTGAAGTCACTGCCACAGGACTTTGAAGATATTAAAAAATACTTACAGTTTCATATTGTCTTGACTTATGCCCCTACAGAACTTCTCTTATCCAATTGACTGATTAATTGATAAAGCTGAGATTAGCTGGCAAATAAAAAAGTTACTTCTATATAATAAGAAAAACAGGTAACATTGTTCTTATTTTTAATAAAATATGCTTTAAACATATGCACAAAGCAATTTACTTGCTTTGCATGATATGATAACATAGTCCATCTACATCTAAACCTTGTGTTGAAGTGTAACCATGTTTCTTACTTAGACAGATTGTTTTCTTTACCAATTAGGACTATGGAATACTTACATAAATATTTTCAAAGAGGGTACAAAGAGATCTTTAAAAACATATAGAAAATTTAAGCTTGCCTTCAACTTGACTCAGTTTTAACGGCTTAATTGTGAGATAAACCATGGACCTCTGAGCTATTTGCATCCTGTATTGATGACTAATAATTTCACCATCTTCCTCTAAGAAGAAGCAACCTTTCGACTGTACCGACTGCCAGTCCTGAAATAAAGAAAAAAATTTCAACAATATTTATTAAATGTCTCCAGCATGCACAGTAGTGAGGAAAAACTTGAAGAGGATATAAAAGAAACATCAAATACAGCCATTGCTCTTCAGGATTGTGCAAAATAGTCAGGAAGCAAAAAAATAGTCATGACACAATTCAGTTATAATTGGCAATAATAGACAGTTAGGACAAAAAAAGAATTATGAAGATCTGACAATTAAGTTCATGAACTTGCCGCTGTCGACTTATATTGGCAGCACTGTACAAACAATTCACTAAGGTTTCACAACCTTGGTCTATCAGTATTTCACAGTTGTGTTTGTGTCAACATGTGGCAGTGTCTTTCAGAGTGATATTCATTATTGTTGCGTGTTTTTGAGTGCTGTAGTGAGAATGTCAGAACTTGAATTAGAGCAATAAATAGACATTCATAAATTTCTTGTTAAACTTGGCAAGAATGGAGGTGAAATCAAAGATATGTTAGTCCAAGTTTATGGGATAATTCCATGAAGAAAATAGCAATGTACAAATGAACTAAACTTTTTTGGAGGGGAGAGAAAGCAACACTGATGGAGAGAGGTCAGGGCAGACAAAATCATTGCAAAAATTCATTAAACTGTGCATCAAAAGCATTGGCTGACTGCAAGAAGCAGAGCAGACCAAGTAAACTTGATAGAGAAACAGGAAAATCTTAACTGGAAATCTTGGCTAACAACTCATGGTTCTTGCATCAAAACAGTGCACCAGCTCACACAGCACTGTCTGTGAGGGTGTCTTTAGATAGTAGACAAATTACTGTATTGGAATTCCCACCCTACTCACCTGATCTGGCCCCCAATGACTTTTTTCTTTACCCAAAGATAAAGGAAATATTGAAAATAAGACATTTTGATGACATTTGGGACATCAGGGGTAATATGACAGTAGCTCTGATGGCCATTCCAGAAAAACAGTTGCAACATTGCTGTGAAGGGTGGACTAGGCGCGGGCATCAGTGCACAGCTCCCCAGAGGAGCACTTCAAGGTGACCACAGTGAGGTTCAGCAATGAGGTGTGTGGCACTTTTTCTAGGATGAGTTCGTGAACTTAATTGTCACACCTCATATGTCAGATCTTGTAACTAGAATTAAGTACAACTTGAAAATAGCACCTTGGGAAGAAAGTAAAGGATACCTTACTGAAGTTATAGAAAACTACACCATTACCACTTATCATTAGTAGGCTTGCCTACCTGTAATATGAGACATATTTCTGTTCTACTTCCAAAAATAGAGTACTCATTAGACTTTGAAGTAACTTTATAAAGGAAGATGCTAGAGAATTATCTGTAAGGATTTTTAAATAATAAGCTTAAGTCTTTAATAATATTTTTAATACTGAAAACATGTGCATTAGCTCTATACCAATAATATTACGTCTTTTTCATCCTTTAAAGAAAAAGATTTTCCATGGCACTGAAAAGACAAGACCAAAAATAATTTATATTGAGACTGATTTCTCACTTACTTTTTTTTTAAAAGACAAAATTATCCTAATATGCACTTATACTTCATTTTTCTATTTTAATATTTAATATGACTTACGCTTAATATGACTCATAATTATTTTCATCTTATTTTAATATATTTAAATAAATCTAAAAATTAAAAAATCCCCATAACTCTACCTTCCTACTTTGATTTTTCTATAATCCTTTCTAATAATGACCTCATATAGAAATTTATTTTTTACATTCTAATAAACACCATCTTATGTTCTTTTTTTAAAATTTAATCTTATATCCGAAATTATTTGCTGTTAGAAAAGAACAAGGCTGGAGGACTTACACTTTCTGATTTCAAAACTTGGTGCAAAGCTACAGTAATCAAAATAATGTGATACTGGCATAAAGACAGACTGACAGATCAATAAATGGATTAGCCCAGAAATAAACTCTTGTATATATAGTTCAAATAATTTTCAACAGGGTGCTGAAACCAATTAATTAAGGAAGAGGCAGTCTTTTCAATAAATGTGGCTAGGAAAACTAGAGATCCCCATGTAAAAGACTGCATTTGGACCCTTACCTTGTGCATATATAAAAATTAACTCAAAATAAATTGATGATCTAAATGTGCTAAAACTGGCTCGGTGTCTGTAGCTCAGTGAGTAGGGTGCCAGCCACACACACTGAGCTGAAGGGTTCAAACCTGACCTGGGCCTGATAAACAACAACAGCTGCAACCAAAAAATAACTGGGCGTTGGGGCGGGTGCCTGTAGTCCGGCTGCTCTGCAAGCTGTAGCAAGAGAATTGCTTGATTGTCGCAAACTGGTTGGAGGTTACTGTGAGCTCTGATGCCACAGCACTCTACCAAGGGCGACATAGTGAGAATCTGTCTCAAAAAAAAAAAAAAAAGTGCTAAAACTGTAAAACCATACAGGGAAAGCTAATATTGAATTCAGCCATGCTTTACCTGATATGACTCCAAATTACAGGTAGCAAAAGAAAAACTGGGCAAACTGGACTTTATCAAAACTTCCTCAAAATTGAGCTTCACTCTTGTGCATCAGAGGACACTACCAACAGAGTGAAAAGAAACCCATGGTATGGGAGAAATTATTTGCAAATCATATTCCTGAAAAGGGTTTAATATCCAGACTATGTAAAGAGTTCCTACAACTCAACACAAAAAACCAAACAACCAGATTAAAAACTAGGCAAAAGAATTAACTGGCCAATTCTCCAAAGATGTACAGATGGTTAATAAACACATGAAAAGACGCTCAACGTCACTAATCATTAGGGGCAAATCAGAACCACACCGAGATGCCACTTCACACCTGTTAAGATAGCTATTATCAAAAAACAAACAAACAAACAAACAAAAAAAACAGTAAATAGGCTTGGTGCCTGTAGCACAGTGGTTACAATGCCAGTACCAAGGCTGGCGGGTTCCAGCCTGGCCCGGGCCAGCTACACAATGACAACTGCAACAGCCGGGTGTTGTGGCAGATGACTGTAGTCCCAGCTACTTGGGAGGCTGAGGAAAAGAATTGCTTCCAGGGGTCTTCGAACTACAGCCCGTGGGCCACATGCAGCCCTCTGAGGACATTTATCCGGCCCACCAGGTGTTTTTGCCGCCACTGCCTGTCCTGCTTAGCAGCTGACTTGTCCCGGGCCCGCAGTCCAGCCCTCCGGAGGTCTGAGGGACAGTGAACTGGCCCCTGTTTTAAAAGTTTGAGGACTCCTTAAGCCCAAGAGTTTGAGGTTGCTGTGAGCTGTGACACCACAGCACTCTACTGAGGGTGACCTAGTGAGACTCTGTCTCAAAAAAAAAAAGGGGGTGGTGATGGTGGTGCCTGTGGCTCAGTGGGTAGGGCGCTGGCCTCATATACCAAAGGTGGTGGTTCAAACCTAGTCCCAGCGAAACTGCAACAACAAAAAAATAGCCAGATGTTGTGGTGGGTGCCTGTTATCCCAGCTACTTGGGAGGCTGAGGCAAGAGAATCACCTAAGCCCAGATTTGGAGGTTGCTGTGAGCTGCTACACACAGCACTCTACCGAGGGTGATAAAGTGACACTCTATCTCTAAAACAAAAACAAAAACAAAAAAAACAGTAAATAACAAAGATTGAGGAGTATTTTGAGAAATTGAAACCCCTGTGCACTGCTCATACAGATGTAAAATGGTGAAGTCACTGTGAAAAACAGTAGGCCAATTCCTCAAAAAATCAACCAAGAATTTCATATGATCTGGCAATTCTACTTCTGGGTACATATCCCCCCAAAATGGAAAGCAGGGACTCAGCTATTTGTATTTCAATGTTTACAACCTCCCTGCTCACAATATCCGAAAGGTGGAAACAATACAAATGAAAGAATAAGCAAAATGTGGGGTATACATACAATGGACTATTATTTAGTCTTCAAAAGGAATAAAATTCTGACATGTGCTATAAAGGTTCCTGGATGAATCTTGAAGATATTATGTTAAGTAAAATAAGTTAGATACAAAAGATAAATATTGTATGATTCCACTTACATGAGGTACCTGGATTGGTGATATCCAGGGAATCAGAAAGTAGAGAATCACTAAAGTAGTTAGTTGCCAGGAGTTGTGGGGAGGGGGAAATGGGAACTATTGTTTAGTGGGTAGAGTTTCAGATGAAAAAGGTCTGGAGATGGATGAGGGTGATGGTTGCACAATTCAAATGATGCAATATTCAGAAATTCAATTTAACTTGTCTATGATTAAAGTCATTTAATCACAGGTTGGTTGTTTAGGTCATGCCCGGTGGTTCCCGCCTGTAATCCCAGCACTCTGGGAGGCTGAGGCAGGTGGACTGCTTAAGCTCAGGAGTTTCAGACCAGCTTCAACAAGCATGAGATCTTTCTCTACTAGAAATAGGAAAATCAGCCAGCAACTGGTGCCTGCAGGTGCCTGCAGTCCCAGCTACTCTCTTGAGTCCAAGAGACTGAGGTTGCTGTGAGCTACAATGATGCCACAGTACTCTGCCCTCTGTTTCAAAAAAAAGAGTTGGTATACTATTACTTAGTTAACTTTTTCTGAAATCTTAGATATTTAGGTCATTTCCAATTTCTTATCAGTATAGAAAATGCCAAAATTGGGCTTGAGCTAAAAATTCAAGTTCAACTATTAATGATAACTAAGTATGTGCAAACTTTCATTTAGCTTCGCTAAAAATCACTTGGATGGGAACATATATGAACTAAAAACAGATGAGGGCATTACCTTAGAGCCAAATGCCTTTAATATAACCAACATGACCTTGGACAACGATCACTAAAAAGGAAAAAACTACTTAGACAGTCTTTAGACAAGTTACCCTTTGAAAGCACTTGAACTATGATTAGGACAATAAACAGAAAACGTTTTCCTTTCAATCAGTGCTGAATATAGCATCAGAAGGAATTTTATTTAGTGTATTTTATAAATACATTTTTGTATTTCCTTATCTGGAATGGTATTGGATACTAGTTTAGAATTATGGAATATCAAAGGTAGAAGAAGTCTAAAAAGCAATCCAATCAAGACTTACTTCTTGATTTATGAGAAAAGTCTGAAAAATAAAGCAATATACGTAATGTCACAGTTCTTACTGATTGCTACGTCTGTTTTTTCTATCAGTTATATTCTAAGTTCTACTATATTTCACATTTAAATATCTGCCGTGATTTTTTTAAGCCAGTTTTTAAAAGAAACATTGTGTTTATAGTATTATTATTATAAAGTATGATAAAGTATTACCATTTTGAATTATCCAGGTATTTAAGTGTTAAGTTAAACTTAGTTTTTCTTACTTAAAAAATAAAGATTTTAACAGCTACAAACTTTCTTAAATTTGTATTGTAATCATGGCTGTTGCAGTTCTCCCCAGTTTAATGAAACTGTAAAAAATAATACATTATGCCTGGTACACTGGTAGTGAACATAATTTGTGAAAAGTCTTGTAATCTGTAATTTTTCCACATGCTGATGATACTTCAGGGGGCAGTGCCATGTACTAACAGGACATGATTTATAAAATTTATCTTCAGAGCAAGTTAAACTTTTTTTTTTTTTTTGATACAGAGTCTCACTGTCACCCTGGGTAAAATGCCATGGCCTCATAGCTCACAGCAACCTCAAACTCTTGGGCTCAAGTGATCCTCTTGCTTCAGCCTCACGAGCAGCTGCCCACTACAATGCCCAGTCATTTATTTATTTATTTATTTATTTATTTATTTATAGATAGGGTCTCACTCTGGCTCAGGCTTGTCTTGAACTCCTGAGTTCAGGCAATCCACCCAACTTGGCCTCCCAGAATGCCAGGATTACAGGTATGGGTCACTGTACCTGGCCCAAGTTAAACATTTATTACACACCTTTCTTAAGTTCCAATTCTAGAAAATAATGCTACAGTAGAAGATAAAATATTATTTTTTCTGAACAATAAGTCTGTTCAGAAAGACAGCTAAATTTCATACTACAACATTTTACATGGATTAATAAGCCTAGGAAATGGTAGAATAACAGCTATTATAAAACAGAAGTATGACCAAACTTCAGTAGAATAATCAAATGATTTTAACTGCCAAATAATAGTACTAGGAGAATCTGTAGCTCTACTGTTTAAAAGGAAGCATTTAATTTCGTAATATCTGCCGAGTTATTAAACACACAATGCTTTTTCAACCTAAAATTTACTTTAAAACAAAAATTTAATCACACAAAGCTTTTTCTCTAGGACCCATATTAAAATGTTATGAATTAAGAGATAAAATTACTGAGAAATTGGCTGAGTTTGGAAAACAATTTTAGAATGCTAGAGTAAAAAAGTGTATGTATGATACAATTTTTTGAGACTGTAAAGTAGAAATAAAATAGCTTGTAATTCTCATATAGGACATGAGGTGGTGCTATATTCAACCAGTTCAGGTAAATTCATATGAATCCAAACAGAACTGTTAACTACTAATTTATAGATCTCAAACGAAAGCTACAACCTAATTCTAGCCTAAGAATATGGGGAGGGGAGAAGGCCGCCCGTGGTGGTCACCTATATGGTCTGTCTAACAAAGGTACAAGTGAACTTTTCTAGAACTAGAGCATAAATATTTTAACACAATAACTAAGTAAATGACACAAAGTCTATGTTAACCAGTTTGATGAAAATATTTCAAATTGTATATGAAAACACTACACTGTACCCTATATTTGCATTAATGCATACAGCTATCATTTAATAATTTAAAAAAAAGTTGACTTCATACAATCATGAAAAAAAAACTTGCTTATTTTTATTCATAATATTTAAGGAAATGTTGAAAAACACAAATTACAAATATAAAAGCAGAAAATTCTAGCTACCAAAAAAACTGTATCGTTACATTTTTCTTGATTTGATGTACAAATTTCATATTTTTTTTTTTTTTTTTGAGACAGAGCCTCAAGCTATCCCCCTGGGTAGAGGGCCGTGGCATTACAGCTCACAGCAACCTCCAACTCCTGGGCTCAGGCGAGTCTCCTGCCTCCGCCTCCCAAGTAGCTGGGACCACAGGCGCCCGCCACAACGCCCGGCTATTTTTTGGTTGCAGCCGTCATTGTTGTTTGGCGGGTCCGGGCTGGGGATTCGAACCCACCACCTTAGGTGTACGTGGCTGGCGCCTTAGCCGATTGAGCTATAGGCGCCGAGCCCAAATTTCATATTTTTACTAAAATTTTAAGGAAGGAGAATAATCAAGCAGTAGAACATCCATAGATATTAGATTAGGCACTTGTATCACCATCACCATCATCATCACTGTCGTTTTTTAATAAAGATATCCTATGTCACATACTTACTAGAGAGCAATTTGCTTTTTGGTATAAGTAAGTAAACCCATGGTTACTGAATTTTTTGTTATTAAAGAATTATAAACTATACATAACTAAAAACAAAAGGTTTAGTAGATGGTTTACCAAAGGAAAAACTGATGTGGATTCCCATCTAAGTGACTGGTTGAATTGATCAACATTTTGAAAATGTGAGAAACTACTGTAGCAAAATTATTATTTGAAGCTTTCATAAAAATTAACAATGAACCATTTTGTGCTTTAAATGTTTGTATTTGTATTGTTATATGTTAACATATTTATGGTATGCAGCATAGATGCTGTACACTGTATGTACAGAGACATTTATAACATAGAGACTGTGCATCATGCGACCTGTGTCTATGTTGTACGGCATACATGCATAAAATATATCTGTGAGTCTATTCTAATTAGGATTCTGGCTACAGAAGTATCACATCTCTGGAGTTTACACCTGATGCTCTGGGGCTTATTCTAATTCTAGTCATGACTGGCTTTAGCAAGGAAGTAGAAGTTATTCCTCTCTCCAAGGAGAATTCCTGACATTCCTTGATCATTACAGAGCCTAAGCAAGTGGATAGAACTGAAGATTAAAAAACAAATAGTAATACAGTACCCTAAGTATGGCCAAGAGAAAGTAACATACACATACACATGCCTACAGGATCTTACTTCCTCCTGTAATTCAAAACCTTTACCAACTGTGTGGATTTATGGTTTATGCATTTATGGTCTTATGCTTACGATATAATTTTCTAATTTTTGAAAAGTCTCTCCTTCTCTATCCCAATTCCATACTTCTTTATTCCACATGAAACTGGGGTATCCAAATTTGTTTAAAATTGATTTAAAGCATTTGAAGAAAATTAATTTAATAATCCTTTTAGTAATTTATTCTGTATTGAATAACTAACCACTTCTCAGAGTGGTTATGAAACTTCAGAAATGTATAAAATTTACAAAAATTTTAAAAATAACTTCAAGTGTTACAGCTCCTTCAGAATTTGTCTAGCAAGTTTTCTGGTTTTTACTGGAACCCTCCCTCAACATTCCGCCCCCCAACCCCCCGCAAAAAGTAAAATGCAAACAAAGAATTCTAATATCGAGAAAGTAGATGATCTAATGCAAGGTGGGGGGCAGAGGAATTAGGGAGCAGGGAGAGAGAAGGAGATAGGGGACTGGGGGTCACAGTGCACAGCACACCTGTTGGGGGCAGGACACAATTATAAGAGGGACTTTACCTAACAAATGCAATCAGTGTAACCTAATGCTTTGTACCCTCAATGAATCTCAAACAATAAAAAAAAAAAAAGACTAATTATCATGAAATCCACCCCCCCCCAAAAAATGCAAACAAAGAACTGAATGCTGCTAGGTATGCTGCTTTCAGCTCACCTAGGAAAGAAAAGACAGTAAGCAACAGTAGGCAGTATCAAAAGCAGAAACAGAGTATTAAAATACAGAGTCATCACACTGGTCATGGTGTATCACACCTGTAATCCCAGTACTGTGGGAGGCCAAGGCAAGCAGATGGCTTGAGGCCAGGAGTTCGAGACCAGCATGGGGAACATAGCAAGACTCTGTCTCTACCCAAAATAAAAAACTTAGCTGGGTATGGGGGTATGCGTCTATAGTCCCTGATGCTCGCAAGGATAAGAAGGCAGGAGGATAGAGAGATTAAGCCCCGGAGATTCAGGCTGCAGTGAGCTGTGATTGCACCATTGCCTTCCAGCCTGGGCAACAAAGTGAGACTTCCTCTTCAGAAAAAAAAAAAAGAGGTATCAAATATTTCCAAAAGACATTAAATTTTATATGAGTCACACAATTAGAAAGTTAACAGTATTCCATCTTCCTTTACTCATTAAATTATCTTAGGAACTTTTACCTAATTGCCAGTTACTATCCGCACCCTACTCTTGATGTCTCAGATAGATATAGAACTTTTCTTTTATTATTATTGTTGGGGATTCATTGAGGATACAGAGAACCAGGTTACTGTTAAAGCTAATACTATGTCCCTGTCCCTGTGTTAAGTGTTTTACTTAGATGACTCAAATCATTCTAAAAACACACTAAGTTAATTATTTCCAATTTATAGACAAGAAAACTGAGACCTAGAATGGATGCTGACTGACTTACCCAAAGCTGAACAGATATTAAGTGACCAAGCTCAGGTCTGTCTCTATCCAAAGCTCTTCACCAACATCTGGGACATATCTTGGCACAGAGCAGTCATTCAATAAATACTTATTGAATAAATGAATCATTATGCTGTACTACCTTAGTGTACTGTTAATAATAAAATGAAAATTTCTATTTTTAATTCAAGGCCCATATTCTACACTAAGCAAAATAGCTGGCATACGTTGCCTGCTTAGTAAATATTTGGTGAATTGAACTAAACTTACAAAATTGGCCCAATTAATGACACAGATAAAAGATCTTATTGTGACTTCATGTAATCCATATTAATATTTATTTATATTTCTCTTTACACTGGCTAAAATTATGTTTACCTATACTTTCGAATCAGGTAAACCATAAATATAGTAGAATCTCTTAAGTTGACCACCCAAAGAGGCACTAACAATCTGATGGACACACGGAGGTGGTCAACACAAGGAAGCAGGCCTGCTGTGTGGACATGTGCATGTGGTGCATGTCCAGTCTATGGAAATTACTTCAACTTAAGGAGGTGGCCAACGCAGGGAGGTGGTCAGCTATGGAGGTTCTACTGTTTCTATGTTAATTTTATTAACAATTAAGTTAATTGCAAAATAGAAAAAGCTTCCACGTTGGGAAATAATATTGTCGGAACACTAAATATTGTTTGTGAACATGTTGGACGTGCACACCAAATTGCTTAGGGTGTACAGATTCCTAAACAGTCTGAACAAAATTCCTTGGAGATAATGTTTTAAAATTTTAATATAGAACAAATGTCACTGTCTAGCAATTTAAAGATATAAGGGACTTCAGAGTTCAATAACAAATACAGAGTTGTTATTTGAAACAGAAATGGGGCTCTTGAGAACAATCAGTTCAGTATTCTAACAGCAGTTATAGTGTGTGGTCATAACCATTTTTTCCCCTTTTACAGAGGTCTCTAGGTGCACATTTTTAATGTATCCTAGCAGTTTCCAGTTAATGTTTTATATTTCTGTAGCTATTATTTTCTGTTGAAAGAAAACTAGTAAAGGCTGAGTCTAGAAAGGAAAAACAAAGAAAGAAGATCAATATTAACACTCTACAAACATTGACTTAGCAAAGTGACTTTGTTGTCTTTCTCTCATAGGAACTGATATTGAATGAATGACTTACTTATAAGAAACATGAACTGAAAGTATTTGTTCAACAAAACAAAAAACTTGCTTACCCAGGTATATAATTAGAGAATCTACTCAAGTTCAAAAATTTGAGTCATCATTTTTCTACTCAAGACCTTAAAATAACATTCTCATTCAACATGTATGCACTGGCTCACAGGTGGAAATGCTGCGTTCCACAGTATTCTAAATCCAAAAGGTTTCAGAGAATTACTTTGCAAACTTTACTGTTTCTGTAGGCACTGAATAGAAAAAGTCGTATCTATGAATTTAAAATACTATACCTTTATTAAGTTTGGCTCCGTTAACTTTGCGTTTCGGTTACTGTTAGCACTCATGGTAATTGTGAAGGAAACAGATGTTTTGAACTTTCTGGTTGTTGACAGTAAAGAATTCCTGGTGTCACCTGTAATAAGTCATGGTTATTTGGTCTCCCATTATAAAAAGTTGTCACTAGTTCATTTCTAAACACAATGCACTCTGGGAGGCTAAGGTGGGCAGATGGCCTAAGCTCACAAGTTCAAGACCAGCCGGAGCTAGAGCAAGACCCCATCTCTAAAAAAAAAAAAAATAGCTGGGCATTGTGGCAAGTGCCTATAGTCTCAGCTACTTGGGAGACTGAGGCAAGAGAATTGCCCAAAAGTCTGAGGTTGCTGTGAGCTATGACACCATGGCACTCTATCGGGGGTGGCAAAGTGAGACTCCGTCTCAAAAATAATAATAATAATAATAAACACAATGTAGTATAAAAGGTTCATTGTATTACTTTCACTCTTTCTTCTTCCTACTGAATAAAGTCAGAAGTTTTATATTTATCAGGCTTTAATGATCCCTAACTTATGGGCTACTAATAAGATTCCTTATTTCAATATGTCACCTTTTTAATCTGAAATTTTAGTTTTAATAAAATACAATGAGCATAGCCAAGTCAGGTTCTATAATAAAATTTTACTCCAATAGATTTTACAGCTAAGAGAGTCTAAAAATGGTAGCTAACAGAAGTTAGATTCTCATTTGTTTTATCACTGATAAGTTGAGATAGGAGGGAAAAGGTATCTGAACATGACCCTTCATTCCTGATCAAGACGTTCTTGGTGTTAATGTAAATACCTTTACTTGAGAATGTCTCCTCATCACCTTTTCTTATGAGTCTAGGTGATGGCTTTGGCACTGGTGATGGGTCTCTTTCAGGGTACCCTTCCATGTGGCTTCCAAACTGCTGACGCCTCAGTTTATTGTCAATCTCCAGTTTTTCTAGTGTAGTCTTGAGACACTGCTCATTGGTCGTCATATATAATTTACAAAACTATGTGAAATAAAAAGTAGTCCAGTGGGTAAAACATTCAATCATACATTCAGGAGGAGGAGAAGGCAAATGCACATTAGTAGGCAAGGGATAGCCTGATAGAGGGAACATTTCCTACTGTGCTTGGTTACTCATTTTATTTTCCTGAATCAGACTGACCAGCCTCGAGTGACCTAGGGAAATGCAGCCATGATTCAATGAGGAGGTCATACTGTGAGTGAAAATAAAATGCTACACAAGGAGAGGTGATTTATTATTTTTTTACTAGACGTGTAGACTTGCGTTTGTTCTAAATAATTTTTATGATTCTTTCATCCTAGAAAAGGTACATTTGTGAGGGGAGTCTCTATGTTTGTACGTATGTCTGTCTGTATGTATGAGCACACAGATTTTAACTTGGTTATATCATTTTTTAATGTAGTCATCAGATTACAATTTTGAGACTCGAGAGATTAAATTTCAAGTACAATGAGTATATAAGTACATCGCTGTCAATATCAAAAAGATGTGTCCCTTTAAAAATACTTTTCTGACATGTTAATTATCTTAATTTAACCACTTCACAATGCAAATATATATATATATATCTCAACACATTATGTGTATATCATAAATACACACAATTTTTGTCTGTCAATTATACCTTAATAAAACTGGGGGAAAGGGAAATAAATTATGTACCTTGATGTAGTCAAATTTGCCATCAGCATTTACATCAGCCAAATTTATTACGGCGTTTACTTCTTCTCTAGTCATCTTCTCACCTCTCTGGAAAAAAAAGATTTTAAAGCAACATCATTACCACTTGGTTATTCACAGGGTAGTAGAGACACATTTTAATCTTTTCTACAAGTAAATTTGACTATATGGTTTCCTTATAACTCATAATGAGCATTAATGTCAAGCAAGAAGGACACTTATATAAAATAAAATTTTATAATTTATTAAATATTGTGAAAGTGTGCTGGATTCTCATAAGTGGATCACAGAGTCTGTAATAACTGCTATTGAATTTAGAGTAATGATATTTTCTCACATTGTTCCAAGAAACAGAATGATTCCTAATCCCATTTATACTTTGTTTTCCTTTTATTTATCACTGATGGACCTATCACTGATTTTTTTTTTTTCCCTATCACTGATTTTCAAAGAGTTCTGGGCAGGAAGGAATTGCACAGGACACAAAGGGATTTTAACATAGGCTCAATTTTATACTTTAATCTTTTATTTACAAAGCACCTTTCATTCAGAAAGATAAGTACTTTATAAATAACATGTATCTGATTCATTTCACCTGCCCATGAAATAGTTATGTTTAATGTGAACTTCAGTAACCAAAACTAGATTCTAAGCTGTTTTGCAAAATGTACGTATTACAAAACGGTTTCACAGATCTTACCTTTGTTAGAAATTTATAAAGGTCAGTGTGTGATATAGAGCCTTCATCATTTACATCTAATTGCTTAAATGATTTTAACAGTTCTGCTTTTGAAGTAGGTTTTTCATTCCTTAAAATCATACAAAAATCATCGAAATTCAGTTTGGTAGTTTGTGGAGTCCAGTATTTACTAAGCATCTTTTGGGATGGACTTCTTCCTGCATGCTGAAGAGCTGCCCAACAACACAAGTATTGTTTGTTATTGTAATACCTGGAGTTCACATTTAACTGCACTTCTCTTAAAATCATTATGTATTATGATATTAAACAAATATGCTGTAAATACACCAATGCATTACCTACATGCCAATTGTTTAGTGATGTCAATGCATGCCTGACTCTGAAAAACAAAAACATATATGCCTCCAGCTAAAGATTTTTGGATTACTAATGCCAGAATTAAATACATTTCTCCTATTCTCACATTTGGTTCTTAACCTACATGGCTTAAATAACTGATAATACCTGATTTACTTAAGAGCTTTTAAAGGAAAAAAATTTAAAAACAATCATCTATTTAATACATTTAATGACATAAAGCTAACTGCAAAAAGCATAAATTACCTAAATTATCACTTTTTCTGGCTGAGCAAATACCGTAATGACAGTTCAGCTATAAAAAGGAATGAAATTCTGCCATTTGTAACAACACAGATGAACCTGGAGGACAACATCTTAAGTGAAATAAGCCAAGCACAGAAAGACAAACACCACACGATCTCACACACGTAAGGAGTCTAAATAAAGACAGTTCTGACCACAGAAGCAGAGAGTAGAACTGTGGTTAAGAGAGACTAGAGAGGGGACAGGAAGGCGAAAATGGGGAGCGGCTGGGCGATGGGTATAAAGTTGCAATTAGATGGCAAGTAATGGGTTCTGGTGTTGCCTTGCACAGTGGGGCGACTGGGGTGAACAGTGAGGCACTGAGCATTATAAAACAGCTAGATGAGAGGCTCTGAATGTTCTTTCCAAAAAGAAATGGTAAATACTTGATGTGATGGATATAAAACACAACATTTATATCTATTAAAACATCAAATTGCACCCCATAAATATGGATAATTATAATGCATCAATTAAAAAAAAAACCCAAACTGGAGTAAGGAAACCATTCATTTGAGAATATTGATGTCAACAAGGGACACACTCAGCACTGCTGGGTAGTGGCTTTAAAAAATATTAATCATATTCCAAATGTCCAGTACACGCACAAAAAGTAGCCACTTGCAATTACAGCCCTGATAAAAATCAAGAATGTCGACATACTTCGAGAGAAGACTATCATGGAGACAAATTGGTCAAACTACTCTTAATTAATTAACCATGTTCTTCTATCTGTGAAAGGCAAAAAAGTGGAGTCCTCTGTGGCAGCATTGGAGATAAAATAATTAAAAAAGAATCTTCCGGGCGGCTCCTGTGGCTCAAAGAGTAAGGCGCCAGACCCATATGCTAGAGGTGGTGGGTTCAAACCCAGCCCTGGCCAAATAAAAATGGAAAAAAAAATAAGTTAAAAAATGTAAAAAAAAAAAAAAGAATCTTCCATGATTTTAACAAAAGCCCTGATTACCATACTGTCCTAGGAACAAAATGTATTTTATTGAGTATGAAAATAGATAATTCCTTAATTCATTTATTAATAGAATCAGAGAAATGGCATACATGTTTTAGGATTCCAATCCTGGCCAACTCACACTCTTTAAAAGCTGGGAATAAAAGTAGAATCTAATGAATTTGTAATTTGAAGGCCAAAAATCTATAGTAAGGAAAATCTTAATTTTTGTCCAGTTTTGAGAAAATAGGTATGTAAAACAAGTTAGGACATATAAATAAAGAGGAAAAAAAAAGGTGTGTAACTCTTTCCCACAAGTTGGGGCAGCTAAAGCATACATATGCTTGCTATCTTCAGTAACAAAGAAAATATTGTTCTTAAAAATGTGCTTTTAATTACAAAAGAACTTCCTTAGAATAAAATTAATTATACCAAAATATGTACTCAGTTAGTAGACATTACCATATCTAAAAAACTGATACAATCTATTTCCTAACAACTAATTTTGATCTGTAGGTTCAGAATTAGTTGGAGCAACATTAAGTCTGATACTAGCAAAAACATTTTGTAACTGCAGAACTTTAAAAGTTAACAAGATACTTGCCAGGGTTTATTCTGAGGTTTACCAGAGTCCATAACACCTGTATTATTTATAAATTGACAAAAAAGGAACTCTAAAACTCTAAAACTGTGGCAATACTATTGCTTTATCCACTCCTAAAATGGAAACGTCACAGCACGTTTATGTACATTAAGTGGCAGGATACAGATGAAAGACATAGTAGAAAGAGATGGCACAGGTTCACATTATTTCTTTTAAAAAAGTAGATTCTCAGGAGTCAATTATTACAATGTTACAAAGAATATTTTACCATAAAATCAAAAGTATACATAACACCAAAGAGACAAACATTGCAGTATTACCCTCCCACAAAATTTCATCAGCTGAGAGCACCTTGATAACACACACAGTTTCCTTCACAGTCATGTAAAGCATGCTAAATTGGAAACTTATATTTCTTATCTCAGTATATTTTCACAAAAATAAAGAAAAAAAAACTCAGCTATTTTAGAAGTGATGGAAAATTAGATGTAATTTTAATTGGATTTCTGCCATACCATTTAATGTGTATGATTAAACACTCATATGTAAAATGCAAAACGGAAGATTTTACAAATTTTTTAAATTATGTAATTTGATGTAAAATTGAACACGACTTTAAAAATCACTTCAGCCACTGGATTTGTGTTTAAACTATTTTACAAATAATGTCTTTTATTAGACATCAAATACATTTTAATCTCTTCAATGTTCATGTTCCCAAAACGGCTTTCCTAAAATAGAGAACTTACTGCTTATAAATCCAAAAACACTGATACAAAAATATGTCGGAATTTGGGTTTAAAAAAACTGCTTCTAAAGTTGGCAAAATAACTCAGTTTCTTTATCCATAAAGTTACCAGTTTTCATGAAAGTGACATGAATAATCAGTGTTAACCTGATATTGATGTTTATCACTTTTTAATAACCGAAGACCTTTAAATCATTTGGTGTCCTTGGCAAGGACCAAATCCAGTGGTTTGGGGGACATTTGCTACCAGAGGAATATTAAAATGTGATATTGGAAAGAAGCAATAAAAGACAAAAAACAAACAAACAAACAAACAAAAAAACAGTAAAACCCCGAGAACTCTTAATTCTTTTTAAAAAAATATTTCACTTATCTCCCAATCCTCCACTTTTATATTACACCCACTTTATATATTCTTCACATTTTCCTCAAAATAGGTGAAATTCCGATAGTGACTTAGAATTAAGTATTTTAATTCTATTATTATAAATCTTAAAGGCACTAAAAGGAGAATTTTAAAATATTTTTAAGTAGTAACTGATGGAAGTTTTAGATTACCAATCTAGTCTGTAATAAACATTGAAAGCTTTATTTTGAAGTTCGTAGAATATGTAACTATAGAAACTGGCATAATACCTTACTAGAGTTCCATTGCTCAAGTTTTTCTAAGAAATTGGGATGATTCAACAATGTAATTCTAATTCCAGTCTTTCTGACTATTAACTTTCAACAAAAAGGCAAAATATTCAAAATTTTTAAATTTTACCTAAGTAAAGTTGATCCTTAGAAAAAATGTTTTCTAAACTGCTTTTGAAGACAGTTAAGTAGGCAGCTCTACAATTCATATAAAATATCTCCTCTTCGGTTAGTGGAGATTTCTTTGTTCGAGGACCCTCTGAAAATGTTGATTTCTGACCGGAAAAACCTGCATCGCTTCCTAGACTGATAGCCATTCTATGAGAAAATAATTTTAAACATTGTTTTAGTCAATGTTAGTCACCTAAAATGCAAATAACATCACGTCTTTCAAATGGGAGGGGGCAGAATCTTTTTGTCTACTTTTTAAATGTAGACAAAAAGGATGAAAATTATAACACACAGATGGAAAAAGAAGATGAACATTGTAGCATGTATGTGGACACAGCCTTGTTGATTTCTAATTACATATATGCATATAGACATATATGTGAATCTAGTTATTTTTTAAGTATGTGATAATGGCCAAAGAACAAAGAAATAATACAAAAGAACCATCACAGGACAAAGGCAAAGTGCATTATCTATTCTCTCAAAATAAGAGAAGACTCTTCATAGGGTTGTTAAGAGGATTAAATCAGTTAGCACGTGTGGAGCATATAGAACATTGCCTGGTACACAGTAACTGCTAAATAAACTGTAGAGAGTGTGAAACAGCACAATAATGAGAATTTGGATATGACTGGTAGCTGACACCCATCCTCCCCAGCAGGATCAATGAGGTTTCATTAACATCTCAGTAACGGAGCCTCACATTTCCAATAACTGAATTTTAAAAGTCCCATTTCTAAGCACTATTATTTTCTTTATTAATAAGAATATTTGGGGCTTATATAGCATCTCTGCTAAGAGCTTAAACAATTTTCATGCATTTTTGTCTTATCCCTTCTGTAAAGCGGTCCGTTTTACAGATGGGGAAATTGGAGGGACAGAGGTGCCACTGAGCTGGTAGTAAGTGGTAACACACTTGGTAACAGTTTCTTCCTTGTTAATATGGATGAATGTTTACGGAGCAATAGTTACTATGAGGTACTAAATCGTGCTGGTGGTCTAACAGCTTCTTACATTACTTTACCTGGGTTTGACTTCTGAAAATACATTCCAACCTCATAAACTGAATATTTCAAGTTCAACAATAAGATGACACAGGTAGGGTCCCCTTCAGGACTCATTGGATTCTGATTCAGGAGGCCTAAATCACTTGTACCTTCTTGAATTATACAGGTCTTTTACACTTGGGAAAGAAAGATAATAATCGCTTATCATGGATGAAGTACCCTATTTATAATATACAGACGCCTGCCTGACACTTTCCTATTACACCAGATTTAGAAGGACCCCACAGGGATGTGGTGTCACAGTCTGGTTACTGCAAATTGGTATCACTATAATTAAACATCAGAGTTTTAAACACATATGCGTCCACGCATCTCCTCACAAATGTGAAAGAAAACTGTTTCGAGGCAGGGAAAATGAATGTTCACTTTGTAGCAAGCCATTTTAAAATGTAAGTATTTTTAAGATCGTTCTTACAGACTCTTTCTAAATAAGGTGACTCCTTCACGTGGAAATCCCAAGGCAGAAATGTACCAGAACTCTATTCTTTCCTTTTTTTGCAACGAGAGACTAAACTGAAGCTTAAATAAATATGTAACTGCACCCTCAGGCTTGGAAACCTCCTTTATTTAAAACTCCAGCCCGAGACGGAGACAGGGGCCTAGAGAGTAGATTGCAGCAAACGGCTCCATAAATAACCAGCCACACAATAGCAAGAAAAATAAACTGTTACCAAGCGCCCAAAAGGCCGAGCGAAAGCAGAGGGCCATGCGGTAACTGTCCCGACACCGTGAAATACGTTCACAGGTGATTCGGGCAACAGCTCCCTGTCTTTGCCTTGCTCTGGAAATAAACCTGCATTAATATGTACATTTGGCGTGCACGCGCGGACCGACTGTTCACGCAGAGAAATGAGAGAAGCAGGGAGAGAAGAGGCCGCGGCACAGCGAGAGAGGAACGGGGACGGCGACAGCGAGCTGCGCGCTGCCCAATTCCAGCTCACAAACCCGGAGGCGCAGCCAATTCTCCGCAGCGACTCGGCGACCCTCTCTCCGCCGCGGGACCGACATCTGTCGTGCTCTAATTACCATAGCAACCGCCCTTCGCCGCCGCCGGAAATAAGAAACGGAGCACCTCCCTCAAACGGTCCGGCTGGGAATCTAGGGAGTCGTCGACCCACAGCGCACAGGGTTGGCCTCGTTGCTCCCCATCTGGGATTGCTATGGGTAGAGTAAAGAGAGAGGGTCCCGTGTTGCCACTAACAGGACGCTAGACTTCCTGCTTCCCTGTTCCTCGCACACCCTCGGATCCTTTATCGCGAGGAGGGTGTTTCCGGCGGGCGGCGGCAGGTGTGACACTGCGTCCTGCCCTTTCGCCCGCGCTTTTTAGGCTTCAGAGTTTCTCCTCCGCAGGTTCCGACTCCGAAGTTGCTCAGCTCCCTTCATCCAGCGGCAGTGGTGCTTCCTTGAATCTCGAAATGCCGTAGGTATCTCCGCCCCCCGGTATTGCTGTTTTAGAGGCCCTTCTGAGAGCAAGAAGAGTAGATATTATGTGGGCCGAATAGCGTATTTGTTTTCTGAGTATTAACTTTTCTCTCTTGACAGTTTCCCACGCTTGGTGCCCTCAACCCGCCTCTCCTCCTTCTCCTGCAGGGCTCATCCGATAGTCCGCGCTGCCTTTAATTCTGTTTCTCCAAGTTCTTTGATAGATTTTATAAGCTAAATAAAGTTAACAGGCTGAAGATAAAACAGAGTGGATGAAAACACGCCCCTATTATTTTTAAAGCCTTTTCTGCCTAGGTAAATGTGGTGCGTTCATAGAAACTCGAGGGAGAATTCATGGACTTGGGTCCCGACCCCTGATTGCAATTAAAAGTCACTGGTAATTAAGTCCCCTATCGATTCTAGGGTTCGGTTTTCTTCTTAAAAATTTTTTTTGTGGAGGGCAGCGCCTATGGCTCAAAGGAGTAGGGCGCTGGCCCTATATACCAGAGGTGGTGGGTTCGAACCTGGCGCCAGCCAAAAAAAAAAAATTGCAAAAAAAAAGTTTGTATGGAATGATCTCCAAATTCCCATCAGGCGCCATCTGATTATTGAGAATGACCATGAGGGGAATAGGCATTAATCAAGATAGTATTCATTTGTTCTTCCTACCCTTCATTTGTCCTGCACCGAAATGCTTAAAGCACAGTTGCTGCCCTATAGAAACTTTAAAGGAAAAAAAAGTCGGTAAAGAACTTGGAGGAGGAGTGGCTATCTAATGCATGAAATTCATCTCTGGCTGCTCTTTGTCTTCAGGTACAGTCTCTAGAGTAACCTGTTCCTTCGTTAATTTATGAATTGAGTGAAATGCACAGTAACAGCAGGGGAAATATTTATACCAAATAGGACGACATGAAAGTGGAAGGATGTGAAATAACCTGTGTTTTAAAATCTTTATGATGTGGGTATTGTATTTAGCAACTTATCTACATTTTCTCGTTGAATCCTAAAGGACATTGGGAGGTAGGGGCTGCTATTATCCTCACAGAAAAAGAAACTCATCACCTAAGATAGTGTGCTACATGTAGGTATCAATAAATGCCATGTTTACTTAGAAATTGTGGATTATTGGGAGGGTTTCCTTTTCCCAGAATTAGGCAAAAAAACTTGTGTCTGTGTTGCATTAGAACAATCACCCAGTTATACAAAGCTGCAAGATAGCATAACAAAAAAAATCCCTAACTAGGAATCTAGTAAAAACAAACATGTGTATTTGCTTAATAAGGTATGATACTTCCAGAGCTATATTCGTGTTCTAAGGGTGGTGAACCAAAAAACTATTAAAAGTGGAACTTTCTGACCACTGTCTTAACGTAGCAGTAGGTACATGTTAAGAGATTTTTAAAGTAAATGTGTTCTGACAATAAAGACAATCTTAAAATTGAGGTTGACATCTCACATATGCAACAACTTCTGTAAGTTTGTATGTTTAGCAATGTGATTTAAGACCAAACTAACAGTTAAATAATGCATAAAGCATAATAGCATTTTTAGTAAAGGATTTCACTCTTTGTTGGTAAACTAAGTGGTCTTTTTAAATTTTATTTATTTATTTAAAAATTATTTTAGAGCAGGGTTTCACTCTGGTCACCCAGGCTCAAGTGCAGTGGTGCAGCTCACTATACCCTTGAATTCCTGAGCTCGAGTGATCCGCCTGCTGCAACTTCTGGAGTAGTTAGGACTATAGGCCTACACATGCTGTAGACACTGTACTTCCAGCATCCAACAGCTGTTCTGTTTTTAACTTACAGTACAGTTTTCAGTAAATTTCATAAGATATTCAGCATTTTGCTATAAAATAGGCTTTGAGGACAAGTGTGGTGGCTCATGCCTGTAATCTTACCAGCACTTTAGGAGGCAAGATGGGAAGATTGCTTGAGGCTGGGAGTTCAAGGTCAGCCTGGGCAACATGGCAAGACACTATCTCTACAAAAAAATAAAAGAAAAATTAGCCAGGTGTGGTGGTGCAGCTATTTGAGAAGCTGAGGCAGGAGAATTGGTTGAGCCAGGAGTTTTAGATTACAATGAGCAATCATGGTACTCTAGCCTGGGCTACAGAGCAAGACCTTGTATTTTAAAAAAAGTAAATAAAATAGGCTTTATGTTATATGATTTTGCCCAACTTTAGGGTAAGGTAAGTGTTGTTAAAATATCTATACTTCCCAAAGCAATCTACCTATTCAATGCATTTTTAAGGTAGGCTAATGTTCACTAGGTTATGTGTATCAAAATGCATTTTGGACTGACGATAATTTCTGTTTAGTAAAAAGCGAAAGATAAAATCTGAGGACAAACTCAGGCATCCTCAAACTACACCTAGGACGTAGTCCTAGGGCCATATGCAGCCTGCCTAGGACATTTATCTGGCCTGCCGGGTATTTTTGCCGCTGCTGCCTGTCCTGCTTAGAAGCCGACTCGTCCCGGGGCCTATAGTCTGGCCCTCCAATGGTCTGAGGGACAGTGAACTGGCCCCCTGTTCAAAAAGTTTGAGGACCCCTGAACTAAAGTATATTTTCAGTTTAGGATGGATTTATCAGTATGTAGCCCCTTGTAAGTGAATGAGTGTCTATGTATTTTTGCTCATAATATCTTTAAAAGATGTAAATTTTTTTTTTGACATGCCAAATTTTGTTTATTCATCAGTTTGTGGATATTTGGGTTCCACATTATAGTGATTATGAGTAATGCTGCTATAAGCATTCATGTACAAAGATGTGAGTGTATAAAGCACAAATTATGACACTATTGTGGGATTTATGATATGTACTGACATAACATGTATTATAGCACAGAGGACAGAGGGAGCTGACTATGATGTTGTAAGATCCTGTGTTTATGTAAAGTAGTACTATTTTAAACTCTAGACTTTGATAAGTTAAAAAGACACATTTTAATTCTCAGTAACATCTGAAAAATGCAGAGAGGTATACCTAAAAAATAAAGGAATTGAAGTGGCATATTAAAAAACATTCAGTTAATTCAAAAGGTAAGGCGGAACAAAGGAGCAAAAGCAGGTGGGACAACTAGGAGACAGTAGCACAGTGGTAGATCCAACCGTACAATGATGGCATTGAATCTGAGTGCAGTAGAAATGTCAATGGAGGCTCTGCACCCGTAGCTCAGTGTTAAGGCCCTGGCCACAGACACCAGGGCTGGCGGATTTGAACCCAACCTGGGCCTGCTAAACAACAATGACAACTGCAACCAAAAAATAGCTGGGGGTTGTGGTGGGTGCCTGTAGTCCCAGCTACTTGGGAGGCTGAGGCAGGAGAATCACTTAAGCCCAAGAGTTTGAGGTTGCTATGAGCTGTGATGACAGGGAACTCTATCAAGGTCAACATAATGAAACTCTGTCTCAAAAAAAAAAAAAATGTCAATGGACAGGTAGAGATTATCAGCCCAGATTTTTTAAAAAGTCTTTTCTGTCTGTAAGTAACAAACTTAACAGTAAAAAAATGGGAAAGGCATATAACAGGCTAACAAGTGAGAAAACAAATAGTCATGTAAAATGAAAGGATAGCTGACACTTAGATCAAAGAGAATGCAAACTGTCCATGTCCAGTGTGAAAGCAGATATCACCATGGAGCAAGTATTAAAAAGGATGATGTCATTAAAGGCTTTATGCCAGTAAACTTGACAACTTCTGTGAAACTGACAAATTTCTTTAAACATCCAATTTAGCACAGTGGCATAAGATGAAATAGAAAATCTACATAACCTGATATTCATTAAGGAAATAGTATTTGTTACAAAGGACCTTCCCACGAGAGCCCAAATGATTTTACTGGCTGATTATGTGGTACATTTAAAGAAGAAATAACAATCTTACCTTTGCTTTCTTTTTAGAAAACAGGAGAGAATATATCCCAACTCATTTAATCTTCCTAACACAGTTACCACCTAACTCTGATAACAGGATATGATAAAAGAATTGTAAGAAAATAAAATTACTGACCAATGTATTTTGTGAGCATAGAATAAAAAAACCCTTAAATGTAATCCAGCAAAATACATCATGCCCAACTTAAGTTTATCCCAGGAATGCAAGTTGGTTTAGTATTTTATATCCATTATGTTTCTTAAAAGTAGGATAAAAGAGTTACTAAAGGCAATCATGGCAACAACAAAAATAAATAAATGGGACCTAATCAAGTTAAAAAGTTTCTGCACTGCTAAGACATAATCAACAAAGCAAAGAGACAGCGTTCAGAGTAGGATTCTCTGGGACATTTCCATGCTGTGAATCCAACAAATGGCCATTAATCAGAATCTGCAAAGAACTCAAGCAAATCCACACATAAAAAAGAGCAAATGACCATGGCTTCTTAACAGATTGGAAAAGAGGCAATATTTGAAGAGATTATGCCTTAGTTTTTTTCTAGAACTGATAAGACACAAATTGATGTAAAGTACTTAGAGATAAGAATATGACATCCTTTGGAGACCTGTATTTAAACTATCTTATATATGCTTGATGGAAAATCTTTAAAAAAAAAAAATCTGTTTTTTTTTTAAATTTATTGTTGGGGATTCATTGAGGGTACAAGAAACCAGTTTACACTAATTGCATTTGTTAGGTAAAGTCCCTCTTACAATCGTGTCTTGCCCCCCAAAGGTGTGGCACTCACCAAGACTCCACTCCCCTCCCTCCTTTCTCTCTGTGCTCTCCTCTTCCCCCACCCCCACCATGTCATTAATTGTCATTAATTGTCCTCATATCAAAATTGAGTACATAGGGTTCATGCTTCCCCATTCTTCTGATGCTTTACTAAGAATAATGTGTTCCACTTCCATCCAGGTTAATACAAAGGCTGTAAAGTCTCCATTTTTTTAATGGCTGAGTAGTATTCCATGGTATACATATACCACAGCTTGTTAATCCATTCCTGGGTTGGTGGGCATTTAGGCTGTTTCCACATTTTGGTGATTGTAAATTAAGCTGTGATAAACAGTCTAGTGCAAGTGTCCTTATGATAAAATGATTTTTTTCCTTTTAGGCAGAAGCCCAGTAATGAGATTACAGGATCAACTGGGAGGTCTAGCTTGACTTTCTCTAAGGATTCTTCATACTTCCTTCCAAAAAAGGTTGTATTAGTTTGCAGTCCCACCAGCAGTGTAAAAGTGTTCCCTTCTCTCCACATCCAGGCCAGCATCTGCAGCTTTGAGATTTTGTGATGTGGGCCATTTTCTCTGGGGTTAGATGGTATCTCAGGGTAGTTTTGATTTACATTTCTCTAATAATTAGGGACAATGAATATTTTTTCATATGTTTGCTAGCCATTCATCTGTCTTCTTTAGAGAAGGTTCTATTCATGTCTCTTGCCCATTGACATATGGGATTGTTGGCTTTTTTCATGTGGATTAATTTGAGTTCTCTATTGATCCTAGTTATCGAGCTTTTGTCTGATTCAAAATATGCAAATATCCTTTCCCATTGTGTAGGTTGTCTGTTTGCTTTGGTTGTTGTCTCCTTTGCTGTACAGAAGCTTTTCAGTTTAATTAAGTCCCATTTGTTTATTTTTGTTGTTGCAATTGCCACGGCAGTCATCTTCATGAAGTCTTTCCCCAGGCCGATACCTCACAGTGTTTTTCCTGTGCTTTCTTTGAGGATTTTTATTGTTTCATGCCTTAAATTTAAGTACTTTATCCATCTTGAATCCATTTTTGTGAGTGGGGAAAGGTGTGAGTCCAGTTTCAGTCTTTTACATGTGGATATCCAGTTCTCCCAGCACCATTTATTGAATAGGGAGTCTTTCCCCCAAGGTATGTTCTTGTTTGGTTTATGGAAGATTAGCTGGTTGTAAGATGTTAGTTTCATTTCCTGGTTTTCTATTCTGTTTCCAAATGTCTGTGTCTCGATTTTTGTGCCAGTACCATGCTGTCTTGACCACTATGGCTTTGCAGTACAGCCTAAAATCTGGTATGCTGATGCCTCCAGCTTTGTTTTTATTACTAAGAACTGCCTTAGCTATACAGAATTTTTTCTGGTTCCATACAAAACAAAGAATTATTTTTCTAAGTCTTGAAAGTACAATGTTGACATTTTAATAGGGATGGCATTGAATAGGTAGATTGCTTTGGGAAGTATAGATATTTTAACAATGTTGATTCTTCCCAGCCATGAGCATGGTATATTCTTCCATTTGTTAATATCCTCTGCTGTTTCCTTTCTTAGGATTTCATAATTTTCTTTATAGAAGTTCTTCACCTCTTTTGTTAAGTATATTCCTAGGTATTTCATTTTCTTTGAAGCTAAGGTGAAGGGAGTTGTGTTTTTTTTTTTGTTTGTTTGTTTGGTTTTTTTTGAGACAGGAGCCTCAAGCTGTCCCCCTGGGTAGAGTGCTGTGCCATCACAGCTCACAGCAACCTCCAACTCCTGAGCTTAGGCGAGTCTCCTGCCTCAGCCTCCTGAGTAGCTGGGACCACAAGCGCCCACCACAATGCCCAGCTATTTTTTGGTTGCAGCTGTCATTGTTGTTTGGCAGGCCCGGGCTGGATTTGAACCCGCCACCTTGGCAGGCCCTGGCTGGATTTGAACCCGCCATGTACCTTGGGTGTACATGGCTGGCACCTTAGCCATTTGAGCCACAGTCGCCGAGCCAGGGAGTTGTGTCCTTAATTAGCCTCTCATCTTGGCTGTTATTGGCATATACAAAGGCTGCTGACTTGTGGACGTTGATTTTATATCCTGAGACATTACTGTATTTTTTGATGACTTTCAGTAGTCTTGTGGTTGAATCTTTGGGGTTCACTAAGTATAAGATCATATCGTCAACAAAGAGGGAGAGTTTGACCTTCTCTGCTCCCATTTGGATGCCCTTTATTTCCTTGTCTTGCCTAATTGTATTGGCTGGAACTTCCAGCACTGTGTTGAATAGTAATAGTGACAGAGGACACCCTTGTCTGGTTCCAGTTCTAAGAGGAAAAGCTTTCAGTTTTACTCCATTCAGTACAATATTAGCTGTGGGTTTGTTATAGATAGCTTCGATCAGTTTAAGAAATGTGCCACCTATGCCTATACTCTTCAGTGTTCTAATTAGAAAAGGATGCTGGATTTTATTGAATGCTTTTTCTTCATCTATTGAGAGGATCATATGGTGTTTGTTTTTGCTTCTGTTGATATAGTGGATAATGTTTATGGACTTGCGTATGTTAAACCAGCCTTGCATCCCTGGGATGAAACCTACTTGAGGTATGACTTTTTTGATGATAAGCTGTAATCTATTGGCTAGGATTTTGTTGAGAATTTTTGCATCTATATTCATTAGAGAAATTAGTCTGAAATTCTCCTTTTTAGTTGACTCTTTTCCTAGTATCAGGGTGATGTTTGCTTCATCCTTCATAAAATGTATTGGGGAAGATTCCTTCCTTCTCAATTTTTTGGAATAATTTTTGTGGTACAGGAATAAGCTCTTCCTTGAAGGTTTGATAACATTCTGAGGTGAAGCCATCCAGACCAGGGCATTTTTTTGTTGGAAGATTTTTTATTATTTCTTTAATCTCGTTGCTTGAAATTGGTCTGTTCAGGACCTCTGTTTCTTCCTGGCTAAATTTAGGAGGAGAGTGTGATTCCAAATATTGATCCATTTCCTTCACATTGTCAAATTTCTGGGCATAGATTTTCTGGTAGTATTCAGAGATGATCTCTTGTATCTCTGTGGCATCAGTTGTTATTTCCCCTTTATCATTTCTTACTGAGATTACTAGAGATTTTACTTTTCTATTTCTAGTTATTCTGGCCAAAGGTTTATCTATTTCATTTATTTTTTCAAAAAACTAACTCCTTGTTTCATTAATTTTCTGAATGACTCTTTTGTTTTCAATTTCATTCATCTCTGATTTAATTTTGGGTATTTCTTTTCTTCTGCTGGGTTTAGGCTTAGATTGTTCCTCTTTTTCCAATTTCATAAGATGGTTTGTGAGTTTGTTGATGTGCTCTCTGTTTTTCGAATGTAGGCATCTAAAGCCATAAATTTTCCTCTCAGAACTGCTTTTGTTATCCCACAGGTTTTGGTAGCTTGTATCTTCATTGTTGTTGTGTTCAAGGAAGTTAATGATTTCTTCCTCTTTTATTTATTCCTACACTCAGCGGTCATTCAACAGAATGTTGTTTAATTTCCATGCCTTTGTGTGGGGTTGAACATTTTTGTTGGAGATGAGTTCCATCTTTAGTTCTTTGTGGTCTTAGAAGATACAAGGTAAAATTTCAATTCTTTTGATTCTGTTGAGGTTTGTTTTGTGTCCTAGAATATGATCAATTTTGGAGAATGTTCCACGGGCCAATGAGAAGAATGTATATTCTTTATCTTTGGGATGGAGTGTTCTATATACGTGTATCAAGCACAGTTGTCCTAGGGTCTCATTTAAGTCCCTTATATCTTTGTTTAATTTCTGTTTAGAGGATCTGTCCAGCTCTATAAGAGGAGTGTTAAAGTCCCCTGTTATTATGGTGTTATAGGATGTCATATTACTCAGACTGAGTAAGGTCCGTTTCAAGAATCTGGGAGCATTTAAATTGGGTGCATAAATATTTAGAATTGAAATGTCTTCTTGTATTTTTCCCTTGACCAATATAAAGTGACCATCTTTGTCTTTTTTGACTTTAGTTGTTTTAAATCCACATGTACTTGAAAATAAGATTGCAACTCCTCTTTTCTTCTGAATTCCATTTGCCTGAAAAATTGTCTTCCAACCCTTAATTCAGAGTTTTGTCTTTTGAAGCTAAGTGTGTTTCCTGCAGACAGCAAATGGATGCCTGTGTTTTTTAATCCAGTCAGCCAATCTATGCCTCTTCAGTGTGGAATTCAACCCATTAACATTTATTGAGATAATTGATAAGTGTGGTAGTGTTCTATTCATTTTATTTTGTGAGAGTCCATTGCTTAGTTTTATCTTTTGCATCAGTATGGAATTTAGGTTCTGTCGTTTAATTTCTGAGTTTTTACTTTGCTGTTGATCCATTGTGATGGTCAGTTTGTAGAACAGGTTGAAGTATTTCCTATAGAGCTGGTCTTGTTGTGGTGAATTTCCTCAGTGTTTGTATAGCAGTAAATGATTTGATTTCTCTGTCAATTTTAAAGCTTAGCTTAGCAGGATATAGAATTCTGATCTGGAAATTGTTCTGCTTAAGTGGATTAAAGGTAGGTGACCATTGTCTTCTTGTTTGAAAAGTTTCATTAGAGAAGTCTGCAATCACCCTGATGGATTTGCCCCTGTAGGTCAACTGGCACTTAACTTCTGTAGCTTCAAGAATCTTTTCTTTTGTCTGGACTTTGGACAGGTTCATCACAATGTGTCTTGGAGAAGCTGTGTTAGAGTTGAGGCGACCTGGGGTCCGATATCCCTCTGAAAAGAGTGTGAGAATCTTTGGTGATATTTGGGAAATTTTCATTTATAATATTCTCAAGTATGGCTTCCATTCTCCTGGGGCATTCTTCTTTCCCACCTGGGATATCTATAACTTGTATGTTTGAAGCTTCATAAGTCCCACAATTCTGTCAGTGAATGTTCTGCTTCCTCTCCCTTCTTCCTCTCCCTCTTTAACCATCTGAGTTATCTCAAGAGCTTTGTCCTCCACCTCTGAGATTCTTTCTTCTGTGTGGTCTGATCTGTTGTTGATACTTTCTGTTGCATCTTTAAGTTCCCTAATTGACTGATTCAGTTCCTTCAGCTCTGCTCTTTCTGTATTCTTCACATTGTTCATCTCTTATTTGATTCTGTTTTTGGATTTCCTTTTGGTTATTTTCCACTTTATCAGCAGTTTCCTTCATTGTTTTCATCATCTGTATTTTAAATTCCCTGCTGCCATTTCTAACATTTCTTTATAAGTGGAATCCTCTGCAGTAGCTACCTCACGGTCCCTTGGGGGCGCTGCTCTGGACTGGTTTTTCATTTGCCAGGATTTTTCTGCTGATTCTTCCTCATGAGTGTTTTCTTTTATCTGTTTCCTTGCCCTAATTTTCCTTTCACTTCCTCTTGCTCTTTACTGTTCCTCTGGACTAGGGTTTCCATGAGTCCCAGTGTGCCAAAACTGGTCTCACTCTATGACCCTGAGGGCCACGGCTGTAAGATGTCTCCGTCCCCACCTGTAGGGTGCTCAGTCACTAGATTACTTGCTCCTGCCCAATCCTTGCTCTGCAACCCTGAGGGTGGAGCTTACCTGGGCGGAGCTTACCTGGGCGGTTAGTTCTCCCACAATGACTCTGTGGCCCATGGTCATGGTCAAACACTGTTAGCTCTGTCTGGCTCAGCTGCTCAGTCTGGGGTCCTAGACAACGCTCAAAGTCCTCTGTACTCTTACCCAGGTTCCCCCAAGGTAGTTCAACTGAATGCCAAGTCCAAAAAATACCCAAACAGCTCACAGGTATGGCCTTTCCAGTTTGTAATCTCACTGCTGCTGAAGTTACAGCTGCCAGCAGGATCAGACCTAATGAACACATGCAACCACTTGTCATTTCTCTGCTGCTTTGTCCTCCTTGTGGGGTCCAGAAGTCTCTTGCTGACTCCCTGTGTCCCCAAAGGGATGTTTCTGGGCAGATCCCACCAGCCAGAGATGCCTGACCCCCCCCCATCTCACTGTGCCCAATTGCAAGGAAGCTGTTGCTGGCCGCCATCTTGCTGCTCCCCCCTCAGACCTTGTTTTCATATGTTCATGGCTCTAATGCAGGCGTCCTCAAACTACAGCCTGCGGGTCACATGCAGCAGGAGTCCTCAAACTACAGCCTGCGGGTCACATGCAGCCAGCCTAGACATTTATCCGGCCCACCAGGTGTTTTTGCTGCCACTGCCTGTCCTGCTTAGCAGCCGACTCATCCCAGGGCCCGCAGTCCAGCCCTACAGTGGTGTGAGGGACAGTGAACTGGCCCCCTGTTTAAAAAGTTTGAGGACCCCTGCTCTAATGTCCTTAAATCCACATCAGGGATTAAATTCAGGAAATCTGTCAGATGAGGTAGGTGCAGACAATCTTTTGACTCTTAAAAGAGCATACCTTCTTGTTCATCAGATGCGGCAACATCAGCATCGCATGGGAGCCTTCTTAAAAATGTAGCCACATGTGTCTGGCTCCACGCGCTGGTGACACGTCAAGAAGGCTGCGGCGCCCCATGGCTCCTGGCGAGCTGACATGATCAGCCATCTGTTTTAAATTTTAAACCAAAATTATTTCAGTCTGCAAAACTGGAGCATCATAGAAAATTAAAAGAGCTAAATATATTCTTGAATTTGATACTGACATTTTAAGCTAAAAAAATAAATGCAGATGATTAGACAAATCATTAATTTATA
The DNA here is from genome assembly GCF_000181295.1 of Otolemur garnettii. Lineage (NCBI taxonomy): Eukaryota > Metazoa > Chordata > Mammalia > Primates > Galagidae > Otolemur > Otolemur garnettii. Next base: position 10,163,782 of record NW_003852461.1, on the reverse strand, counting down.
TAACACCAATGGGTAGTCACCTGTCTCAGGCTTTGGGGATTCAAATACAAACATACTGTATTGTCTAGGAGAGTGGTTCTCAACCTGTGGATTGTGACCCCTTTGTAATAATGAAGATGCATCGAGGCATTAGGAAGGTTGAGAACCACTGGTCTGGGAGTTTTAATTTTAATGAAAGAGAAAGTTCAGGCATTTGTAGATCTCTTAACCTACCAGTTAATAGACAAGTTGCCAGCAATGTGAATATCTTAGTCTGGGTGGCAAAGTGAACACAAATAGGGTATTTTAACATAAGGGTAGTCAGAGGGTCGTGCACAAGTGCTGTTGATTGGAGTGCGAGGGTCCTCAGGGAAACTGGACAGGGTGAGGGGAACGAGTCTGAAAGGCAGGGAAGACTCAATGTTAGTTTTTTGTTATTTTTATGTTGTGAATTAGTCGTACTGAAAAGTGCGTAAAACATCTTCCGTCTGCCATTTTTAATTCTAGTAAACATATTTGGACCTTTTCTTTTCTTTTTTTAATTTTTGCAGTTTTTGGCTGGGGCTGGGTTTGAACCCACCACCTCCAGCATATGGGGCCAGTGCCCTACTCCATTGAGCCACAGGTGCCACCCTATTTAGGCCTTTCAATAGAGATTCTTTTAAAGGATATACTTAAGTTCTTCCTTTATGTGTATGTATGTGTGGCATATATATATACACAAAGATATGTGTGTGTGTGTATAAATTTCTGGCAGAAGGTGGTAGTAATGAACGTTTTATTAATGTTTATATTTGGGAATACCCATTGGGGGTGAAAAACATTTCTCTTTTTCTTCATCCCAAAGAACATCACACCTCCACTTATCTTATGGGGTTGGTTAATATTCTCAAATGTATCCAGTTGGCCTCTGTAAGAATTCTATAGCTAATTATTTATTAGTCTTAGAAATGAAAGTTTTGACAGTATAAAAGTAGGTTAGCCAATAACTGATGAACGATTTTGGCCAGTTTTATCATGGAAATAACAGGATTCAACATTGGTTTAGATGCTTTCTCACAGTGACCACACATCCATGTATGATGGAGTGATGTTCCACTCGCCCATGCTGTGGTGGAGGGATTTTTGTCTAACGCTAGAAATGTTGAACATAAAGGAGCCTAGACTTGAATGAAAAGGAGAAGGCAGAGAGGATATAGGAGATGCTTCTTTCTTTTTACTCTTTCCCACACATAGAATAGAAAATGAATCATTTCAGATATTTCAATTTACACTTAAGGACACACATGGGATATGAATTTGGCCATTGCCTTTCATCAGAGGATTTCTAAGCATCTCATAAGCATACTCAGTAATCTTCTAAACAGTCCTGTGAAGTTGTAGCTGACAATATTATCATCTCCATTATAGTGAGGAGTAAATGGAAGTGCTGAAAATACTAAGTGGCATTTTTATCTTCCACTCAGAAATGTCTTGCTACTTTACAGGCCAGTATTATTATCAACTTTATGAAGCTTAATGAGATTATGTGATTTGCACAACCTTAGGGAAGAATTTGGCATAGCGTGAAGGCTCCATGAGTCTTATCTGCTTTACTAAGTTTGTTCTTCAGCCCCCACTCCCACCTTCTGCCCTGCTTTTCAAAATCATATTTAATCTAATATTTTAAAAGGCCTTTACTGAGGGAGAATACCTGGGAAGAGTATGTTCTGATCTGAAAGGACAAAAGGCTTTTTACAGAAACTCAAGGACCCTCCTGCACGGTTCTCCCCATGGTGACTCAGCTTTTAAGAATTTGTAAAAACTTAGCTTCCTGGAACCTTGAAACTAACACTTGCTACCGATTCTGTAAGTCCTGCCAGTGCTTCAGGATGTCCTGTAAGGAGGCAATATGATTGCTCCTTGGTCTGCCTAGTTTTGAATCCCATGGAAGGACAGGGTTGGAGAGTGCCGCCATCTTGGACGCTAGTCCTCCAAAGAAGCTCTGCCGGCTGGAATAAAGCCCCTTCCTCTTAGAAACAGAGGTGTTCGGGTGATTCTACCTTTCCACTGGGCCTTACTTTCCTGCTCTGCTCCAAGAACCTCACATCAAACATTTCATGAGCATCTGAGGTGTCTATTCCTGGGTTTTAGCACAGTTATTCCTGGGCAAAAGGGTGCCTTGTACACAGCAGCTCTTTACTTTAATGAATGATAACTTGACAGTGATTGGGTTCAGTTCTAATACAAAGTTAAGAATAGGTGGCCGTAAGTTCCTCTTGTAGGTTCGCTTTTCTTCAATTCCCTCTTCCTTAGTTCAGCAAAGATGTGTTATGCACAGGACCTGAGATCTGAGTTTCTTTGCCTCAGGATCTGTGACAGCAGACAAGTTGCACAAACGCTTTTCCCTATTGTTGAACTAAATGATGTTTTATATTTTTCCTAGTGTTGTTCATTAAATCTTTCTAGGATTCTTGTAAGTATTATCAACTTTTTGTTGTTAGATGCCTGAATTATCTGAACACTACATGACACGTTTTTAGATTCTCACCAAACGTAGGTAAAGTGGGAGATGACAACCTATTTTAAGATCACTTTCTTACTTACCTCTACATATTTCCTTGGGCAACCTCGGACCTAATCTATAAACCTTTTAAATCCAAGTGTTTACTTTTTCTAAGAATTAACCATCGGTAATAAAGCAATAATATTTTGAACAGTTAACATCAGGGTGGAGTTAGTGTCCTAAAAGATAGTATTGCATCTTAAAAACAAAGGATAAGAAGTGCCGTCCTGGGCAGCACCTGTGGCTCAGTGGGCAGGGCGCCGGCCCCATCTACTGAGGGTGGCAGGTTCAAACCCAGCCCTGGCCAAACAGCAACAACAAAAATAATAGCTGGGCGTTGTGGTGGGCGCCTGTAGTCCTAGCTACTCGGGAGTCTGAGGCAAGAGATTTGCCTAAGCCCAGCAGTTGGAGGTTGCTGTGAGCTATGTGACACCACAGCATTCTACCGAGGGTGATAAAGTGAGACTCTGTCTCTACCAAAAAAAAAAAAAAAGAAAGAAATGCAGTTCTGTGTAACTTTAGTTTATTTCTTTATTTCTTTCTTTTATTTCTTTCTTTTATGTAAGACAGTCTCACTTTCACCCTCAATAGAGTGCTGTGGCCTTACAGCTCACAGCAACCTCATACTTCTGGCCTCAAGTGATCCTCTTACCTCAGCCTCCTGAGTAGCTGGGATTACAGGCACCCACCACAATGCCTGGGTGGATTTTTTGTGTAGAGACAGGGTCCTGATTCTTGCTCAGGCTGGTCTCAAACTCCTGAACTCAAGCAGTTTGCCAGCCTCAGCCTCCCAGAGTGCTGGGATTATAGGTATGAGACACTGTACCTGGCCTAATTTTTTGATTTATATTTTTGAAGTGTTATTAGTAACAGAACATCTCACATACCTAAATAGGGCAATGTATATGCCAAAGTGAAATATAATTTTTTAAAAATTATCTTCCATTTTTATTTGTTCATATACCTATCCTCTTTTTTGAATTAAGAATTCACATTAAATTCATTTCAAGTGAGCTTGTAAAAGATATAAATAATTCTTTAAATCAGTTTAATTAATCTCAAGAAAAATGTGATAGGCTAATGTGGATAATCATACAATCAAGCAATATTAAGTAAACCCTTTTAAAATAGATTGAATTTTTGTATTTAGTATTTTTACTACCTAGTAATTTTCTTAAAGTGACCATCTCTTCTATTTGTTCTTGTTGCTGTCTGTAAATTAGTTATTTATGAATAGTCATTTTCTCGGATCTATTCAAAATGGTTTTTGGTTTGTATGATGAAATCTTTATCATACAGCCTTTTTTGGGCTGAGCGCAGTGGGTTCATGCCTGTGATCTTAGCACTCTGGGAGGCCAAGATGGGTGGATTGCTTGAGCTCAGGAGTTCCAGACCAGCCTGAGCAAGGGCTAAGACCCCTATTTTTACTAAAGAAAGAGAAAAAAAGAAAAATTAGCTGGGTGTTATGGTGGGTGCCTATAGTCCCAGCTACTCCCATAAGGATCGCTTGAGCCCAGGAGTTTGAAGTTATTGAGAGCTATGATGAGGCCACAGCCCCAGGGTGACAGAATCTCACTCTGTCTAAAACAAACAAATAAAAACACGAGTCTTCTTTTGCTTTATGCTGTAATTCTCTAACATTTTAAATTGTTTAATTTATGTTTCTCAGGAATCAAGAAAGTACTTTTAACGTTGCATTTGTCACTGGGAAAACTAGTTTTAATTTATATTGACCTTTTTCTCCTCTGAGCGTGTAGCCTGCATTCAATAAAATGTTGATGACTGCTCTTTACAAGACAGCTGTATGAAATAAAGTATTATAAATATTCAGCTTTACTTTCTAAGCATTGTCACCAACAGCTGGGCATCCGTTTTAGTAGAACAGATTTTGCGCAGAGAGAGCCTGGCGTGTTCCTGAATCAGTTTGGTGAAGGAGACAAAACATAGTTTCTTATGGATTGGGGATTTGTAAAGACATAGAGCATCTGTTCCTCGGTTCAGTCCTAGTCTGGCTGCACTGAATCATGTTTAAAGCTAGAATAATGTGCAAAACTTTTTTCACCTTGCTCATACCTTTAGCACCTAGTGCATTATATCTGCAAATCATATACTTTCAACATCTCCATGGAAGGCATCTGAGTTATTTTGCTCTTTAGTGTAATTTTTGCTTAGTGGTATTTTAAAGTAGATAGATACACTAATATTTTACTAAGACTTTTATAACATGACTTTAGTATTTAAATTGTGTGGTAGTCCTTGTATATAAAACTACGTATATAAAAAAGTGACCATTTAAGTATTTAATTATCATTGTTTTGAAATATGCTATTAAAAACAAGCCATCATCATAAATAATTGCGATTTTCATATGGTATTCTGCTTTAAGAAATACTGTAAAAGTAGTTGACAAAAGTAACTTAGAGTCTTTGTTTATATATCTTTAATATTTGGCTACATAAAGCATGTCAAATATAATATTTCTTCAAATATTTTATTTGCAGGGTTAAAAGATCACTGAAATTAGATGGTCTAGTAAAAGAAAAGGTAAGTATGTGCTTAATAATTTGTGATTGCAGGATAAGATTGTATTTTTAATTTTTAACTACTGATTTACCTTGCTAATATAAAAATTACCAAAACACAATGTAATATAATTGATACACTATTTTTTGCATATAAAATATTTTTTGCAAAACTAATGTGTGGAGATTTCTGGTTATTTTGAGGTGCTTAAGAAATAAATTATCTAGAAACCTAATGAAATAATTCAGTAGCAATTAGTTCACTATTTGTAGAAAAAAGTAGTCTGCTGCTTAATGTACAAAAAACAACATAGAACGATGGCAGTACCTTTAATCTGCATACCATAAACTGCTAAAATGAAATAAAAACATTAGCAGCATTTTTATATCAAGAATGTAATTACCTCCTTCAGTTATGCTGGCATGGATTAAATGACAGAATACTAACATTGTAATCAATTTCACCATAGTTATCCAGTAAAAATAAAACTGTAATGTTGCTATAACTTTTGTAAATCTAGTCATAGCACATTCCTAGTGCCAGCATATCATGGCATATGTTGGTTTGTTATCTTTTCATTCCAACCATGGTTCTGGATACAGACACGAGTACTCAGTAATCTTAAATACAAGTAAAGCAGTGAACAAGTAAATTGAAACAAATAGCTAGTCAATAAAAGGGCTCCTGCAAAATCTCCTGTGAATGCCATGTCAAGAAATGGGTTTCAGGTGGAATTTCTCTTCGGAAGACTCAATGATATTTAAGAAAACAGAAATTTACCATTTAAAAACTTCCTAGGTGCTTTTAAAAAAATTTTAAACAAAGGTAGCAAAATACTGCAATGACAGTAAAAAAAATCATTAACAGTGTAATTAGCAATTTAGAGTACCATTATCCAACTTGTTCTGTGCGGAATGCAGCTGTGACTGTAATTCCGCATCTGTTTCTCTGGTCAGAATGGTATTTTGGTAGATGAGTAGTTCAGCTTGAAATGAAATACTGTTCTTTCCCGTCCCAAAACTGTTCTCGGGTTGGTAACATTATTTGAATGGAAAAGAATGGCCATTTCAGAACCCATTCTCTTCATGAAGTAAATTGTCACCAAGGCTCCATGAGACTTTCTGTCCATTTTTTCTTCACTTGAAGATGTGTCAAGGTAGGCAGTGCCACAGCTAATATCCCGTATTAGAAAAATACATTGTTTGGCCCAGTTCTGTCCCTTTAAACCCAGGGACTTAGCTCAGTACCAAATGGCCACCAGCTGCTTCAAGCTGGTTTCTGACATCCTAGCCTGGGCCTTTCTTCAACATTTTTCTTCTGTTTCCTCAGCTCTTCCTGATATTTTCAGTTATTCAGTGGAGCAAAGCAGTAAAATC
>NW_003852461.1:10147967-10156431 GCF_000181295.1 Otolemur garnettii | reverse complement strand
CACTGGTAAAATCGGAGTGTCCTGATTCAGGTGGGAGTGAGCTTAGGACTTGTTTGTCTGCAACCTTTCCCAGCCGCCCCTTGCTTGTCTCACACTCGTTGCTTGGATCTCCCAGCCTCCTGTCTTAGGAGTGGGCTATAAGGAGACACATGGAAGAGCCCTGCTCTAATCTCTCTACCTCAGATTCCCTTCCACAGAATGCAGTGGTTTCTGGGAGGGGCCATCAGCTGGCTTCATCTTTTCATTCTGGCATAGGACATATAATATTATTATATACCCTCCTTTAAAAGGAAAACAACTTCCTTATCCAGGCCTCTTACCAAAGCTGAAAATTGTGGGAATGGTATCTCAGATAAAGTGGGCAGGTTCTAGGGAGGTTTTTCACAAAAGTACTTTTCCCTTTTTTTTATTTGAATAGCATGATTGGAATTCCTTTGTAGCCTTCATCCCTTGTGCCCCGAAAGAGGGTGACGCAGTGGGTTATAGACTGACAGACACAGCAGTGCCAGTGCTCTCTGCTGCCCCTTCATACGTCCTACCTCTTTGCTATTGAAGTGAGAGAATATACCTGGAAGTGAGGGAATACACCCCTTGGGTGAGGAAAGTGGAGTTGAGATGACCGGTGTGACCAGGCAGCACAGGGAGGGGCAGCAAGCCAGTCCATGAGTTCCATACACTACAACTATTTTTCTTTTTCTACAGTTGTTTAAATACACATGTACTTCAAGAATCTTCATTCTCATTGGAAAACTTTATGTCTAACACTGTTTTTGATTCATATTATTTTTAGAAGTTGACTATATTTAATAAGAAATAATTTAAAATATTGGATTATCTGATGGGAAAAAAGAAAGTCTTTAATAAATGGTAAACTTAGTGGACAAAAACCCACTTCATATACAAAATTCATGTACACTTCATATCTTATTCATGAGAAAAGTTAATCTGAGAAGGATCATAGACTTTCCTTTAGTAAAGCCAAAAGCATAAAGCTTCTGGAAGAACATATAAGAAACTATCTTTCCGACCTTAGAGTAGGCAAAAATTTCTTTTTCATCTTTTTTTTGTGTGTGAGACAGAGTCTCACTATATCACCCTCAGTAGAGTGTGGCATCAGAGCTCATGGCAACCTCCAACTCTGGAGCTTTAGCAGTTCTCTTGCCTCAGCCTCCTATGTAGCTGGGACTACAGGTGCCCACCACAATGCCCGGCTATTTTTTGGCAGCCAGGCTGGATTTGAACCCACCAGCTCTGGTGCATGTGGCTGGCGCCCTAGCCGCTGAACTACAGGCACCAAGGCTAGACAAAAATTTCTTAAGACACACAAAAAAGTCATCATAAAAGATGATAAATTGAATATTATGAAAATAAAAAATTTCTGCTCATCAGAAGACACCACTAAGAAAATGAATATGCAAGCCATGGATCAAAAAGAATTATGTTTGAAATGCATGTATCTGAGAAAAGATGTTATTCAGAATATACAAATGAGTAATGAAAAGACAACCCAATAAAAGTACAAAAGTTTAAATAGACATTTCACAAAAGAAACATTTGAGTGGATAATTAGCTCACACAAAAATGTCCACTGTAATTGTGAGAAATATTAATTAAAACCACAAAAGGACACCACTCTCCTGCTGACCTGAATAGCTAGAGAGTGACAGTTTGTAGCCAAACTAATTCGGCTAAAACACACAAAATCCACTGAAGGCTGGTGAGGATATGAAACAGCTGGAACTCTCCTATATTGATGGGGATTTTAAATGATATAAACATTTAGCTTAAAGCATATATATATATATATATATATAAAATATTAAACCTGTATCCATCTTATAACTTATCAATTCCACTCTTAGGTGGAAACAAGGAAACAATCATATATTTATACAAAAAGACATGTATAAGAATGTTGTTAGCAACTTAATTCATAACAGCCCCAAACTCATAATCAAGAAAAGGAAAAGCAAATTTGGGTATATTTCAATGAAGGAACGCTTAACATTAAACACAAACACATCACTAACACGCACAGCCTGGTGGGTAACGTCAATAGCATGTTAAGCAAAAGAAGCCAAATGCGGAGTAATGTACTTCATTTATATGAAGTTCAGGAACAGGCAGATCTGTGCATGTTTATAGGAGTTGGAGCCTCTGAGCTGGGGAGTAGAAATTGAATGGGACTTAGGGACCCTTCTGGGGCGATGGAAATGTGTATCTTAGATAGTCGTTGTATCAGCATATACAGTTGTCAAACTCATTAAGCTGAATAAAATCTGTGCATTTTATTGTATGTAAATCATACTTTAGTGAACAAAAAGTTAAGGATGGAATTCATCTTATCTGAAAAATAAAAGGTTACAGGAAGGCCTGATGGGAAATAGTCACGAAAATATTTCACAGAAAACTTCTTGATGCTCTTGCACCTGCCTAAAAAAGAAAAAAACAACTTCTTGAGGATTACAGTGCAAGAAAGTAATAATTTTATTATTAAAATTAATATTTTAATACATTAAAATTATGAAAAATGAGCACAAATAGAATAACTACTGCATCAACTTTTTTAGCCAGTATTTTATTTTTCTTGCTAATTTTTTTATCAAGGTGAAATTTTATATTATTAAATTCATAGATCTTGAGTAGACAATTCAATGAGGGGTGGGTATCCCTGTGTATCAAACACTTAAAAAACAGAGCATTTCCATTATTGTAGATCTAAAGTATTGATCAGATTCTTTCCCTGCTGTCTCTGTAAGATCACTGAGATAAGGGGCAAAATGTTATTGTCCTCCATAGCTGCCATAAAAACAGCAAAACCCCAACATGATCAGGGCCTAAAGTAGGGGTCCTCAAACTTTTTAAACACGGGGCCAGTTCACTGTCCCTCAGACTATTGGAAGGCCAGACTGCGGGCCCCGGGATGAGTTGGCTGCTAAGCAGGACAGGCAGCAGTGGCAAAAACACCCGGTGGGCCAGATAAATGTCAGTCTGCAGGCCGTCGTTTGAGGACGCCTGGCCTAAAGGATGGTGACTGTGGCAGCTGTTAAGAAGTTAGTTGATATATCTAGTAGTCTTGTAAGAATCCTAGGCCCTGGAAACTAGTATTTAGAGTTTTCTAATGTAAATTCCATGATTAGGACCAATAGTGCATAATAATTGCATCTTATGTGGGATATTCCAGTAACCTAGTTAAATCGTATAAGTTTGCGAAGAAATATCTCCCGTGGCTGCCCTTTTATTTCTGGCAGATCAAATCCCTATAATCCCTATAATGCCTGTTTTGAATATTTTAGCACAGGCTGGTACTTCATTATAATAATAGCAGATCTTTTATATCTCATATTTCATCCTACAAGAACCCTTAGTTAGCACTTTCTAGACTTGTTTATAATAAGTAAAAAATCAATACAATTGCAGGCACCTTTTCAGTAGAGGTGAGTGTACTTTAACCACTCACAACTTGTGAGGGATATTGAAGGAGAATGTCATATCTACTTGAAATTATGGAAAGAACATTGATTTTTTTTTTTTTTGTCAGAAAATCAATGCTCAAATTTTAGTTTTGCTATGTAAAAGGTTTGACCTCCTTACAAAAAGTACAACAGCATTTACACTGATCATAGAACCTTAGGACGTGGCATTTTTAAAAATTTAGTAGTCGTGCTGAATATCTCTTGAGTCAGTACATACTAGAAGCAGTTGTAAATTATTATACAAGTGGTTGTTACATCTATTTTTCTGCATTTTGTTTACATCTTTCTCTAGCCAAATCCTCTCTGTTTTCCTTCTCCTGTTTTTCTGACGGCCAGGTGGGTCCTGCTCACCTTGCTGAGTGGAGAGATGACTGACTTCCCACGTGGTAGCTCAGTCTTCTCCCAGACCTGTCTTCATAGTTCCTCCTGGCGTGGGAGACTCGTGAGTAGGCTAAGGCCTTCAAAGTTGGGAGATGGCAGAGGGGAAATTCTTAGATGGATTCTAGAATTGCCTTTAATCTTTAGAGATTAAGTGAGAAGACCTTGATTTAAAAAAAAAAAAAAAAAACCTCGAGGGAAAGAAGACTTAGGGAAGTAAGCTCATGCCTTTGTGTCTACCAGGAGGGCGGATATATACAAACGCAGTATTTACTGAAAAATGTTTAGTGAGATAATAGAGAAAGGTAGATTTTCAGTTTTCCTTCTGTGGGTAGTAGTTGTAGACAGACATTTTCCTTTCAGCCGACTTGAATGATGCCCCCAAAAGGAGAAAAGCCTCAGTATAAAAGTGAAGCCGAATGTAGATGCGTGTACTGCGCGCACACACACAGTTATTTTCTGAAAGCTACAGAATTATTTTCAAGGAGAAATGTATGATCTCCAGTTGTAGTGTATAGACATTTGGCAATTGGATAAAATAATGTTTTGGAGAAAATAGGAAAACAGATTGACATAAACGTACATTAGGGTAGCAACTTTCCTTTCTCGTACATATACAGTGAAATAGTTCTGGGCAATAAATTCTCGGGAAAGTAGAGTAGAGATTGGATAAATGTCATAGTTTATGACTGAATACATGTAAGCAGGTGAAAACTCTAGGTGGAGAGGTCATAGTAACCACCTGTTAAAGACACTTAAAACCCTTTCACCTTACAAAAAAGATTGTTTTACAGTTATAACTTTGATAGTATAGTTTGATTTTTTAAAAAAAGATATTGGGGCTTGGTGCCTGTAGCTCAAGCCGCTAAGGCACCAGCCAAATACATCAGAGCTGGCGGTTTCGAATGCAGCCCTGGCCTGCCAAACAACAATGACAACTACAACCAAAAAATAGCTGGGTGTTGTGGCAGGCGCCTGTAGTCCTAGCTACTTGGGAGGCTGAGGCAAGAGCATCGCTTAAGCCCAGGAGTTGGAGGCTGCTGTGAGCTGTGATGCCACAGCACCCTACCAAGGGCAACGTAGTAAGACTGTCTCAAGAAACAAACAAACAAAATCAATACATCAATAAAGATATTGGTTACATTTGTGGCTACTATGGATACATAAAATAAGGAACGCTTTTTGGTCCCCAATAAAAAGAAATATTTAACATATAAAATCTTAACTATAAAAAATATTTTTGATGTTATAGGTTCTGGGACTTATACCAAGATTATTGAAAAAGGTGACGCAGCCACTATTCCTGCCACTATTTCAAGTCAACTACCAAGCTACAGTTTAGTTGTACAGTGCCCTGGCAGCACTGAGCCTCAGACCTCTCCATCCCCCACCCCCATCCTGTGCTGTCTCCTCACTCGGCATTCCAGGGTGCCAGGCTGTCTATTCTCCATGACAGATTATTGCAGCCCACTTTGGTCTCCCTTCTCCTAATTTCTGTAGCGCAGTGCTAAGGCTTCTTTGCTGTGTGACTTTTGGTAGATACTGCTTGAGGTCAGGATAACTTGTTACATTAAAGAAAGACTAAGTCTTAGGGAAGATAAGAAAGAGAACATTGCCAGCTGAAATCACAAAACAATCTGAGACCCCCAAGTGGGGGTCAGTAGCCTACTGACTGAAATTGTGAGTGCTGGTGAATACTGGGTGAATGCGCTGATCAGCAGGTTAAGTATATCTTGAGTAGAGTGTGTGGCGAGCTTCCTGGACTCTTTCTTTTAAGTTATTACTTCTTTTTTTTTTTTTTTTGAGACAGAGTCTCACTATGTTGCCCATAGTAGAGTGCTGTGGCGTCATAGCTCATAGCAACCTCAAACTCTTGGGCTTAAGTGATTCTCTTGCCTCAGTCTCCCAAGTAGCTGGGACTACAGGCGCCCTCCACAACACCCAGCTGTTTTTTGGTTGTAGTTGTCATTGTTGTTTGGCAGGCCTAGGTTGGATTCGAATCCGCTAGCTCTGATGTATGTGGCTGGCGCCCTAGCAGGCTGAGGCTACAGGCACCAAGCCTAAGTCATTAATTCTTATATACATTTTGTAGCTCTCCAGGGTATGAAGATGACAAAATTATTGACTTTTGAGAGCAATTTTTTTTTTTTTTTTTTAGACAGAGCCTCAAGCTGTCCCCCTGGGTAGAGTGCCGTGGCATTACAGCTCACAGCAACCTCTCCGACTCCTGGGCTCAAGCGAGTCTCCTGCCTCCGCCTCCCAAGTAGCTGAGACCACAGGCGCCCGCCACAACGCCCGGCTATTTTTTGGTTGCAGCCGCCATTGTTGTTTGGCGGGTCCGGGCTGGGGATTCGAACCCGCCACCTTAGGTGTACGTGGCTGGCGCCTTAGCCGGTTGAGCTATAGGCGCCAAGCCTTGAGAGCAAATTTTAATGGGGTAGACAGAAAAGTAAAAACTTACTAAAATGTTACCTGCATGAGAGGTGTGCTCAGCACTCCAGGAAAAGAGGGAGCTGCAGGGGCGGTTGTGTATGATGCGCCAGATTCTGAAGGGTTTACTCAGATGCCAGACTCAACTGTTTGGGCATTATTTTCATCATTATTAGAGGAAGATACTGTGTCAGAGCACTTCTGTGAAGGTTTAGAACAGACTGAGCCTTCCTAGGATTTCCTAGTGGGTCTTAGTATTTGGCACCTCTGTTTTTTCCTGTCCTGGTCCCATAATTATACGTCTCGTTCAGATAAAAGCAAAGTTAAGATGTGGTTGGGAGAGTTGGCTGTGTCTAATGTTTGGAAACACCGTCTCAGAATGCAGTAAACCTTTAACGTTAGGATTTCACAAACGTCAACTAGGTCGTGGAGACCTGAAACGCCTCCCTGATTTGAAGGAGCCCTGTTCACTTTGACAGGGGCAATTGAGTATATTTGAAATCTGAAGAGAAAGAGCAAAAAAACAAATGCTGACTTGAATTTTGCTGCGTTTTTAAAGATGAGTATCTTCAGAGATCTAAACTGTCCCAAATTATTATTTATTTCCAGCCATTTGAGTCTTCAGAAATTGTAAGGAAGTTGAGTATTACAACTTACTCCCCAACAACTGGGACTTGTAAAATGAGCCCATTTGCTTCTCCCACTAAGTCTAAAGAACAAGAGCACAGAAGTCGACCATCAGACGGTGAGTTGAACATTCCTTTCTACTTATTGTAAGATTTTTCTAGTTACTGGTTAAATCAAGATTTTGATTTATTAATATATGATTGATTTTTCTCTTCTCTCAAAGAATTTAACACAGAAAAGTCTAGAATGTAGGTATTATTTTGGATGTAAGTATAAACTTTCTGTCACTTATTTTAAAATGCTACCACTGGCTCGGCGCCTGTGGCTCAAGTGGCTAAGGCGCCAACCACATACACCTAAAGTGGCAGGGTCAAATCCAGCCCCGCCCACAAAACAACAATGACGGCTGCAACCAAAAAATAGCCGGGCGTTGTGGCGGGTGCCTGTGGTCCCAGCTACTTGGGAGGCTGAGGCAGGAGACTCGCTTGAGCCCAGGAGTTGGAGGTTGCTGTGAGCTGTGATGCCACAGCACTCTACCCAGGGGGATAGCTTGAGGCTCTGTCTCAAAAAATAAAAATAAAATAAAATGCTACCACTGACTTCATCCTCTTCTTATCTCATTGATTAAATAAACATTATGGCTTGACTGCCTTTAGCCACTATTGGTTATAATGGTTATAGGTATGTCCCTTAATGAGCTGTCCATCATGTGTATAAATTACAGACAGCATAACTCAGGAACTGCGCCCTGCAGTTTAGGAGTGATAATTCTGAATGTTATTTTTATTCATGTTGTCCTTTAAGTTTTGTCCACGTTTAGTCTGTCTCTGTATAGCTTGCCTTCATTATATTTCATTCCCTTGTTTTTCTTTGTTATATCAAATGTTATATCAAATGTTATATCAAATGTATTCAAAAGGTTTGTAGAATTTTCTATACAGAGCAAACTAATTTTAGTATGAAATTCTTTATTTTAAAATACTATTAGTCTAATTTTGACTATACATATTTGTTTTCTCTGGTCATTTATTACTAAAATATTTATTTAAAACCACAAATCTTGACTTGGCTCCTGTAACTCAGTGAGTAGGGCACCAGCCACATATATGAGGCTGGCGGGTTTAAGCCCGGCCCGGGCCTGCTAAACAACAATGACACTGCAACCAAAAATAGCCCGTCATCATGGCGGGCACCTATAGTCCCAGCTACTCGGGAGGCTGAAGCAAGAGAATTGCTTAAGCCCAAGAGTTTGAGGTTGCTGTGAGCTGTAATCCCATGACACTCTACCCAGGGCAACATAATGAGACTTCATCTCAAAAAATAAGTAAATAAAACCACCAATCTCAGTTTGATAGGCTTTTTTTTTTTTTTTATTGAGCTATGAATCAGTGACATGTCAGATTCTATAGTTGAAAATTTAAGGCTCAGCGCCTGTGGCTCAGGCGGCTAAGACGCCAGCCACATACACCTGAGCTGGCGGGTGCAAATCCAGCCCAGGCCTACGAAACAACGATGGCGGCTGCAACCAAAAAATAGCCAGGCGTTGTGGCAGG
>NW_003852461.1:10146212-10147843 GCF_000181295.1 Otolemur garnettii | reverse complement strand
AAAAAAAAAAAAAAAGAAAAAGAAAGAAAATTTAAATAGGCTCCAATTTAATAAAGCATGTTTTAGATGTGTGTTGATTAGCGTAACTCATATTTTACTGTTTAATGTTTATGTATTTATTTTTATTTATTTATTTTGTTTTTCACTTTTTGGCTGGGGCTGGGTTTGAACCCACCACCTCTAGCATATGGGTGTGCCCTATTCCTCTGAGTCAGAGGTGCTGCCCTGTTTAACATTTGTGGAGTGCTAAGCATATACTGGAAGTTACACAGAAACAAAGAATTCTCATTGTAACTAATTTGTTATAATGAAACATATCATGAGATCTTAAACTTTTGAATGTCTTTAATTTTACTTTAATCAAATGCTTTTTATTTCAAAGCTATTACTGTTAGGCTTGCTTTCACAAAAATGTATAACAATGTATACATTTTCTTCAAGTTCCATAGTTCTGTTTTTTATATACCTATCTTTTTTTAATTAAAAATTAATGCCTTAAAGATTGCACATTTCTCTATTCTGAAATGTGAATGGGTTTTAGATTGATATGTATTCAATTTCCATACTGAAATTAAATATGGACTTAAGGGAACATTCCTTTTGCCCATAAAAAGATTGGTCACATGATTTCAGCTGACATTTAAGTGGATAATTATCACAGATTATAGTCCTAAGTAAGCTCTTTTTAAAAAGTCAGATACCAAGGTTTTCTGAGGTGCTGGCAGGATTCTGTTTGGGTTTCCCTGATTCGTCGAGGTCTTCATTAGCCTGTACACCTGTGTTTCATGTGTTCTGTGACGTGTGTATCTCACACAGATTAATAGAAGTCCCCGAACAGGAGACTTTGGGCTGGGGTTTGTAATCATTACAGTGTTCAATCTTAATGTTATCTTATATATGCTTTAAAAATGAGAAAGCCTGACTCTTATGAAGTAACTTAAATTCCAAATAAGTGAGAAAAATGTGACTAATGAAGTCATTTAATTTCCAAATGAGGTCATAACCTCTATTAACAGCTTCCACTTTTAAAGTATTATACAAAACATAATGTAAAATTTAAATAACATTTTAAAGGTCGTTTTAGGTGCTATTCTCTTTCCTTTATACTTAGGATAAAATCCAAATATGGATTTTTAAGGCCACACATCCATGTACCTGACCACCTCTTGCCTCTTTTTTTTGTTTGTTTTTCTTTTTTTTTGAGACAAGAGTCTCACTCTGTCACCCTGGGTAGAATGCCATGGCCTCATAGCTCATAGCAACCTCACACTCTCGGGTTCAAGTGATCCTCCTGCCTCATCCTCCCAAGTAGCTGGGACTACAGGTGCCCACCACAACGCCCAGCTAGTTTTTCTATTTTTAGTAGAGGCAGGATCTGATCTCACTCTTGCTTAGGCTGGTCTGGAACTCCTGAGCTCAAGTGATCTTCGCACTTGGATCTCCCAGAGTGCTGGGTTACAGACCTGAGCTCCCAGCCCTGCCACTCTCAGCTGCTGGGGTTACAGACCTGAGCTCCCAGCCCTGCCACTCTCAGCTGCTGGGGTTACAGACCTGAGCTCCCAGCCCTGCCATTCTTGGCTGCTGGGGTTACAGACCTGAGCTCCCAGCCCTGCCATTCTTGGCTGCTGGGG
>NW_003852461.1:10140029-10146160 GCF_000181295.1 Otolemur garnettii | reverse complement strand
TGCAGTTTCCCATGTGGAATACTCTTCCTTCAGATGTTTACATGGACATTCTCTGTGCACTTGAACCATGTACTAAGTGAAGACTTAATATTAGATTTTAGTCCGTCTGTAGTTGCAAAAGGTTTTATGCCTTCTTTGTACTTAGATTCTATGTTGGCCAAACACGGGATGATGTGTTTCAGCTCCTCAGTTTACATGTGTAAGTGACACAGTCACGTGCAGGGTGGTGGCATTTCAGTGACGGAGGGACAGCATGTTCCTGGGTGTTCCCTTACGACAGTAATGGGTGGAAGAGCTCCTAGCACCTAGTGACATCACAGCGTCATAACCTTGTAGTGTGGCGCATTTTGGGTTGGTGATGATGCTGGTTTAGACAAACCCCTGCTGCCAGTCATGGGACAGTACATCGCATGCAGTTTTGTAAAGTAATGATGCAGTCGTGTGCTGCAGAGCCACGTTTCAGTCAGCGACAGACCACAGACAGGACGGTGGCCTTCCGGGATTACACCACAGTTTCACTGGACCTTTTCTGTGTTTGGATACATAAATACATACTATTATATTACAGTTGGTGCAGTATTTGGTACAGGTTTGTAGCCTTGGAGGAATAGGCCATACCATCTAGATTTGTGTAAGTACATGCTTCATCATTCACATGGTAAAAGTCTCAGAGTGTATCACTATAATTAAGCAACACATACGTACATATATGAGTGCATATGGTATGTATCATTTATATATATCGTGTATATTATTATATTACAGCCCTCCCCCAACTCTCAGCAAATTTCTCTGATATTATTGGTGACTCTTGAACAACACAAGTTTGGAACTGCACAGGATTTTCTTTTTCAGTAAATATATATATATGTTTTTTTTTTTTGTGAGACAGAGTCTCAAGCTCTTGCACTGGTTAGTGTGCAATGGTGTCATAGCTCACAGCACCCTCCAACTCTTGGGCTCAAGTGATCCTCTTGCCTCAGTTTTCCTGTTTTTAGTAGAGACAAGGTCTTGTTCTTGCTCAGGCTGGTGTTGAACTCGTGAGCTCAAGCAGTCCACCTGCCTTGGCCTCCTAGAGTGCTAGGATTACAGGCGCGAGCCACCACGCCTGGCCAGTTTGAACAATCTCCAAGATAAGCTTCATAGCCTAAAAATATAGAAAAAATTAAGAAAAGTTATGTCTGTGTCATCAATGCATAAAATATGTATAAAAGTGAGTTCATTATTTACTACCATGAAATATATACAGATATATTATAAAAAGTTAAAATTCATCCAAACTAATGCACACATACACTTAGATTGTACAGCACACCATTTGCAGTTGAGAGGAATGTAAACAAATGTTAATATGTAGTATTACACAATAACTGCATAAGTTTAGCTAGTATATACCGTACTGCTGTAGTGATTTCGCAGATACCGTCTGTTGCTGTTACAGTGACCTCCAGTGTCCCAACTGTGGAAGCCCCAAGTGATGCCGGCCTCCTTGTAAGCAGTTTGTCTCTCCAGTAAATTGTGTATGGCAGTGGAAATGATCTCCTGTAGAGCTCGTGTATTTTTTATTGTGTTTAGGGCAATACTGAAACTTCGGAGAACACTAGGGGACCCATACAGAGTGCCACTAGTAATGCTGGAAGTGCTCCCAAGAAGCAGACAAAAGTCATGACATTTCAAGAGAAAGTCGCGTTGCCTGGTATGTCCTGTGGATCGGCCTCTTCAGCTGCTGCCTATAATGTCAGACAGATTCATCTTAGGACATACAACATAAGTTTGTAGTTTGTAGTATTAATAAAAATAGCACTGTACTGTAAGTGTATTGTCTCTTATAATTTTTTTTATTTTCTTCTTTTTCAATTTTTTTTTCTTTTTTTTTTGAGACAGAGTCTCACTTTGTCAACTTGGATAGAGTGCCATTGTGTCACCGCTCACAGCAACCTTACTGCCTTAGCCTTAGCAGGGTAGCAGGGACTACAAGCCCATGCCACAAAGGCCGGCTAATTTTTTTCTATTTTTAGTTGCATCTGGGGTCTCCCTCTTGCTCAGGCTGGTCTTGAACTCCTGAGCTCAGGCGATCCTCCTACCTTGGCCTCCCAGATTGTTAGGTTTATGGCATGAGCCACCGCACCTGGCCTTTTATGGTTTTCTTAATATTGTCTTTTCTCCAGCTTACTTCATTGTAAGACAACAGTATATAATACATATACAAAATATAGCAGAACCTCTGTAAGGTGACCACCCAAGAGCCGTAACAAACTGTCAACACACAGAGATGGCCAACGTAAGGAACAGCGCTGCGTGCAGTACTGATAGTGGATGTGGTGCAGGTCCTGAAAGTTAGGTCTGGTTAAGGAAGTGGCCAGTGTGGGGGATGAAAGTTCTACCGGATGTGTTAATTGATGGTTCATGGTATCAGGATGGCTTCTGGTCAACAATAGGCTATTAATGAAGTTTCAGAGGACACAAAAGTTATATTTGAATTTTATTATTATTATTAATTTTTGAGACAGGCTCACTTTGTTGCCTTTGTTACCCTTGTCGCACTGTGGTGTCATAGCTCACAGTAACCTCAAACTCTTGAGCTCAAGAGATCCTCTTGCCTCAAGCCTCCTGGTACCTGGGACTATAAGTGCTTGCCATAATGCTCAGCTATTTTGTTTTTCTTTTTTTTTTTAGAGACAGGGTCTCCCTCTAGCTCAGGCTGATCTGGAACTCCTGAGCACAGGCAATCCACCTGCCTTGGCCTGCCAGAGTGCCAGGATTACAAATGTCAGCCACTGTACTCACCAATATTTGAATTTTTGACTACATGGGAATTTGGTGTCCTTAATACCTGCATTCTTGAGTCAGCCGTACGTGTTTGGAAAGGGGGAAGGTTGGCCAGGCATGGTGGCTCACACCTGTAATCCTAGCACTCTGGGAGGCTGAGGCAGGTGGATTGCATGAGCTCATGGGTTCGAGATCAACCTGAGCAAGAGTAAGACCCCATCTCTAAAAATAGCCAGGCTTTGTGGCGGGTGCTTATAGTACCAGCTACTCAGGAGGCTGAGTCAAGAAGAATCGCTTAACCCCAAGAGTTTGAGGTTGCTGTGAGCTATGACACTACAGCACTCTACCCAGGGTGACAGAGTGAGACTGTCATCTGTCAGAAAAGAAGTGAATTCTTCCCCTTTACTCCCAGGAACACTTCAGGCTTGTTATTTAACAATGAAGGTAGAAGGATAAACAACAAATTTGCATGGTCAAAGAGAATACTTGTTATCTGGACAGTGAGTTTGCGGAAATCACCCAGACTGTAACAGTAACAGCACAGAGAAATAAAGAAGAGGAGTTTGTGATAAAGCAGTGAAAGGAAATAACAAGGCAAAACAGAAAGTTTCCACGTCTGCCAAAACAGGAGTTCCACAAGGAGGAAGTAGAAGGGGGCGGAGGAAATATTCTGGGACAGAAGGAATTTCCACATTAAAGGAGCATGCTGAGCCTGGGCAGGGTAAACTGAAACAAATCCATTCCTAGTCAGATCATGGAGAAAGATCCTGCAGAAAGTGAAAGACAAAAAGCATTTTAAAGGCAGCCAGAAAAAGACGTTCCCTGCCAGGGAGTGACAGGCTGGCAGAATATTCTTAGCAGCTATCGATAGACCCCAAGCAGAAAATGGAATAATAACAATAATAATAATAATAATAATGATACCAACTAAGAATCACAGTTGAATTTTTATTTAGGAAATGAAGATGAAATAAAGATGTTTTCAGACAAATTCTCGGAGACTTTGCTATTTACGTTTTCACTAAAATATACTTCTGTATGAAGCAAATTAAACCTCAAAGGAGTGGAATACAATGAGCAGTGATAAAAAAACAAGTCAGCAAACGTGTTGGTAAATATAAATATTATATAATTACAAATTTTGCTGACTATAAAGGAAAAGTCAAACAGTTTGAACAGGGGTTAAAAGCAGATAACAGGCCGGTGAGTATAGAAAACAGGGAAGGAGCAGATAGGGGGAGCTGGTGTGTGAAGGTCTTTGTGTTTTCAGGCAGGTGATGGGGTATCTGTCAGGTGCTTTTTAATTGTGTTTTTTGTTTACTAGCCTGTTAAATGTTGGGAATAGTAATGCTTACCTCAGAATTGTGAGATTTAATCCATACACAAACATTACTTAGAACAATGTCCTGGCTCGGCGCCTGTGGCTCAAGTGGCTAAGGCGCCAGCCACATACACCTAAGGTGGCGGGTTCGAATCCCCAGCCCAGGCCCGCCAAACAACAATGATGGCTGCAACCAAAAAATAGCCAGGCGTTGTGGTGGGCTCCTGTGGTCCCAGCTACCAGGGAGGCTGAGGCAGGAGACTCGCTTGAGCCCAGGAGTTGGAGGTTGCTGTGAGCATGATGCCATGGCACTCTACCCAGGGGGATAGCTTGAGGCTCCGTCTCAAAAAAAAAAAAAGAACAATGTCTGGCATATAGTATATGTTCGGTACATATTTTAACCATTTTTGTATAAGAATTAAATCTAAAGAGATAAGGAAAACAAAGCAAATGTTAACTTTTTATTAAAGTTAGTGGATATGAGAACATTAAGACTAATATAGGCCGTAATAGACTGTAAGGTAGAAGGCTTCATTGACGTTAGTAGGGTCCTTTACATACGAGAAGAGAAAGATTCACCCCCAGAAGAATACCAAGAATCCTGAGCTGAGTGTGCATCTAAAACAAAAACTCAAACAAAGCAAGATAAAATGTGACTGGACACTAAGAATGGATGCATCCCCAGTGATAGCAGGAGATTTTAAACTCCCTCATTCAGAAACGGATGAAGCAGATGAAGAGTTAGGAAGGATAAAACTATCTGAACATGATTATCAGCAAACTTGATCTAATGAGCAGTGGTCACACAGGCGTTAATGCCCAACATGTCATAAAGCACATATATAATTTTCACAAAAATATAACAAATTTGTTGTCACAGAGGAGATCGCAACTGTACTAAAAGTTGCTATCAGATAGCTCACATTCTCTGACCAGAATTTCATATAATTAGTAATCAATAATAAAAAAGACAGTTCTTTAAAAATTTTAGCCCACATGTTTGGAAACCAAGAAATATGTAAATAATTCATTGATCAAAAAAAATTAAAATGATGGCTCGGTGCCCATAGCATGGTGGTTATGGCACTAGCCACATACCCCAAGGGTGGCGGGTTCGAACCTGGCCTGGGCTAGCTAAACTGCAACAAAAAAAATAGCCGGGCGTTGTGGCGGGCACCTGTAGTCCCAGTTACCTGGAAGGCTGAGGCAAGAGAATCGCTTAAGCCCAGAAGTTTGAGGTTGCTGTGAGCTGTGACACCATGGCACTCTACTGAGGGCAACATAGTGAGATGCTGTCTCAAAAAAAAAAAAAATTAATGAAAAATATGAAATATTTAAAGTTGAATAATAGTGGAAACATGTTAACAGAGGAAAAATTTATACCTAAATTACACTAAAGCAATTCTTGGTGGAAAATTTATACTGTTGTCCCATGTTATCTGTGGGGGATTAGTTTGAGGACCCTACTCAGATTCCTAAATCCATGGATGCTCAAGTCCTTATATAACATTGTGTAGTACTTGCATATAACCTGCACATACCTTCCTGTGCATTTTAAATCATGTCTAGCTTGCTTATAATACTCAATACATGGTAAATGCTATGAAATGATTATGCTTTATTGTTTAGGGAATAATGATAACATGCAACCATCCTTTCTTTTGGGGGTTAATATTTTCAGTCCATAGTTGATTGATCGGTGGACATGGAACCCCACAAATAGGAAGGACTGACTGTACTTACAAAAGCATCTGTGGTCACGTGTGGCTTAATGACGGGGGCTTCTGAGAAAGGTGTTAGGCAGTTTCATTGTGCTGACATGGTAGAGCGCCTCACACCTGTGCCGTGTGGTAGAGCCTGTTGCATTGAGGCTAAAAGCCTCTGCAGCATGTTATTACACTGAGAACTGTAACATAATAATATCTATGTATCTAACAGGAAAGGAACAGTAAGTTATGGTGCTATAATCTTAGGGGACCACTGTTGCATGTGTGGTCTATTGGTCAAAAACATCATTATACTGAGTATGACACATTATAAA